>NC_064859.1:42733290-43098290 GCF_024139225.1 Suncus etruscus | reverse complement strand
TGAGTGTAGAGGGATTTCTGAAGGGGTAATAGATAAGAGGGTGTATATACATTTTAAACATGGCTTGTTTACATTTTATGTTTGGCAATCAGAGAGGAGTCCAATGTCTACAAGCTCATGCCCACATAAAGACAGACATTAGTGTTCTATTCTTAGGCTTTTGTTTGAGGTCTGACCTTCATAGGCTGGGTCTGAGGTCTTGATATATATTGGGTTAAGAAAAGAGAAATTGGTTAAGATATGGCTTAGGAGAGAAAGGGGGGTGGCAAAAGATAAGAGAAAAGAGAAAAGAAGAATAAATAAATATGGTAAAAATAAGTTAAAGAGAATTGGGCCAGTGTGTCAGTATTGGAGGGTTTTCCTCTTTGGAGACTCTTCATCACTGATGGGGGTGCTCTTTGCTAGATAAAAGTTTCAGGATTATATAGTGAAAAAACATTATTTTTATTTTAAGAAGTACAACTAATAATGATAGTCATCAATTGCTGCAAAAAAAAAAAAGCAAAACATCATATAAAAAACACTCTGGTATCATTGGTGGAGGGAGGTCAACACTGGTGGTGGGAATGGTCCTAGTTCACTGTATATCTGAAATACATATATGTGTTTTTGTTTACAGTCAAGAGTTTAACTCAGTCGCCATCACTATATGTGATCCCTTGAACATAGCTGGAGTGATTTCTGAGCACCTAGCCAGGTGTAAGACCTGAACACCACGTGAATTATTTCTCCATACCCCCAAAACAAATAAATAAATACACATATATAAAATTCAGCTATGAAGGACTTTGTAGACTACAATGGTTTCAATAAAATTAAAAAAATGCTATTCAAAAATAAATATGGGTTAAATAGCTTGGAATTAAAGGCCAATCAATTTATTTAAGAAACGGAGAAGAAAAAAATAATGCATGTTAACAATCAATTTGCTTTATCTCTAGGTGTTGCAAGAAAAGAAAAATCTGGAATATGTTTACTAGAAAAAAATCTCAAAGAGAGAGGCTGCAGCTCAAATTACTCTGCTAATCAGTTGACCTTGACACAAGATGATTCTGGATTACCCAGTTAGGTTTACTTTAATCAGAGAAACCATATATAAAGAAAAGGTAAAAAAAAAGAGAGAGAGCGAGAGAGAGAGAAATTAGAGTGAGAACAGCAGGAGAAAGAACTTTTGTGCTAGATTTAAAAATGAAGGAAAAAAAGACTACAAACCAGGTGATATCTAAAGGCTCGGTGGCTATAAACAGTGGCCTCTGAATTTAGAAAACTAGATTTAGGCAAGAAACTCTTCCTAACAGTCTTGAATACTGTCCAGTGAGACCTTTATTAGACTTGTGATCTCCAAAACTAAAAGACAGTAAAATTTATATTTGTTTCAAGTATTATGTTGTGATAATTTTTATAGAAGAAATAGAAAACTGATATATCCACTATCAATGTTCAAAGTATTTATTACATAGTATAGTATACTACATAGTATTTTGTGGATGGGTCATAATTTATGTAACCAATCAGGGAGACGAAACAATTTTTTGTAAAATTTAGACAGTAATATATTTTTACCCTGCCTGCTACCATCTGTATTCAAAATTCTACTACAAAAGCAGTCATAGAATTTTGTGGATAAACATATAAATAGCTATAGAAGGATGTAGATAGATAGATAAATAAATAAATAAATAAATCATCTTGCCTGTGTGCCATTAACATTCATTTTCAAAAACAGACTGCAATTTGCTGACCCAGAACCAAATCGTTATTGTTTATTTCCCAGAAAATGAGTTATTTTCCAATAGTCTTTAACATAAAGCAAAAGAAAAATAATCAGGTCCAGAGGCTGAAGAGATATTACAGAAGGTAAGACACTGACTTTATCCATTGTTGAACCTTAACTCAGTCCTCATCACTGTATGTGGTTCCTTGAACATAGCTGGAGTGATTCCTGAGTATTTAGCCATGAGTAAGAACTGAACACCTCCTGAATATTTCTCCCTAACCCCCAAACAAACAAATAAGCAAACAACCAGCATATCCAGGGAATGGCTCATGGAATGGTAAATACATCCTTGTATTTGGTCTCAGACAGTCATAA
This sequence comes from Suncus etruscus, assembly GCF_024139225.1. Classification (NCBI taxonomy): domain Eukaryota; kingdom Metazoa; phylum Chordata; class Mammalia; order Eulipotyphla; family Soricidae; genus Suncus; species Suncus etruscus. Next base: position 43,096,198 of record NC_064859.1, on the reverse strand, counting down.
ATAAATACACAAAACCCACTAAAAAAACCTTCAGCATGAAATATTAAGGACTTTAAAATTTATTTTAAAATTTATTTAAAATTTATTTAAAATTCAGAATTAATTAAAATGAGTGTTTTACCTCGTTTTCAAATGCAAAAGTTTTAATATGAAATGTTAGATAGTGGATTTCTCTTTGTAAATCACAGTTCCATTCTTAGAGGTAAGAAAATAAATTCTAAAAAAATATACTGCAAGTTACTGAGCCTCAAGTAAAGATAACAAAAAGGCAGTGAACCCTACAGACACTTTCATCAAAAAGGGAATTTAAAATTGTGTATTATACTTGACAAGAGTCAGGCAAGGCTATAACAATCTTTAAAAACAGAAAATGAAACAATGAAAACATGAATTTCAAAATAAATTTTCTACTAACTCAATTCCAGTTCAACTCCACAGATTATGCTACTTCTTAATAGTAAAAAAATAGAAAAAAAAAGAAATAGAGAAAAGACTCCAACTTTTACTTTTGCAATGCAAAAAAGCAAATGTGTTTTGGGGGCTTCTTTTAAGGTACAAAGACAAAAAAGAAAAATAACTAAATTCACCACAGACATTGAGGTTGAACTGAGATTTGGGGAAGGGATATTTTTTACATAAAAATAAACAATTCTATTATTGCATTCCTTATGAAATCCATAGAAAGTAAAGAATTGCATATTACTGGAGTTGACAAATGTGCTCATCTTTTTTTCTAATGTGCTGTTGGCATTTCAGAGACTCTTCTCTGCTCATCTCTGGATTAATGTACTGACCCAAACTGAAAGGAATATGCAGGTGGCAGAGAGAATCAGGACAACGGATATTATATTATTTGCATCCATGATTTCCCAAAGAAGAATTCAACAGACTCGCTGCATGCTGTGAAAGCACATATTTCATTTTAGATGCTGTAAACTCATCACCCTGCATTTTCATTGACTGTTTCTTTGTTCTTGATGCTGATTAAATCAGAGTGCATTATGTTCTTTTCACTAGTGACATCCTATTTTGTGTACAGACTCTCTAATTCCATCTTTTCCTTCCACTCTCCTTTCCCAATAGTCTCTAAAACTCTGATAACTGAAGTCAGGATAAAAACGCAAAACCCAATCTCTCCATATGCCTGGTACTTCAAGATATGAGAAGTAGGCTATAGAACAGAATCCACCAAAGCAGATTTTGGTTGTCATAGTATTTTCGTCAGTCCCCTTAAAATGGAGAGCTGAAGAGTAAATTATGTTTGCTGCACTCTAATTAAAGCATAAAAATTATGATAAATATATAGTCCTCAGGATTTCATCTTCGGTTCCTCGTGTTTATTGTTTTAAAATATATTTTTTTAGGGGCCAGAGCAATTGTGCAAGTAGTAAGGCATTTGCATTTCACTCCCTAACCTAGGACAGACCAAGGTTCGATACCCTAGAGTCCCAGATGGTCCCCCAAGTCAGGAGCAATTTCTGAGCACATAGCCAGGAGCAAGCTCTGAATGTGGCCCAAAAACCTAAATAAATAAATAAATAAATAAATAAATAAAAAAGATATTTAAACATACCAAACTATATATAAAATATAATACATTGAACATATATTAAATATACAATAATACATTTTAAATATATTCAATATACCTATAGGTATATAAGAAGTCCACAGTGTTAAGAAGATACTAAAGTTGAATTTAAAATACATGTTTTGGGCAATCAGCCTCACTGGTAAAGCAAAGTTTGTGAGCTCTTTTGCTTGCAGCAAAATTGCAACCTGTGATTTTCTATTGCAACTCTTTTTTTTCTTGACAGAAGACATTCCTCTACTCTAGGTTGGAAAAAGCTCATTGGCCATCTGAAAAATCAAAGCTCACAGCTAATGCTAGATGAATTCATCCTGATTATCCAGTGAGCAAACCCCAAACCAAGATGCCAATATTTAAACAGGCTCAGAGTTGGGAGCTATGTAGGATGTGTATTGACACAAAGACAGAATGGTTTAACAGGGAGGCTTCCACAGCCCAGGAAGTGTGTCAAATATAATCACATGAAAGCTAAATCCTATCTAAAATTAGCACATCAAAAAAACAACAGAATATCTGAGGAAAATCCAATTTCTAGTAGGACAATATACAGAAATGTAAAGCTAGAGAATTGTATCAAAGGATTAAACTTATTTTATAAAATGTTTATTATAACTGATATTAGGGAACATTTTGAAATGCATTCATTTACTGACATTACTAATATTATATACACACATGCATGACTATGCATGGGATACAGGGCAAGTCTGAAGCTCTAGAATATTTGTATCTATTATATTCTATAACTGATTCTCTTACGTTGTTTTGATCCTTGTTTAAAGCTTCAAATGTCAGAATTAGAGAGATGATACAGAAGATAAATTGCTTCCTTTATTAGTTTGTTGTCTGGCTGGTTGGTTGTTTTAGACCATACCCGGCTGCTCACGGGGAACTATTGGCTCTGCGCTCAGAAATCGCTCCTGGAAGGCTCGGAAACCAATTGGGATGCCGGGATCAAACCCGGGTCCATCCCTGGTCAGCAGTGTGCAAGGCAAACACCCTCCCTGTTGTGCTATCACTCCAGCCTAAACTGCTTTCTTTGTGCACGATCATTCAGGTTTTGTTCCAGGCCACCCCATATTGTACCCTGAACCACTCCAGAAATAAGTAAGTACAGGGCCAAGAGTAAGGCATAATGCCCTCACCAAAAAAAAAAAAAAAAAAAAAAGAAAAGGAAAGGTACAAAATGTTTATATGCAATTTTATGCCACTTTTCCATACAACCCCTTGATGTCTCATTATCTGCTATATTACATATTTCTACTTAATTTGTGATATTTTTTTTTTTTTGGTTTTTGGGCCACACCCGGTAACGCTCAGGGGTTACTCCTGGCTATGTGCTCAGAAGTTGCTCCTGGCTTGGGGGACCATATGGGACACCGGGGGATCGAACCGCGGTCCGTCCAAGGCTAGCGCAGGCAAGGCAGGCACCTTACCTTTAGCGCCACCGCCCGGCCCCAATTTGTGATATTTTAACAAATTTGTCGCTGTACAGAATAATTCCATGTTCATGGCATTAGCTTTTCTTTTTTAATTCTCTATGTTGGGATTTTAATTGCACCACAGCTTTTTAGTTTTTCCTTGCAAAACTTCAATTCTTACCATTTCCCTTTAATCTTCTGTTGATTTTCTCACGCTATTGCTTTTCTTTCTCGAAATAGTTTTTATATGGCTTCAAGTTGTTATTTTAGAATGGCTCTTCTCTTGCATTGTATTGGCCTTTTAAAATAATGGTTGGTAACTTTGTTCTGAACCTGTAATTGGTATTTCTCAGAAGTGTGTTCTATCTGAGATTTTTCAGCCCTACAACTATTATCTTTTTCCCATGCTCTGTTTCTATTTTTAAAGGCCTTGTTTTATTTTTTCTGCTGTTTTAATTGTTACTCCTCACCAATAAGACAATAAGTATTTATCAACAAAAAAGAACTTCAGCTGTTTTCACCCGCGAGGGTTATTTCTTTGCATTAAGATCAGTGTTTTCATATTTAGTACTGTGTACAGTGATTATTTTTCCATTTTTGAGTACTCTCAAGATTTTACATACTTTGCTGTATCGCATTAGCTTCCTCTCCTATCCTTTCTGAACTGGCAAATTATGAAATAGTAATAACAAGAACAATAATAATTAAGCAGGGGCATGCCTTTTTCCAAGCATTTCAATTCTTCTTCTGTGTGAGAACTTTATCTTACAGGAAAATAAACAGACCTCGAGAAGCAGCATTTCACAAAGCCCCAAGGGAACAAAAGTCAAGTTACTCTATTATAGAAAAAGCAGGTGACAGGAATATAGGATATCAAATGCTAACCATGACAGAACAGACAAAAAGAAATATCTAAGCGCAACTAAAATGACAGAGGACATCTGGAATCTTCCATTACTCCTAAAAAAAACCATGTCCAAGAAGGACAAATTGGATAACATTCAAAGTTTTGAGAATTCTTTAGAATTTGGAAATAAATGATGAAGGAAAAAATAAATAACTAACTAAAAAGCAGAGGAATGCACCTGTGAGGAATACTAGACCACAAAGATTTCCTGTTAGAAATTTGCATTTTACTTTCTTCAGAATAAGCAATAAGATTTTGGTTTTTTTTACAGTATCATTAATAGAACTAAGTAAATCAAGGTAAGAAATCAAGGTAAGGTGATATATATAGACAGATAAACTGATAAATAATTAATAGATATTAACTGGGACTTCGTTTTCTTTTGGATCAGAGGTGCCATTTACAATACAATTTTCTTCTTTTAAAAGAAGAATTAACTATTTCAAATTCACAGTTTCTATTTCTTCTCCCACAGTATATGTTATTGTCAAGATGATTTGAGGAGCAGAAAGATAACTCAAAGGGCTGAAGGGGGCCCTGTGTTCAGCTCATTTTATTACAGGATCCCTACCTAGCCCTCCAGGATGTTTAAGGTGGTTGATCTGGTGAACATGAAATGTCACCAACAAGAGTGCTCATTAGGTCCTCTTATCACTTGGTTGGGAGAATATGCCCCCAAGGGACAGGGTCAGAGTAGCAGTATTATCTGAAAAAATTATGCAAACATCTGATATCTTTCCCCTATTTGGATGATATATGGCTATCTTGGAGAGGGAGTTTAAAAGAGACTGAGTAAATTAAAGGCAAAGATTAGTTGTTTTGAAGAATCATAATTAAGTTAAAATGTGTACACACAAAAGCCTAAGAAATGGTGTTCTACACTCTGATCTGCTTACAAATATAATAAATTATTGTCATAGTCCAGGAAATTCTCTAGAACTTCTCTATGAGGAATGCTGGCCAGCACAAGAGAAAGCAGAATTCCATTGGGAGCTACACTTCTAGCACTCCCTGTCATATGGACACACAGTGCAGTCATCAACACTTCATCAACATTTTTGTTTGTTTTTGTTTTGTTTTTGAGCCACACCTGGTGACACTTAGGAGGTTACTCCTGGCTATCCGCTCAGAAATTGTTTCTGGCTTGGGGGGACTATATGGGACTCCGGGGGATGGAACTGTGGTACTTTCAAGGTCAGCCTCGTGCAAGGCAAATGCCTATCACTGAGCCATCTCTCTGGCCCCTACATCAACTTTTTAGTCTCAAAGTTTTTGGTGTTTTGCTTCTGTTTTGTTTTGGAGTCACACCCAGAAGTATGCTGAGACTTACTACTATCTCTGTGGTTAGGGATCACTTGTGGTGGGCACAGAGGACCTATGGGGTGCTTGAGATCAAATATATATGACAAACATATATGACAAACATATAAGACACATATAAGACAAAAATCCCACTCCAATATTATCACTTAGGTCCCAAGTATCTGAGTTTAAAATATGAAAGATTGTCCAGGCAGGAGCAATAGCACAGCGGTAGGACCTGATTCGCTCCCCGGAGTCCCATATGATCCCCCAAGCCAGGATGGATTTCTGAGCACATAACCAGGACTAACCCCTGAGCGTCATCAGGTGTGGCCCAAAAACCAAAAATATGAAAGGTAGTTGAAGAATAAACACTGAGACAAGCAACAGCAACTAAAATAAAAATGGGAGCAGAGAAATAGTACAGGGGTTCAGGTAGTCTTTAAACATCTTCTAAACATATCTGGGAACCGAATGTCTTAATTAAGTCCCCAGGTAAATAAATGATGAGAGACTATATCTATCTGTTATTAAGTAAATAATATGTATATATATTTTCAGCTTCATATGTATTTTTAAATTATGATCTCACTTATGGAGATATAAAGAAACATAGTAAGTGAATAATAAGTTTAATAAATTTACCAAATAGTCCCTGAAAATTGGTCTACAGAACTGATCTTACCAGGGGAGTTGGGGTAGATTAAGAGAAACCTTGGTAGATTGTGATGTTGGTACTTTGTATGAATGAAACAGTCACAATATTATGAATTACAGTACAGTAAATTAAAGTTTATTTTTAAATTGATCAATGTCAAGTAGACATTCAATTTCAAGAGTCTGGAATATCAAAGACAAAACTGCATATCAAACAATTCTTAAAAATAAATAGTGACCCTGATTTGGAACATCATTAATGGTATACTTTGTTTCAGTGGAGTGATTCTGAATTCTGTATCTTGTTTTAGGACTGACATTTATTTTATCTAACCACCTTCTTTACCAAGCTTTGTAAAAATAACCCATTCCCTCATTTTTTGCCTCTTGTAAAACAGATTATAAATACATCTTTCTTCTTACTTTTTTTTTTTAAAAGCAACAGATACTTCAAACACTGCTTCTATTATTACAGATAGAAAAAGAGATCTTTTGACTAAAAATAAAATTTGACCTAGGGAACTCTGAGTATTTTTTTACTGTAAGAATTTATTCAAGAGACAAAATTGATTAACATAATGAGGTAAACTAACATAACATAATATAGTGACATAACATAACATATAATATAATTGATATAATAATAATACATGTAAGTCAAAGAAAGTTTCTGATTAAAAACACAATTTTTTTTAAGAAAAATAAAGTCAGATCATGTTCTTTGTTTCCTTAGTCCTTTAGCACTGAGACAAGAATTCTAGTGCACATAATCAGATCTTGGTTAAGCAGGATAAGCCACAAGACGGGAGATATTATATATATAGAGTTTGTAGTGGCAGTATTTCAATATGTGTCATTTTTTATTTTATATAAATTGATGTTAATATGTACTATGATGGGTATACAGAAAAATATTTTGTTATTGTAGACTAATTGTTATAAATTATGATTCACAATTAGTAGAATTCAGACACTTGGGAAGGTTTAAAAATCCAATAGAGAAGACAAAAAATGATCTCTCACAGATTTGCAATATAAAGAAGCATAGCAATATAAAGATAATAGAAAAAGGTCAAAATCAATAGAATATGTGAACTGTTCTACTAGGTTGTGTTGACCATGGTGAGGAGAGATGCTGGGGGCTGGAATTAAAGAATGAACACTAGATATTGTTAGAGAACAAAATTCTCAGGTAGTGTGTGTGGTCAACATATAAAATGAATTCAAGATAGTATGCTTATAGGCAGGAAGATTCTGGATTTGTTTTAACAGTATCATGACTATTTGAAAATTGTTTTAGTTCTGTGAGTTTTCAATGCCATCACATTGAAAAAGCATCTCATTCTTTCTTTCTTTCTTTCTTTCTTTCTTTCTTTCTTTCTTTCTTTCTTTCTTTCTTTCTTTCTTTCTTTCTTTCTTTCTTTCTTTCTTTCTTTCTTTCTTTCTTTCTTTCTTTCTTTCTTTCTTTCTTTCTTTCTCTCTCTCTTTCTTTCTTCTTTCTTTCTTTCTTTCTTTCTTTCTCTCTCTCTCTTCTTTCTTTCCTTCTTTCTTTCTTTCTTTCTTTCTTTCTTTCTTTCTTTCTTTCTTTCTTTCTTTCTTTCTTTCTTTCTTTCTTTCTTTCTTCTTTCTTTCTTTCTTTCTTTCTTTCTTTCTTTCTTTCTTTCTTTCTTTCTTTCTTTCTTTCTTTCTTTCTTTCTTTCTTTCTTTCTTTCTTTCTTTCTTTCTTTCTTTCTTTCTTTCTTTCTTTCTTTCTTTCTTTCTTTCTTTCTTTCTTTTTCTTTATTTGTGTCACACCTGGCAGTGCTCAGGCTCTGTGCTCAGAAATCGCCCCTGGCAGGCATGGGGACCATATGGGATGCAGGGTTTTGAACCACCGACCTTCTGTATGCAAGGCAAATGCCTTACCTCCATGCTATCTCTCTGGCCCCAGCATCTCATTCTTATACAATTTTCAAACCATAAAAATCACTCCCTTAAAATGTACATTTTAATAACTATATAAGTGTACTACTATCAAAATTTTACCATAAAATTACCATATTAATTTCCAATCATTCCACATGTCCCTCATCATTTTCTAATAAATACTTACCATTTCCTTTTTTTAAAAGAATTTTTTTGTGTGTGTGGGCCACACATGCATTTTGTTCCTCACCTGGCTTTGCTCAGGGCTTTCTCCTGACTGTACTCAGGGATCAATCCAGGTTCTGGTGAATGAACCCAGGTCAGCACATACAAGGAAAATTTCATACCTACAATTTTTATAGGCTTGTGCCTTATGAACATTTCAAATAATCACATGACTTTTTATTTTAGTCATCCTAATGAATATGAAGTGATGTTTTTCTGTTGCCTTGCTTTGTGAGTCTCTAATGACAAATAATGTTGATATCTTTTTTTAAGTTTATTAGGCATTTGTAATCATTTTTGAAGAATTAGACAAATCCTACTATTTACTTTATTTGTTGAGAGATGGCACATACCCAACACTGCTAAAGAATTACTTTGGTTTGCATGCAGGAATTACTCTTGACAGTGTTTGTCAGATCATACAAGGGATTGGAATTGGCTGGGCAGCATCTAAGGCAAATGTCCAACCCACAGTGCTATCAATCCAGCCTGATTGTGCACTTTAAATCATATTATTTGTCTTTGATATTTTAATTTAGACATATATACATAAATATATTATAAGTTTAAATATTATAATTTAGGTATATATAAATGTAATACAACTCCTTTCTCAAATATATACTTTGCAAATGTATCATCTATACATATTTACTCTCATTTTATAGTTTAATTTTTACTCTCTTGATGATTATCTTTGATTCATAAATGTTTAACAGATTTTGAAAATCAATTTAAAATGTGTTGCTTATGTATTACATATCATAGATTAAAATAATTGACTAATTTAATGTATTTCTATGTCATCAATAAGTTTACATATAAAAAAGTCCATTTTTTTACATTTATAATCTTTTTTTTTGGTTTGTTTTTTGGGTTACACCCAGCAGTGCTCAGGAGTTACTCCTGGCTCTATGCTTAGAAGTTGCTCCTGGCAGGCTTAGGAGACTATATGGGATGCCAGGATTCGAATCACTGGTCTCTGCATGCCAGGCAAATGCCCTATATCCATGCTATCTCTCCGGCCCATATAGTTTATTTTCTTAATGATTCAATTTTAAATTTAACAATATAAAGAAACTGAAGTCCAATTATATCTTTTTTATGTGAATATATAGTTTTCCAGTACCATTTCTAAAAAGACTATTCTTTACAATTGAAATATCTTGGCCCCCTGCTATAACATCTTTACTAAAATAAGTGGCATTGAATAAGTGGTTGGTGAGTTGCTAAAAACTATTATTGAGGGTTGGGTAGATGGAAATTCTTTTCATGCAGCAAATTTCACTAAAGTGGACATCTTCATAATTACTAGGCAATAAGGTACTGAAAAAGCTTAGCTCTCTAGGGTAAAAAAGAAAATCAGATTCATAACATAATCAGTTGTATATAATTAACTGCATTTGACAAGATACTGAAAAAAAGAAATCTAAGAAAAGAATTGTATGCATGTATCAGTTAAATGGGACATATATATAACTGGTTTTTTTTTTTTTAAGATGGACTGGATAGATACCCACTGGAAATTCTGACTTTGATGGTTAATCCCTAATGTTTTTGATATTTAGAGATGCCAGAAATAGAATTCCTATACAAATTTAATCACCTGATACCATGCTCTTGAGCCTCTCAGTCTTTTGATCTGTGAAAAATAATTTTTGTTTTTTGATCTACAGTCTGTAGTATTTTGTTATGACAGTTCAAGAAAATAGGTCAGGGTACTTGCTTCGAATTTTTTTGTTTGTTTTAAGCCCACACCTAGCTGTGCTCGTTTCACTCTTGGCTCAGTGCTCAGGGAATTATTCATAGTGGGCTTGGCGGACTGTATAGGATGCAGTGGATCAAACCCAAAATGGCTGTGTACAAGGTAAGAGCTCTTGCTCCAGCCCCAGCTTCTAAGTCTTCTTAACAGCAAGTAGCACAAATGAGAATGAGAAAAATGTATAATGGTAATGAGTGATTAAATCAGGAACAATTTTGAAACTGTAAAAAAATAACAACTTTGTAAATCATGGTATTTAAATAAAGTTATAAAATAAATCTTAGCTCTATTAAATGAGCCAAATGAAGCTGTCAAGAGATGTCAATGGGCAGACTACATGCTTTAGATGCAGAAAATCTTGGTTCACTAATCAATAGGACAGGGAACCCAGAGAACTGCTTGGAGTGACCCAGGTACTAACCTTGGATAAAAACTGTGAGAACTGACAGGTGAGTCCCAAACAGTGCCCTAATTTTTTAAAAGCTGTTAAACAAAAGACACAACATTTTCACTCATTAATCTTTATAGGTCAAGTAAAATTATAATATTACCGAAGTCTCAAGAAATCAATGATTATATCAAAATGAGTAAAAATCTAGATGAGTAAAGTAGCTGGTAATATGGTTTCAGATACTTGTAGTTGTCTGGAGTCTGGTGTAACTTGTGACAGTCATAATTTTTCAATAGTATATATACTTATGTATATTAAATTATTCATATAATATGCCTATAAAGTACAAGTGTGATCTAAGTTGAAAAGACTACAGATGTCAAGTGAAAAAGAAGCTAATTTTTTTATGACACTCAATCCAATGGCCATTGTCAGTAGGAGAAAAGAAGTTTGACAGAGACACAAGTGAAAACATCAAGTACAAACAAAGACATTGTGAAGTGATACAACTATAAGTCAATTGGATTGTTGGACTTGTTCTAGCATCCCCATAGGCACCAATCTTGCCATGTGATACTATTCTTTCTTTGCATAGGCACAGTAAAATTATATACAGGGAAATTATATACAAACGCGTTCTTATCTTACAGAGATGGGAACACACAAATCTTGTAATGCAGTAGGACCTTACACCCTGAACATTGTCATATAGACCTGGCTCATGTCTTGAAAGAATGGGCATTGTCCATTTACTCCTGAACCAGGGATGCCATCTACAAAACAACCATGGTTGTGTACTACATCACCTGAAAGCAATCCTCTACCAGGGTAGACCCTACCACTGCTCTGGCATAGACCTATTCAACAGAGACTTCCCTTTAATACCCAGAGAACTTAACAACAATAACAGCCTGCTTTAAAGACTGAGATCTCTGCATCACTCTCTAATTGTGAGTGAAACTAAAGGGTGCTCCACATCATCCTGACTCTTATATAGGATATGGACATATTCCGAGATCCTTAGCTACAGAAACCTGACACCAACAACAGTGACTGTGTGAAAAATAAAAGAGTATTGGCACTACATACAATGACTTGGGTTGGACAACCTAATATGCCTGAAGCTTAGAGTTGGTCTTATGCCAGAAAACTTCAGGGGTAAGGTCTCCTTGTATTTAGTCCAAGGCTTTTTCTTTCCATGTCCCCTATATTTTGCTGGGCCTATGCAAACAATTTCCACACTAACACAGTCTTTGCTGTGTTTCTTTGACTCATTCTTAATGAATTATTGTATTATGATCAAAGGTGTCAACAATACTACAGCTTTTAATGTTAAAGAAGTTGCATAAATTTTGTGGCTTTGGATTGCTTTGTGTAAGAAATATTATAGTGTACTGAAGGCTCGAGGGACAAAGTAAATGTACATGTTAAAATAAAAAAATAAAGAAGTTAAGGCAAAAAATAAAACAAATAAAAAACAACTATAAGTGATGAATAATCCAAGTACTGCCAACAAGTAGAAACTAGGAGAGATACGTAAAATTAAATTTTTCCTGGAACTTTCAGAAGAAACATTCTATCAACAAAATAACCAAGCCTTTTAATCTACTGAACTATGAAAATAAAATCACAAAAATGAGGTGATTTGTTAAGACCCCCAAAGTATTACAATAGTTATATTATTTTAATCTTTTTAACTGGATTAAACTATCAAATAGCAAGTAGTTCATGAACCTCCTATCTTTATGAACTAGTAACAGACTAAGAAATCAAGTCAATCCAAGAAGTCATTTTTCCCAATGGCTTCTTCAAATGTTGCCAAAAGTTACAGCAGTATAGGAAGCAACTACAAAAGTCTGAAGGCAAACACTACTCATAACAAAATTCTAAGTAAGAACAATCTAAACTGGAGAAGTCAGAGTCTCACAGAGGAATAGCATGTACAATGACACAAGGTCCTGCAGTAAAACAGAAGTATTCTTTGGTTAATAATCCTCTTAAAGTTTTCACACAAAGGGTAAATATCTTCTTTGACAGTAGGTATTGCAAATTATGAAACAAGCATTGACAGAGTCCCATCATAATGTCATCAGAATGAGAATTTAGAATTTAGTCATAAATCAGTAAGTCTCTTAACAAGGAAGAATATTTAGAGACAATGTCTTGTCTCCATTTACTCCACTGAATATTGAGTCTATGATAGGGAAGACAACTTGTCTTTTTAATCATGGGTCTGAAGAAAAAGACCTATTTGAACATCAGATGTGAAGAATAGGTGTCATTCTAAGAACCAACTCTTAGAGCTTGTTTCAGAAATTAAACACTTGGGAAAGAAGATCTACATTATTGAAGGGGTGATGACTAGTCTGTAAATATAGAATTGGAAGCAATTGGCTGAGGTTAAGTCTCCTATGGAATCTACTTCTCTCTGGCAATATATTTCTTGAACATGTGGAACTTAAACATGGGCATGTTACTCACCTTGGTGAATAGAAATTGAACAAACTTTCATGTGCTGAATTTTCAATTAGTAGCATTAGCATATAAGCCTTATTTACTAATGCAGTGAGTGGTTTCACTCAGGTCCAGAACATGGATAAATGCATGTTATGTATACATAATGTTTATGTATACATAAATGCTGTTATGTATACAAAGTGGGCACAATGGATTGTGAACACGATGTTAGAAAGATCATAACAACTCAAAATTATTTACTTTAAAGTTGCTTCTTACCAGAGCATAACTTACCTGCCTGACTTTATCAAGAGGAAACATCTCTAAAAATTCAGGCATCTCCAGGATAAAAACTGACAATCTTTACAGAGTGTGCTCATCAAACTTGAACAGACACATCTCTCATATACTGTGTGCATGTAAATGTGCAAAGATACACATACAAATATACACAAACACCTAGAATGTTTAGATAAAAATGAGAGTATCTTGACTCTGTTTCCTAATTTGCTGTCCACAAGAAGTTTATTTCACATTAAAGTTATTCATTTCAGGATGTTCACATTAAAATTATTCATTTCAGGATGTAGAATCTTTTTTTTTTGAAAACTATAAAAATATAACTAAGATGAACATGATGAGATAATTATAACAACTCTGAAACTTTACAGTAAAATTATTTGAAGAGAAGTGTTTAAACCTTTTCACTATAATTTTGTGACCAATAGAAGAGAGTGGTGAAGGAATATCCTGAAAATAAAAAAGAACTGGCATAACATTAAGAATGAACCACCTTTTGGGCAGAAGCAAGAGTACAGCAGGTAGGGCTTTTGCCTTAAAAGTAGCCAATCCATATTCAATTCCTAACTTTACATATTTTTTCAAAACCGACCATGAGTGATCCTTGAACATAGAGTCAAAATTAAACCCAGGTTCAGTTCTCAAAACACACCAACAACCACAAAAATGAATGTTCTTTTTTCCCACCTTCTATTTGGAAGATTTCAACAACCATGCAATGCTGTATGTATACAAAGATGAAAAAATGGCTATTTCTCACATTTAACAGATTATTGACTACACACATCTAAGATTACCCAAATGCAAGCTATGTCTAGCATATCCTATTCTAACAGCTGTCTAGCATTGGCCCATAATTGTGCAAACTATAAGCTTATTCTCTCCTAGCCAGAAAACTGATTATACAGGAAATGTGATGCTTTCTCATCACTTTTAGGCTCACGTGGTATTTTACTGCATAAGACCATGAATAAATGGGGCATCTTTCAGGAACAGGTGCAATGCAGAACTGTTTTGAAGAAAGCATAAATTTCATTCAAACTTCACATTTCTAGACCATGAAGAAGTCCCATTTTTCTCTATAGGAGTTATTCTATCAATGGAACTATGCAGAATTAAATATTATCTTAGAAAAGGCTTAAGTTTGACACACTAAAGCTAAGATACCCCTAATTAATATGAAAGAGGACAAGAATAACAATAATTAAATTTCATCATATATAAGTTTAAAGATCTGAGTTAAAATGTATAGATGTCCTGTAAAATATTGTTCAAATGATTTAATACTTTTATTTTCTTTTAAACCTAACTACATTATAATATCTTTTCTCCCAGACTTATTATGTTTTTTATAAAATCCAAATGGCATAATACTAAAACATTTCCAAGAATGGAGACCTAAAATGTCAGAAGCAGTTATTATTATGAATCTTGATCAACTACTCAAACACCTTCTCTTACCCCAATTGGATTCATGCTTGGCACAGAGTAGTGGACTATATAAAATAATTAAAAACATTTGCTTTACGATGATGAAAAATATACAGAGACTGCAATTTATCTACAAAATATTAGTTTATTTCTTCTTGCTTCTTAAGAAAGCATGTATCCAAACTTTGGTGATGGTAAACATTCCATACTCAAAACTACTCCCAGCCTCACCTAGGTCCTGAGGCATTACTTAGAACAATGCTCTTTCCATGAAAAAGAGAAGAAAAATATGACTAGTTTTTAAAAAGTCACTTGATGATAACATAAACTCAGTTTGATTTTTATTTTGACTATACTAATTACTGATCTATATTTATTATATATTAAATATTTATATTTATATTGCAGTGCAAAAAAAATAAACACCAGTGTTACATTAGATAGAGTCTTGTCTTGCATATGGCCAACCAAGTTCTAATCTCTGGCACTCAATATAGTCTCCTGAACCCTACCAGGAATGATCTCTGAGGGTAAAGCCAAGAACAAACCCTAAGCATTTCTGTGTTTGGGGAATAAAAGAAAAATCAAATCCTATAAAGGCTGAAAAGGCTGGGAGGTTTTCTGTGCCTGGAAATGCTATAGTCACACTGGCTTGGCTACCTCTAGACAGTTAAAATGTGTTCAACAGAATTAGCCAGTAGGACAAAGCTTGATCAACTGAAATACATTAAAAATTAACAGATCTTTAGTAAAGTCTAAAAGTAAAATATTAAGTGGAAGAAAAATCTGCAATAAATATAGCTGACTTCAACCTCAAATTGAATTTTGAAGGTGCTTTCACAGTTGAAAAATGAAACAAATCCAATAGGAAAAAATTAGCAGGGATATTTGATCACTTTTATATAACAAAACAAGAAACATAGGGGATGGCTAGAGTACAAAAAAGTGCTAAGCCTTTTTCAGCATTATGAAAATTCAGTATAAAATGTCCTGAAATATTGCCTCCTACTTAAATACAACAATTCAAATGTAAATGCTACCAAAATTGACTTGTCTTAAAGTTCCTTATATTGCTGAAAGAAATATTTAATAGTATTAGCATTTTGAAAAACTGTCACTGCCAAATTAAATTGTTCATATACAGAACCTACAATAGGACAAAACTACTTTTTCTTTTAAAGAGAAACATGTATGACATACATAATAATGGTGTTAGTAGCAATAACTGTGATAATAAAAGCATAAAATTACTTATTTTTTCAGAAGTAGAAAGGATAGTTTTCCCTTATTCAATGGAATTCACTATAGAAATTAAAAATAAACTATTACAATATACAAATATCACCTCACAACATACAACACAAAAGTTGTCACATGATTATCAGTCTCGATGTGGAACAACAGAAGCCAAACAAAAAGAAAAATATTTTAAAGGAAGAAAAGATGATGACATTAGTTTAAAATTAAAGGCTGTATTTTCAAAGAACTGTAAGGTTAACAATGATAAAAACAATAGTAGGAGTGGTGATACAGTTATATGTGATACAGTCTATATTATATATAGATGGTGGTTAGTTAATTAGCTTTGCTAATGTTAAATATTAATATTTATATGCAACTTTCTAAACAGTCATTAGTTATTTAATTTCCATTCATAATATGTTTCATTAAAGTGTTCTTTAGGCATAAAATAGTTTAAAATAATGCTTGAGTAATATTTTAAAGATCTAATTAAACTTCTATAAGGGTTTTGGCAAAGAAATTCAATAAGAAATAGATGGCCTAAAGAATTTTATTTTATATCTTCAAATTTCTGCCATTTTTTGTGTGTGTCAAAAATAAGATCTTCTGAGATTGGAAGTATATTTTGTTCAGTATTTACTATTGTACACTCAGTTTGAACCTCACCCAACTCTGTGAAGTAGATTGTTGGCTCTTACTTCATTTTACTCATGAGAAAGCCAAGTTGTTAAAAACTTAAATATAGGACTGAATATTTCATATGTTGTAATATATATTTTATATATTAAAGAGCGTTAGGTCAAAATTAGTTCTCTCTGAGTCTGAATTCTATTTTTCTCTTAGTCAAAATATACAAAAGTATATATTATCTAAATAGAATAATAAAGCTAGAAGTGTTTGAAAAACTCTGTTAAATTAAATTTAAATATAAAGCCCTAATTCTATAATATGAATCATTTGCATACATTATTTTTGTTACACAATGAAATTTAATATTTTATAAATATAATATTTACACAAATGTTATATAAAGTGTAACTTTTATATAAATTTAGAAATATATATATGCCAGTAGAACTATTAAATGAATGGAAGAAACTATTAACTTATTCTACAAACTGATAGGTAATAGACAAATATTCCCATTTATATTTATTAAATCTAGCTACTGAGTTTTATGAGGTTTTTGAGGTTTATAAGTTTCCAATAATAAAGTCACTTCATTGGTTATAACTTTTATTTCCACACTAACTGTCTGGCATTTGCATATAATGTTAATTAAAATAATTCAGGGAAGCATCCCATTTCTTTCCAAGGAACTATGCTTTGCTGCAGTTGGCAAAAATCTATTTTTTTAACACAAATAGTACCAATGACCACTATGTGTCAGGTACTGTGCTAAACAACACATAAGATGAGAGATAGACTCTGCCTTAAACAATTATGTTTTTAAAAAGAGATAGGTATAAGTCACCAGGCATTTACTATCCAGAGTGAGAACTTTAATAATCTTCTTCTCATCTAAGAACTTCTATTAAGTGGTAAGTACAGTATCAGTGGAAGAAAAAAGTCAACAAAGGTTACTATATATATATATATATACATATATATGTGTGTATATACATATATATGTGTGTATAGCAGAATAGATGCTTGACTAGAACCAGGTAAAAGCAGCTCCTGAGATTTCTCAGAAAGCAATTACTGGCAAAGAAAGAAGCACAGGTATAAAAAGGCAGAATGTGTACACAGAAACTGAACTATGTTAAACAGAATATAGTGCTTGTCTTAAGAAGGTGCATGTCACTTGGGACTTTGGTGATGGGAATGTTGCACTGGTGATGGGTGGTGTTCTTTACATGACTGAAACCCAAACACAATCATGTATGTAATCAAGGTGTTTAAATAAAATAAAAAAAATAAATGAAAAGAAATGAAGGTGCATGTCAAGAAATAAGTCTTTTGAGAAATAAAAAAAAGTTCTGGAGTAGAGTGATAATATACTGGGTAAGGTGCTTGACTCACACAGCTGACCCAGCTTCATTCCATGACACCCCATATTTACCCCAGTCCTGCAAGTTATGAACCCTGAGCACAGAACCGAGAGCTTTCCTGATCTCTGCCAATGAGCCAATCCCACCTTCCTCCCAACAATGAAAAGAGAAAATAAATAGAGCAAATTTCTTAGTTTGCTTCAAATCCAACCTCAAGTAAAAAAAAAATAAAATTAAAATTTATAAAGTTCCAGAAACATAGCTCAAAGTGAGAACGTGGCATCTTCTACAGGTCAAAAACCAACTGCAATAGGGGGCTTAAGAGAGTTGCATATTTCATGAACAGAAGGTGGGTAAAGAGGCTGGTGGATGCTGGGATCCATATGTAGATCCAAAATGCAGACCTGATGATAAGGGAGTGCAAATGGCATGCAAGCTAGTTATCTTGATCCAGATAAAGTATGAAGACAGAAATGGATGACATATTGCACTGACTAAAACAGAGAAAGTTAAGGATAATATACTCTTTGCATCCCCCCACTCCCCTTTGTATGAGTACTGACCTAAGAAATTCATTGATAGTGGACAAACATCGGCTTCTCAGGCTTGGCTTTCCAGAAAAGTGAGCTATTGGTGCCATAACAAAAGAGCACAAGTCATCAGACTTCCTAGCAGTTCCCAGAACTGTTTAGAGCCTTATACATTCTTCTGCCAACTTGCAGACATCATAGAAACTATGGTGGTTTTATTTATCAAAATAAATTTTTTTCTGAGGAGGGACATGTTTTTCTTTATTGAACTATCATTATGAAATGATTTTAATATTCATATATTAGGTTTGCAATGCTTCTGTACCACTTCGACTTTAAAAATGGAAATATCTCCCATCCCCATTGTCCTTAGGACATTTCCCACCCTTTCCCACCAATCCATTAACACCTTGGATATGTTGGAAAAAAATCTCAGGGTTTAGTTTCACTAACATTACCTAGACCTTTATTTTTTCTTTTTCTATTGTGGTAATGTGATTTATAAGTTTCCACATCACTGCCCTAAATCTGCAATGCTCCTTTACTAAGTCCATTTTCAAAGTGACAGTAACTCCCTCCTCCATTGCCCTAAAGGTGTTCTCTTCCTTTTTTACAGCCTTGTTGGCTGTTCTGTTGGTATTGGGATCGTTTCCATTGGACACCACCTCGTCACTTGTTTTGCTTTATTATACTAAAAATATAAGTTAAATCATCTGGATTTTTCTCCTCTAACTCACTTCACTTAACATGGCAGTCTATAATTCTAAATTGTAGCAAAATGCATTATTTTATCTCCACTGTATGTCTGTACTAACATTTATTTCTCCACTGACCCATTGTTGAACATGGTACACAGTAAGACAATAAATATAGAAGTGCATATGTATTTAAGAAAAATTAATGTTTTGTGTTCTTGAGATAGATGCAAAATGTGGAATCCCTGTGTCATATGGAAATTCCATTGTTAATTTTTTTTGAGAAACTTCCATACTGTTTTTCACAGAGGTTCAACCAGATGACATTTTTACCAACAGTGAATAAGGACTCCTTTCACAATATTTTCATTCTGTGTGCTGTCTCTCTTGCCCTTCTTTATTATTTTTTAATAACCTCTCTGATCCCTGTTCTCTTCAGCATGATATAGACCCTGCTAGCTGGCATGAAGTAATATATCATTGTTATTTGTATTTCCCTGATAATGAAGGTGAAGGTTTTTTTTCTATGTTTGTTAGTCATCTGTATGACTTATTTGAAAAACTATTCATTTCCTCTCTATATTCTTATGGGGATATTTCTACCTTTGTTGTTGGATTTTGTGACTGTTTTATATAACTGGATATTAGCTCATTATATACCCTGTAAATTATTTCATCCCATTTAATAAGGATCATAGCAACTTTGAATATCATACCTTAATTCTTATGGAAGCCATCAAAGTAAAAATAATAAGTTTATAAAATCATAAAAAATAAAATAAAATTTAATCAGATATAGATACATATATTGTAAAAAGTAGTAAAACTCTAAATCATTGTTGTAAATAAGTTTTAATTTTTGTCTTGTTTTGGGGCCACACCCGGTGATGCTCAGGGGTTCCTCCTGCTATGCACTCAGAAATCGATCCTGTCTTGAGGGACCATATGGGATGCTGGGGATCAAACCGAGGTCTGTCCTGGATCAACCATGTACAAGGCAAATGTCCTACTGCTGTACTATTGCTCCTGCCCCTATAAGTTTTACTTTTAATGAATATTTATATTAGTTAAATATGCAGATCACAAAATATAATATATAACAACCTAAAATCTTAGGAAAATATGCTAGACCAAGAGATAAAAACTCTCCAGAATGCAATCTCAAAAAAAGGGAAAATTTTTTTTCTTTATTAAAGAATTCAAACATTTTTATTATAAAGAAGTAGTGTTTGCAGTGTGAGTTTATATAAGAAAATATAGAAATATAATTAAAAAGATACACAAAAGTAAAAAATAATGAACTAAAGATAAAACAGAAAACAGTGAACAGAAGACAGAAATTTAAGGTCTAAGTCAAAAGAGGACAGAGACTCAGGGTGTGAAACATCAAATAGATGAGCTTAAAAGTGTTAGAGAAAGCTATTGTAATAGAATAGATCAAATGAACAAGCTATCAGTGAACCTCAAACAATAATTTACAAATAATTCAGATGAAAAAAGAGAAACAAGATGTAGCAAAAATAAGCTCTACAAGACATTCAATTGCATTAGAAAAGGCAACATAAGCATGGGCATTTCAAAAATGTAGAGAAAGGATCAAAGAGGTATTAAAAATAATAAAGTTGGGTCAGACAGAAAGCCACACAGGTGAGATGTTTGCTTTGTATATAGTTGACTGGGGCTAGAGCCTGAGTACTCTGAGCCCACCAGGAGTGATTTCCAAGCATAGAGCAAGGAGTAAGCTCTGAATATCACTGTTTGTGACCCAGAAATTAAAAAAGTAATATAAACTATCTATAATTGATCTAAGATAAAGTTGGTCATACTAAGTCCTACAAATCAAAACTTTACTATGTTTCAATGCCCAGAAAATGAAAATCATTACATTCAATCAACAATTGCATGTTCAGCATTCAATGTAATTTACAATTTTTTCTTTGCTCCATATAAGAGAGATACTCCAGTTTTAAATATTGAGAAAATGTCCTTTTAACTTCCTTGTTCTTATCAATATGGCCTTGAAAAATATTTCACCATGATCACAAATTTACAGCTCCTTTCTCTCTGCTAGAGTGAAAATCATAACACTCATTTGTGAATTATTGAATAAAAACCAAACCAATCAAAATAATGATGATAATAATAATAATAGAAAAAATTATGGGGAAGAAACTGAATAGTAAAGTATATGAGACTATCTAAATATCTGGCTATTGAAATGCAAAGGTACTCCTACTAAAATACATAGTAGTAAAACTACAGTAAATTTAAGACAAAGAAAGAATACTGGAGATAGGTAGAGGAGAAAAAATTGTTAGTGCATAAAGGTCCTCCCATCAGATTTGCTTTAGATGAATCATCAGAAATTTTATAATCCAGGAGAGAATAAAATTACATATTCAAAATACTGTCAGTCGAAAATATTATATTCGGCAAGACTCATACGAGTAAAAATAAAGATCTTTAAAGTTGAATAGAAATTGAAGAAATGTGCAATTCCGGGCCTCATCTACAAGAAAACTTAAAAGGAACCCTCCTATTTGAGTAAAAAACAAATCCACACAAAATTGAACAAGGAATTAAATAAATAGAACCAGACTATAGTTAAAATTTTAGCAAGAGCTCACATAGCAATCATCACCAGTAATGTAAATATACTAAGCCTCCCAAATCAAAAGGCATAGCATAGAAAGATTGAACATAAAAATAAAATCCAAATATGTCTTGTTTACAAGCATTCTCTAAAGCTCTAAATGCAAACAAGAATTTCATATAAAGAGATGGGAATAGGTTCTGCAAGACAATGAAAACAAAAAGGCAGGAATTCCTATATGAATAAAGCAGAATTAAACTAAAACAGAATGAGATAAAGATAGACATCACATCATAATAAAATAATAATTACTATGGAAATAAAAATATCACTTAATATGCATGAAATATAGCATCTCTAAAATAAATCAACTATTAATATATCTAAGAGGAAACATTAACACTAACACAATATATGTGGGGGCTTTACTTAATATTATACGTACTGCAGTTTGGTGATTATCTAAGCACAAAAACACCAAGGAAAGAAAGGCTTCAAATGATACCTTAAGAGATATTGACTTGGGGCCGGGAAGGTGGCGCTAGAGGTAAGGTGTCTGCCTTACCAGCGCTAGCCAAGGAACGGACCGCGGTTCGATCCCCCGGCGTCCCATATGGTCCCCCCAAGCCAGGGGCGATTTCTGAGCACATAGCCAGGAGTAACCCCTGAGCGTCAAACGGGTGTGGCCCAAAAACCAAAAAAAAAAAAAAAAAGAGATATTGACTTGATATATATATAATACATATATATACACATATATATAGTAATACAGAGTATTACAATGCAAACTACCAAAACACACTCTTTTAATAAATTCACAGACTATTGTCAGGGACTAGTCATGTATTGGAACATGAAACTAGCCTTCAGTTATCTATATTAAAATTTTATCCAACAACTTTTTCAGATCACAAAGGTATGGAGGTAGAATTTAAACAAAACAAATAAAAAAGCACAAATTTGTTGAAAATAAATAATATAATGTTTAGCAACTATTTAGTGAATGAAGAAATATAGAAGTGCTGTAGGCTTAAATGAGTATACAACTTTTCAAAACCTGTGTCATGAAGCAAAAGGTAAGAAAAAGTTTATTGCAAGCCAATCAGGAAATGAGGATTAACAACTTAAAAACTATGAGAAGAAAAAGGCAAATTTAAAACTCAGCAAATAGAAGAAAACCACAAAAAGCAGAGCAGAAATGAACAGAATAGAGACTACAACAACAATCCAATATCAATTGACAACATAATCTTGTTAGTCAAAAACATTTTGGCAAAATATATTTACAGAGATATAGAAGTTAAATCACATGCCTTGCTTGTGCCATTCCTGGGCTGATGCATCTCTGGCACTACATGCGGTACCTGAACACCACCTGGAGTGATTTCTGAGCAAAGAAACAAGAACAAGTTCTTCAGCATGAGTTAGGTATGGCCCCTGTCAAAAAAAAAAGAAAAGAAAAAAAGAAAGGATTATCAAAAGAGAAAAATCTCTAAACAAACTCACAAAGAGGAAGATAGAAAACCATGAGAAAGTAAAACCAAAAATTAAAGTTATAATAAATGCTACGAAAATACAAAAATTATGAGTTTTGAAAAATATGTAGCAAAAATTGTATAAAACATAGAAGAAATGAACAAATTTATATAAACAAACATACAATAATCCAATATAGAATCATGATGAAATAAAAAGCCTGAGATGATACAACATGAGTATAAAAAAATTGAGGCGGCAATTAAAAGTATAAAAGTTAAAAACTCAGGGCTCTAAGGATTTACATAAAGTCTATCTAATTTTTAAAGAATTAATACTTAGCCTTATCAAAATTATCCATAGCTGAAAAAGTAAGAAAACTTTCCAATAAATCCCATAAGGACAATAATATTGAGACCATAGGAGACATCTTAAAATAAAAAAATTATAGCCCGATCTCTCTGACTATTTCAAATGATTTTCAGCAAAATGATAGAAAATGAAAATCAATAATAAATGCCAGATATAACATCAATAAAACGAAGGACCAAAATAATATGAACACTTTCTGTTCATTTGGTTTTGAGCCACACCCAATAGTATTTAGTAGTTTTTTCCTAGCTCTGCACTCAGGAATTGCTTCTGGTAGGCTTGAAGCATCATCTATCATGCTGGGGGGATCAAACCCAGCCACCTTTAAGGCAAATCACTGCTATACTATAGCTCCAGTCCCCATTTTTCTAAGTTCAATTAAAACATTTGATAACCTACATGACAATCATCAACAAATGAATAAAGGAAAAGGATTTCTATGCAAAATGGGATCATTTTCAGCTATCAAGGTGAAATATTTTTATTTGTAAAACCATAAATGTATCTAGAGTTTATGCTTAGTGAAATAAGCCAGGGAATTAGAAAGGGAAATTTTATCCATTTATGTTCTGTTCTGTAGAAAAAGCAAATAGATAAACTTAAAATAAATACTAAAGCTGGGATGATAAGACCAGTATATGGATATAAAAACAAATGGAGCAACGAATAAAGACAAAGGGGAGGAACATTTTTATTTTAAGAATACATATCTGAAACTTATCTGATCCAATTCTGTTACTTCAATGAAAATATAGTAGTTAGAGAACCTGAGTGATAGTACAGTAGTAGGGCCTTGCATATGGCTCAAATGAGAATGGACTCAGGTTTGATCCCTAGCATCTCATATGGTCCCCAAGCCTTCCAGGAGCTATTTCTGAACACAGAGCCAAGAGTAACCCCTGAGTGCTAGTGGGTGTGGCCCCAAAATAAAAATACAATTGTTAGAATCTAATAGGACACAATTATAATCCTCTGTGTGCTTCATTTCATGATATAGTAAGAATTTAGAGAATAGAGAAACATAAGTGATGAGAAAATAGAGGAAGAAAAATGCAAGTAGCATATGGAAAGATTCTTGAGCACTGAAAGCCAACCATGAAGTTTAGCACTTCTACTATGCTAATGTTCATGGAAATCATAAGGAGTATATTGTTGTTGATAATGATATTGACAGCTGATGATGACACCATTTTCTTACAATGTCATCATATGCATAGGATCACTAAAACTTTATTAAGTATAAAATGTTTGCTATTAGGTAGTGACAAATGGAAGCTACTATAGATGACACTATGGCAATGGTTTTCAAAGTGTGGTCTTGGAATTAGCCTGGCAGCTGCACCTAGAAACATGTTAAAAAATCATCTGGGACTGGAGAGCATGGAAGTAAGGTGTTTGCCTTGCATGCAGGTCAGTGATTCAAATCCAGGGACCCCATATGGTCCCTGACCCTGCCAGAAGCGATTTTTGAGCATAGAGCCAGGAGTAATTTCTGAGCACTGCCGGGTGTGACCCAAAAACAAATATATATATGTATATATATATATCAGATATATATATCATTTAGATCTAAAGTTCTGTCAAATCTGAGAATCTAGGGAGACATTTAGAAATTAATTTTTAACAGTGATTTGACAAAGCTCGAGTTATAATCACCTTTCTAGTTGCCCCTAGAAGATTTAAAAAAATAAGAAATTTATATGTCATCCTTAAGAATTCTCTTCAACTCTCATGTTCTCACATTTTATTCCTAAACCACATAGCACCTCTGTCAATTCCTTGGTACAATATTTTTGCTTTCACTTACTCTACTTGTTCATGACTATTTCAGGTGACATATTCCCTAGGAAATCTTGAGGTTTACTTCCTTTCACAAATTTAATCACCAGCCATTGCTTCATGACTAGTAGTTTCTTTTTTACACAATTTTTTGTATTTTTTTCTTCAAAAAATTGTCCCTTTGTAGAGTACAGAAGACAGATTATATTGGACACAGAATGCTGTCCAGTCTCCTGAAGTAAATGCTTGTAAGGTTTAAGTTTTAGTAAGTAGATTAAATTGTTCCCCAAATTATAATCTCTACCCTCACCAGATAAATAACTACTAATAGTTTTGATGAGTACTACACAAAGAGATACCTTTCTATAAGGCCTTCTTGATCCTAGTATTGCCTACAATCTATAATAATGAGTAAGATAAATTCATAATCTGTATAACCATTTAATCGCTAGTATCAACAATCAAAAATATAACTCACTATAAAACAATACATGGTTTAGGACACTTCTGATTTTTAAAATATAACCATACATATAGGTACAGAGAGATTAAGGAACATATCTTGTATATCATGGACCCCATTTCAATCCCTGGCACAAATGGTTTGCCAAACCTCCAGAAGTACAATTTTAGAGTTTTTTGTTTGTTTGTTTGTTTGGGTGGGTGGGTGGTCATTCTGTTGTTTTTTTGGCCACACCCTGTTACAGAGTTACTGAATTACAGAGTTAAAGAGTTACTCCTGGCTCTGCACTCAGAAATAGCTCCTGGCAGGCTCGGGGGAGCAGAGGGAAGGAGGGGGGTTGGTGGGAAGGGAAGAGAAGGGGATGGGAGGAGAGGAAAAGGAGTGGAGGGAAGGGGAGAAAAAGGAAGGGAAGGAGAGGGGAAGGGGAAGAGAGGGAAGGAAAGGGAAGGGAAAGTGAGGGAAGGGAAGGGAGAGAAAGAAAGGGAGGGAGCAGAGGGAAAGGAAATTCTTTCATATATGAACCTATGATTTGTGATAGAGGTGTCAAAAGTTAATTGGAGAAACAAGTCTTCACAAAATGATATTGTAATAAATGGGTGCATAAATAAAAATACAATTAATCATCTTTCACAAAATGCACAAATGTTAACTTAAGTTGGATTAAAGTCTGGATGCAAGACATGAAACAAATAAATATATCAAAACAAACATAGTCAAAGAACTCCATGCTATTGGTTTTTGTAATATCATCAAGGATTTGTTTTCAATGGCAAAGAAATAAAAGCACAAGTAAGCAAATAGGATTATAGCAACTAAAGGTGGTCTGCACAGAAAAAAAACCATTCACACAAAATATTATCTTATTGAATAAGTGAAAATATGAATAGACTATAAATTGACAAATTTTAATATCAAAAATATAAAAGAAACTTACAGAGGTCAACAATTAGAAAACTAGCAGCCTCATCAAATTATAATAAGAAAAACTGAAGATACTGACATGAAAGATAAATAATGCTTGGTGAAATGCTATTATTAACTCAATGTTGTGACATTGACCCATATTTTTCTTTTTTTAATATCTTTATTTAAACAACTTAATGACAAATATAATTGTTGTTGGGTTTCAGTCATGTAAAGAACATCCCCATTCACCAGTGAAACATTCCCATCACCGATGTCCCATTTCTCCCTCCTCCACAACTCACCCCCGCCTGTACTCTAGACAGGCTTTCTACTTCCCTCATTCATTCATATTGTTATGGTAGTTCTCAGTGTAATTATTTCTTTAACTTCACTCACCACTCTTTGTGATGAGGTTCATGTCATGAGCTAGACCTTCCAGCCCTCCTCTCTCTGTCTTTAAGAATTATTGCAAAAATGTTTTTCATTTTTCTTAAAACCCATAGAGTGAGACTATTCTGTGTCTGTCTCTCTCCCTCTGACTTATTTCACTCAGCATAATGAATTCCATAATATCGACCCATATTAAAAGGTGGAAAAGAATGCTTACAAGAAGGGAGAAATTATTCTCACTCATTGTTATTAGATACATAATTATATGCAACATATAACACTATGGTGACATCACAAAATATTAAAAGCATATCTCCCATAGGACCCAGCATCTCTGCAACTAAGACTACAAAGACAAAAGAAATACAATATTGGGTTATTTAACTTATGTGTTATAGAAAATAATAAAATAAATTCTTAGATATTGACCATAGAACCACTCAGCAAAAATGTAGATTGGGACTGAAACTGGAGCACAGGGGTAGAAATGAGTGGAAAGTGGGTGCATGCATTGATATACATTGACTGTGATGTATGGTAACATTGTGCCTTCTAAGAAATGTTATATATCTACAATTTTATAAATAGTGAAATAAATTAAAAATAATAATATTTTCATTAAGACAGGTGAATAAAGAAATCCATAAGACTGACTCTGGAGAAGAAAGTGAGGCATATTTTGAAAACACCTAGATCCTACTACCAGAATGAAATTTCCCAGGATAAATGTGCCAGGAATGCAGATTCACGTGTAGAATCACCTCAAGAACTTTGTAAAAATGTCTGTGTCCCTCCTTAAAGTTAAAAACCATGACTTTAATTATCATTAACTTGGCAAGTATGGTTAAGCAACAGAAACTGCTGAACCTGGGCTCAGAATTCAGCTAACCATTAGCATTCTGCTTTCCAAGATTTTGATTGCAGAAAATCACTTCATTTTCTAAATCCTTAGTCATCTAATATTAAAAAGAATGCATATAAAACCTCACCTTAACTAGAATAGCTCAGCATGGTCGCTGTTATTACAAATATAAATGCAACTTTTGTGTCTTGTGAACTATTTGAATCACTTCAGCCCTGATCCCTAGAGCATTCCTCTCAGTGCCAAAGCCTACCTCCATCCAGTCCCTGAAGTCGGTCTTAGATAATAGTCAAGTTTGTGCTTTCTGAAAGCCTGGGAACAATAAAACAACTGCTTCTTATAGTTCAACCTGGGTCAGGGCTGACTATTCTTAAACCTTCCATCTTTCTGCAAACATTTCCAAGATCAAAAATAAAAAGACCACAGTCTTTGACTAAGAGGCACTGTGAATTGCTGAAGACAGAGCTGCAGAAAATAATAAAAGACGATTTTGGAAAATTTGGTGCTGAGTTATCCTGCTGAGCAAGGCTTCTCTATGATTATTTGTTTGTTAACCCAGCCCTTCCCAGCCTATGCATGAAGTATGGACTAACCGGGCGTTATCTGAGATGGGGAACCTTGGATAAGAAGTGTTAGGCCACGTTGACAAACTATTTGTGTGGCTTTGTAGTGAGTTGTACTCTTGTTCATCATTTATGCTGCTGGAGGGAGTGGTGGTTTCACTTAAAGCAAAGGACATTGAACTCTGGGAAGTACTTCCCAGGTACAGACACTAAAAAGAAAAAGTATATTTTAAGAAAATTGTTCACCTTAGTCATTCTAGTAAGATAACTGTCATGTAGTTGGCTTACTTTCACAGTTCAGTTCTGTAGTTCAATGCTTCATTCGAAATGCGTCCAGATGCCAGAAACATCATTGACATTAAGACTTGTTAAAAATGCATAATTGCAGGCCCACGTAGGCCTGTCTATTAGTGAGAGCCCCAGTTAAATTGAAGGCACATTAAATTTGGGAAACACCAGGATGATTATTCAACAAGCATACTCAAAACCCAGACTGTTTGTGTTTGCAGCCCTGCAATGTCTTTCTTTGTATGACAGGGACAATCCATTTAAACATTGTATAAATGTCTTCAGCTGTAAGGACTTGAGAATAGTTTAATTTACAAGACTTCTATGTAAGAAAGCTTGGTTTAAGCATTGAGAATTCATTCCACCATTTCTATATAGTATATCACCAATTAAAAAGTTAAACCACCTTGTGTAAACTTCAATGTGTAGACTTCTACACCTTGTGTAGACTTTGTCACGGGTACCAATGTCACCATTCAATCTTGAACTGATATCAATTTAGCATTACTCTGACTACTTCTTGGATGAAGATTTTCTGACAAAGACATCATGCTTTCAACACCTTGGATAGAAAGAAAACCCCCATTCAACTCAACCAAGAGTGTTCACATTTGTGATTACGTATATAACACTAGGTAATCAACCTGAGAATTTTATAATCCACCCACATGAGAGTTTAGTGTTACTAGTTTATTAAAGAAAATGTCTGCCCTCTTCTCTTTTATGTATCACACTTAATGATTCAGTTAACTCCAGCATAGTTGCCATGAAATACTATTTATAAAGATCTGCCATTTAGTTGTACTTTTTCAACTGATTAGAGCATAATTTCTTTTGTGAATTGCCTCTGCCTAAAAAAACGTACACAGCAGGGTGTCCACATTTATGGCAAAGTAAAATTTATCTGTTTGGGTTTCCTTCTGAAGTAAAAGAGTGTATCAAGGTCTGCATCAGTTTTATATCTAGATCCACTGAACCAAAAAAAAAAAAGGATACACATAAATCAACTATCATAGAATTGAGTATACATGAACACAATGAAAACAAAATGATGGGCTTTTCTTTAAAAATCTTATATCCTCAAGTTGCCTTATTTGGGTCTTCCTGAAATGACAAGGTATTTGTATAAAATCAAGAGAGACCTTCTACCTGAGCATGCCTGAGTGATTTTTTTCATCCAAAATCTTTAAATAAACCAGATTATATTATGTTCTTCCCTCTGTCTCTCCCACCCTCTATCTCAAATGTATGTACTTCATTACAATGAACGTCACTCATTTTTAGACTCCAATTTGCCACCATCCCACACAGACCTGCTGTTCCATCTTTCCATGTTAATTTCCATAAATAACTGATATCAAAATGCAGTCTTGGAGATACACTTTAGCAAACTTCATGTGTGAATAGACACCAAAAACTGAAAGGCTATTCAAGGCATTGGAAGTTGCTAGAGATTTGTTTAATCCTTCTCTAAGATTTCAGGAACACATTAATGCACAGGATTAACACTGCCCATAGTAAAATTGAAGTCATTTATAAAGTATAGCAAATGTAGCGTTAAAAACTACCAGAAAAAATTTCAAATAACCCATATGTTCAAAGGGTACTTATATAGATTCAGAATAATTTATGTACTAAAAACACATATGTGATTCCTTAGGCATATTTAGAAGTGTACGATGTTTAAAAATTTCTTTTGAGTGCTTCATTTACTTGTATATGAATTGGTGATGAGTATCTTATACCATGCACTAAAAGTCATCCCACTACCTCAATGGAAATATATCACAATTTATGTTTGTCATAAATCTTGAATCTATGAAGTGTAACTTTAGGCCAATTAGTTTATCTCTGATATTTACTTAAAAACATACTCTAAGGGAGAATTTTAAGATTCAATACACAGAAAAGAAGACAATACTTGGAGAGAAATGACTTGTCCATGGTAAGGTAAGAATAGTAGTCAGGATTTGCAACTCTATGTATCAATATTTTGCAATACAAATAACTATCAGCTGTATGTTCACAGCTCTAATTTTGATGTCACTAATATTTCAGGATTATCTTATCACAAAAATATTTATTTACTTCTCTAAAATATTGCTGCACTACATCTCATATCTCATCACATCAATCCCTTTGAATGGGAACCATTGGATATTCTAAATATAATCACTGAGAACAAGATTATTTTGAGTTCTTTTTAGTAATTTAATCATCTTTAACTTTATGGCTCAAAATTCTGGAGACTACAGAGAGGTGGATGAGAGGCATTTATAAAAGGGGGAAAGCTGCTGAGCAATTAGAGGTTTTACTTCTTGCTTTTTCTCCTCCAAATCATGTTCATATCATGAAGTTTATATAATGGGCTTGGTACTGGACTATACTTTAAATACATTTTGATAATATATTAAAAGACTGCTACATATTATGTTCACAGAAAGTATCAAATAATTATTTTATTTTAATATAATTTTATATCTGGTTTTATTGATAAATATTATAATTTTAAAATTATTGAATTAGGGGCTAGAGAGATAGCATGGAGGTAGCATATTTGCCTTGCATGCAGAAGGACGGTGGTTCAAATCCTGGCATCCCATATGGTCCCCCAAGCCAGCCAGGACAGATTTCTGAGAGTAAAGTCAGGAGGAACCCCTGAACAATGCCAGGAGTGACAACCCCCCCAAAATTACTGAATTAATCTAAGTCCTATCAACTAATACTAAGAGTCAAAAATGTTCTCAGCTTACAATAGTCATCCAAGTAGTTACTTTTAAAGAATTTAAGTTAGTATTATTAAATAAGTTGCCTTACATAAGGGTAACACATAGCTCTGGTCCATTATTAAGTAGTTTTTCTCTTAGTCTACTTTAAAAGAATAGAATACATGTTTATAAGAAGAAAATTTTAATATATTTATGCACAAGAAAATTGTGAATCTTAATCTAATTATTGTTCTTCATGGAAATATTTAATTTTCCTTTCAAATAGTTTAATTTTAAAGAAAAGATAAATGATATATAGTGTCCTAAATAAGTTTTTATTTTTTTCTCTAGCTAAATGAAAATGGCTTTATTAACACATTTCAATAGTGGTTTATTAAATAAAATACATCACTTGACTTCTAGTATAAAGTGCCAGAATATACATATTTTAGTTTGTGTCTTCTGTGATCTTTGCCACATATGCTCATTTCTAAAATGCAATGAAAATCAGTCTCAGACATATGTGAGTGAATGAGTGTGGTAGTGTTCCTATATAAATTTGCTTTAAAAAGATAAGAGCCTGATTTGACCCATGTGACTAGTCTATTGGCCTGTCAATCCAAAAAAATGGTAGACATAAAATTAGTTTAATCTTTCTTCTCATACAATAGATGCTTCAGATATTTATCAAGTAATCTGACAAATAATAATATTATCTTACAAAGCCCAAAGATAAATGATAAATTATGAACAACAATAAAATCTATGTAAAGTATAAAATGTTGTCAAGATGTTCCATTGAGTTGTAATTAAGATGACTTATTAATAGTAATTTAAAAAAGATGTATTGTCCCAGCTACTCTATGTTCATATTATGATCATTGATATGAATTACCTGTGCACTCATATTTTGTTTTGAGTATGCAAAACCTTGACATAGTAAATGGTTCCATCAAGACTCTTAGAAACCTAATTTAATTAAACACCAATAGTATGCCAACATGCAAACACTTAGTTAAATTAATTTTCCCTTCCTAAGAAATCATGAAAAGAATATGACTTTAAAAAGCAGCTGCTGAACATTGAGAAATGCATCTATTTACTTCTTGTATGGGCAATGGTCACTAGTATCTTTCACCTTCTAAGTACTTCCTATTCAACACATTCATTCAGAAATGTATAGTGTGAATGCTTGCTAGAAATATGTCTTCACAGTCACAGACATACATGAAAACCAAAACTCTAAATATGAATATATTTTCTTAGAAATGATACTAGTTTCCAAATTCATATTCATGAAATATGGATTCCATCTTACAGCTTTACTCTGAGGAATTCACTTCAATTGGAGCCCTACTTTTCATGAAGGATTTAAATCAGTTAACATGGTTAAATTTTATTCTACAAAAGAAGTAACATATTAAGAAAAGGTTTTGTTTCAGTCTTTATTTTGCTAGCTTATCAGTGTCATTGACAAGCACTTTCTCATAAATATAAAAATAAATATGTAATAGAATCCCAATTTCCAGAATATAATGTTGATAATCTAATATGCATAAAGTGTTGGCTTTATCATGTCTAGAAATTATTACTTTTCTAATATAGCAAATATAGTTTTCTAAAACAGAAATAGCATATTTCTAATATAGAATATAATATGAATATACTTTTATAATATAGAAATATATTTATAGTGATGTGGAACATTTTTTCATGTGTCTTTTGGCCATGTGTATTTCTTCTTTATCAAAGTGTCTGTTCATTTCTTCTCCCCATTTTTTGATGGGGTTAGATGTTTTTTTCTTGTAAAGTTCTGTCAGTGCCTTGTATATTTTGGAGATTAGCCCCTTATCTGATGGGTATTGGGTGAATAGTTTCTCCCACTCAGTGGGTGGCTCTTGTATCCTGGGCACTATTTCCTTTGAGGTGCAGAAGCTTCTCAGCTTAATATATTCCCATCTGTTAATCTCTGCTTTCACTTGCTTGGAGAGTGCAGTTTCCTCCTTGAAGATGCCTATAATGTCCTGGAGTGTTTTGCCTATGTGCTGTTCTATATATCTTATGGTTTTGGGGCTGATATCGAGGTCTTTAATCCATTTGGATTTTACCTTTGTACATGATGTTAGCTGGGGGTCTAAGTTAATTTTTTGCAAGTGGCTATCCAATTGTGCCAACACCACTTGTTGAAGAGGCTTTCCCTGCTCCATTTAGGATTTCCTGCTCCTTTATCAAAAATTAGGTGGTTGTATCTCTGGGGAACATTTTCTGAGTATTCAAGCCTATTCCACTGATCTGAGGACCTATCCTTATTCCAATACCATGCTATTTTGATAACTGTTGCTTTGTAGTACAGTTTAAAGTTGGGGAAAGTAATTCCTCCCATATTCTTTTTCCCAATGATTGCTTTAGCTATTCGAGGGTGTTTATTGTTCCAAAATGTTCCACATCACTAATCATCAGGGAGATGCAAATCAAAACAACGATGAGATACCACCTCACACCCCAGAGAATGGCACACATCACAAAGAATGAGAATAAACAGTGTTGGCGGGGATGTGGAGAGAAAGGAACTCTTATCCACTGCTGGTGGGAATGCTGTCTAGTTCAACCTTTATGGAAAGCGATATGGAGATTCCTCCAAAAACTGGAAATCGAGCTCCCATACGATCCAGCTATACCACTCCTAGGAATATACCCTAGGAACACAAAAATACAATACAAAAACCCCTTCCTTACACCTATATTCATTGCAGCTCTATTTACCATAGCAAGACTCTGGAAACAACCAAGATGCCCTTCAACAGACGAATGGCTAAAGAAACTGTGGTACATATACACAATGGAATATTATGCAGCTGTCAGGAGAGATGAAGTCATGAAATTTTCCTATACATGGATGTACACGGAATCTATTATGCTGAGTGAAATAAGTCAGAGAGAGAGAGAAAAACGCAGAATGGTCTCACTCATCTATGGGTTTTAAGAAAAATGAAAGACACCCTTGTAATAATAATTTTCAGACACAAAAGAGAAAAGAGCTGGAAGTTCCAGCTCACCTCAGGAAGCTCACCACAAAGAGTGATGAGTTTAGTTAGGGAAATAACTACATTTGAACTGTCCTAATAATGAGAATGTATGAGGAAAATGGAGAGCCTGTCTAGAGTACAGGCGGGGGTCGGGTGGGGCGAAGGGAGACTTGGGACATTGGTGATGGGAATGTTGCACTGGTGATGGGTGGTGTTCTTTACATGACTGAAACCCAAACACAATCATGTATGTAATTAAGGTGTTTAAATAAATTAAAAAAAATGTAGAAAAAAAAGAAATATATTTATAAAAGTAATAAAAATATTACATTCTTCTTATACTTTGTAGTTTTAGTAAAGAGAAAAAAGAAGTCACTTAAAACATACATAACAGGAAGTTGGATACAAAAAATTTATTTCAAATAGTAACTCCTCTAAAATGTAGATGATAAGTGATAGAATTAGATATTCGTGGAAGTCAATTTATAGTACTCACATTTTATGGCTATATGAATAAAAATGTTCAAGTAATATTTTATTTTCCAGAGATCCATTTAATATTTATCATAAGGGAATTTACAGTAGCATATGAGGAGATAATTGAAATGTCAATGAAAAACTTATGAACAAAGGTTCTTCACATATGAAATATATTTATTATTTTAATTTATGTCATTAACTTATGAAAAGAAGGTTCATAAATTATGAAAAGAATGGGACCGAATGGTGGCTGAAGTGGTAGGGCGTTTTCCTTGCACGAGCTAACCTAGGATGGACCTCAGTTTGATCCCCTGTGTCCTATATGGTCCCTTAAGCCAGGAGCGATTTCTGAGCACATATCCAGGAGTAACCCCTGAGAGTCATCTGGTGTGGCCCAAAAAGCAAAAAAAATATTATATATATATATATATATATATATATATATATAAAGAAAGTTCATTTCAGGCTGAGGTTTATTTATACAAAGAAATTCTATTCAGTTACAAAAAATGTGGAATTTTGCCATGCTTAGAAAAATAGAAAGAGTTTCAGGGAAGTATGTGACTGTAAATAAATCAGAGGGAGGAAGACAATTACTAAATAATATCATCTATGTGTACAAATTATAATACAGAGTTTATGAATAGGTAAAATAAATTAGAAAAATCAACTAGTGGACTCTGATAATACACCTAAGAATACCTGAGGTGGGAAAAAATGGACAGAAGGGCCAAAAGATGAGGGAAAGATGACTTTTCTTAATTGAACAAACGTTAATTTAATGAGTAAATATAATACAATTTTTCAGAGATACTGTGATAAAATTAAAATTTCATTTATCCACCCTAATAGTGTGAAAAACATAGGCATATTTTCTTAGATTTTAAAGACGATTCTATTTTTGAAGAAGAGATTTAAAGTATTAAAATTAATTTATGAAGGTAACTGGGCAAGAATGTTCATGTTAAAGAGTTTAATAAATAATAAAGTTCTCATAGAAAACTAGTACCCAAAGTCAGAAGAACAGTAGAGTATTTTGTATTTATTTTGTTTTTAGAAATAAAGGAGCTTGGAGGGGAAGCCAAAGGAGACAGTTGGGCAGAAACAGTTGGAGAGAGGCAGTTGGACAGAGAGGATAAAAGGGGGAAAAGAGAAAAATAGAGGGGGGAGACTCAGAAACAAAAGAGAGGGGAGAGACACACAGAAGAAGAGGGGAGACACAGAAACAGAAGAGAGGGGGAGAGACACACAGAAGAAGAGAGGCACAGAAACAGAAGAGAAGACAGAAACACAGAGAGATACATAGAAATAGAGACAGAGAGAAGAGAGGGGTTTGTGAGAAGAGAGAGGAGGGGGAAGAGAGACAAACAGAAGAAAGGGAGACACACAGAAGAAGAAGAGAGACACATGGAGGGAGCTGAGAGAGATACAAAGGAACAGAGATAGAGGAGAAAGACAGAAGAGAAGACTGACACAGAAAGAAGGAGGAGGGAGAGAGAAAGATAAGGGGTGGACACAGAAACAGAAGAGAAAGGGAGACACACAGAAGAAGAGAGACACACGGAGGGAGCAGGAGAAAAAGAGAGACACAAAGAACAGAGAGGAGAAAAAAGAGAAGACAGACACAGAGAGAAGGACAAAGAGAAAGCCAGGGACACACAGGAGGAGGCACAGAAGGAGGAGAGAGAAAGAGGAGACAGGAAAAGAAGAGGAAGAGACAAAGAGAAGAAGAAGAGAGACAACATAGACAGGGGAGAGACAAAAAGAGAGGAGAGACAAACAGAAGAGGGGGAGAGATGGGATACACAGAAACAAAGGAACAGAGAGAGAAGAGAAAGACAGAGAAAGAGACAGAGACATAGAGAAAGAGAAAAACGGAAGAAGGGGAGAGACACAGAAACAGAAGAGAAAGGGAGACACACAGAAGAAGAGAAAAACCTGGAGGGAGAGAGAGGGGAAGAGAGAGAGGACGAAGACAGAGAAACTGAAAGAGAGACAGAGAGAAAGACAGAGAAACAGAGAGACAGGGAGACACAGAGAAAGAGACAGAGACAGAAAGACAGAGGAGAGGGAGGAGAGAAATAGGAGAGGAGAGGGGGAAGAAAGACAAACAGAAGAGGGGACACGGGACACACGGAAACAAGAGAGAGAGGACACAAAGAAGAGACACAAGGGGGTAGACACAGACACAGAAGTGAAAGGGGGAGACATAGTAGGAGGAGAGAGAGAGGACGATCGCTGCCCAGACAGAGAGCGACACAAAGAGAGAAAGAGTAGGGGAGAGACACACAGAGTGGGACGTAAAGGAGAAGAGAGAGACAGAGAGAAGAGAGACACAGAGAGGACAAAGAGACAGGAGAGAGAAAAGAGGAGGAGAAGAGAAGAAGAGAGACACAGAGAGAGGGACAGAGAGGGACACACGGAGAGAGACAGAGACACACAGACAGAGAGACACAAGAGAGAGAAAGGCAGAGAGGAGAGACAGGAGAGGAGAGGAGAGAGATCGATCAGGGAGGATTAGGCTCTTTTGGCCAAACCTTTTATCTTCCAAAACCACTTTCTTTGGATCATTTATTGCGGAGGATTATTGCCAAGGTCTCCCAGAGAAAATGGGAGTTGGTCTCTCAATTTGGGAGATATTTTGGGACCCTGGATATATCAGCAGTGGACTCAAAATCATGCCACAGAGTAGTGCAATGAAGATGGACCAAGGTTGAAGAAATCAGCTGTTCTTGAGACTTCAAAAGGAATAATATAGATGGATCCATAAGAAAAAATACCTAGAGTTAACATTATGGGGGTTGGGAGAGACAAAATTATTTTTCTAAAAAGGATGAAATATTATTTTAGATTGTATACATCATACAGTCTTCAACAAATATTCAACACGTTTTCAGTGTGAAAGTGATCATATAAAAGGACTACAGAGTATAGGAAGAACTGAAGAGGTAATATAGCCACTGGCTTTGCATGTGACTGGCCTGGTTCAAATCTGCAATACCAGATATGATCAACAACTCCTTAGCAGACTCAGGAATTATCCCTGAGTAGCATGGTGTCTGGTTCCTTCCCCTTGCCTCTGTTGTACCTGCATTCACATTATTATGAGTCCATGATGAAATTTTCTTTCATGTTGAGCATATCTTTATACCAAGCATTGTCAGAGGTTTAAAATTATATATTCCATGAACTACCTGTCCATTTACTATTTTCAGGTTCTTGGTACTGTATTTGGAATGATGAACAAACTAATGCAACACTCAATCCATTTTTTTAATTTTTATCAGCTCAGGAGATAGCATGAAATCAATCCCCTTTTCTTTCATCTTTTCTGCAAGAGCACAGCCACTTTTTCAATAGCAATTACAAATTTCCTGTGATAAATGTATTAACGATTTATTTTTATTTAGATTCATTAATAAGAATGAAGATTTAATTTTACTGTAATAAATGTTTTAATTGGCAAGCATGTAAAATGGTATTTTCTTTGAAGTGATAAAAAGATGTCTCCAAAATAAGATAGGGAAATGAGACCAGATAATAGGGCTGAATTTTGGTTTTATTTTCTAATGAAAAATCACCTTTAAGGTTGCACTGGTGAATGGGGTGTTCTTTTGATAACTGAAACCCAACTACAAACATGCTTGTAATCATGGTGCTTAAATAAAAATATCATTATTATTATTAAAAAGATATGTGAATATAAAGGTTAGCATCACTTTAATGTTTTATATTGGTCTTCCAGTCTTTATTGATAGACAAGGGCCCAAATGTATGGCAACTCTAACTCAATAGTTTTATGAGTTCATGAATTTTTGAAAATAAGCTTACAAATAATTTTTTAAAAATAAGCTTGCAATGGGGCTGGAGTGGTGGCGCAAGCTGTAAGGCATCTGCCTTGTGCTCACTAGCCTAGGATGAGTACGTTTCGATCCCCCGGCGTCCCATTTAGTCCCCTAAACCAGGAGCAATTTCTGATCGCATTGCCAGGTGTAACCCCTGAGCATCACTGGGTGTGGCTGAAAAACAAAAATAAAGTTTTCAAAATGATCTATTTGAGTGACTTTGCTTTCATTTTGATGATATTTTCAATTGATTTTGTAAATTGCTATATGATGCGATACTTAGTAAATGTTACTTGAAAAATTATCAAAGATTTATTAGGATTTTTATGACAAATTCACGGAATAAGATGAAAATTACTACTACATATGCTTTTGACTAATGTAATAATTTATCCTGAAAATAATAATTCAGGGTTATAATTCACCATTTATTACCTATCACCATTGAGCAAATAGCAAGGAAGGGATTAACCTTTCAACAGAGTTAAATGAACATGAAAGAACTAAATGGTATAGGAGTGATAATATTTATACAAATGCTAATGAAGTATCTGGCATTTAAATTAAATGGCATAAAATAACGTTTCTCAGGCAAGGATAGAAAAATACCTGAATATTATCCTTGTAATTTCTATGAAGGTTTAAAATATAGGGCTGAACTTGTAAAATATTTTTAGGTTGTATCTGTGAATAAAGTTTATATTCATATGTGAGAAGCCACAAATTAATTTTGGAGTAGGATCCACTGAGCATGCCAGTAGTGCTTCTGAGCATAGAGCCAGAAGTCACTCCTAAGCACCACCAGGTGTGGTCCCAAAACCAAAAAAAAAAAAATGTGTGTAATAATAATTGTCAAAGATAATATAATCAGTCAAACTATTAATATTATTCATTCCTAGGTTTATGCAATACCAAAACAATTTAAAATCATTTTACTATCAACCTGCAATCTATTGAATTAAAATTTACTTTTTAATCAATTCAATTAGCATTATATATAAACAGCTAAGTTGAGACTGGGTTCTAAGATTTATAAGTACAAAATAAAAAAGAAACCATTTGGGGCTGGTGAGGTGGTGTTAGAGGTAAGGTGTCTGCCTTCCAAGCACTAGCCAAGAAAGGACCACGGTTCAATCCCCCAGCATCCCATATGGTCCCCCCAAGCCAGGGATAATTTCTGAGTGCTTAGCCAAGAGTAACCCCTGAGCATCAAATGGGTGTGGCCCCCCAAAACAAAACAAAACAAAACAAAAAAGAAACCATTTAAAAATAGACTGTATTCCTTTCATCTCCAAAAAGTAAATAATTATATATACACAGGAGAATATTTTAGAAAACAGTCTAGTCATGGGTACCAACCACAATTAAGCTGAACTATAAGTATTAGAGATCCAGGTACTTGGTTTAAATAAATTAGATTAGTTTTCTCTCATGGTTAAATCAAGTCCATATAGTCCAATACAGATTTGTGGTTTTAAATGTCCCTAAAACAAAATTAACTTACAATATTTTAAATACCTTCCCTAGAGTGCAGATTTCAACTTCAAGTTCCAAGATAGAGATCTAGGCATTAAACACTAGACTGCTTTTTTATTTGTTTGAGAAAAATATAAGCAATACCATCAAACTGTCATATCAAGAAGTTTCTGAATGAATATCTTTCACTAATCACTTTAGTTTATTCACACTGACCAGAAAATAATCCAATATTCCTACTTAGCTGTATGACAACATGTTTGGGCAGTGATATCTCTATCAATTTTCAACTCAAAATCATAGCTCTGGAAATCCTGAACAAGATAGAGAAGAAGTTTTCTTCTGTATCACAGGAACCACAACTAGAAATTAACTCGGTCAGATTATCAAGAGAGCCCCATAGCTTGGGGTGAGACAAAGCCACCCCTAACTACCAGAAAGCAACACACAAACATACTAAAGTAATAGAAGTGCTATAAGGTGATTTTTATTTTATTGAGTGAATAAAAGGCAGTTGGAGAGACACACAGAGATGCAGTCTCGGGCCTGAGAACATAGGGCAAAGCAGGCTACTGGAAAGAGAGGAGCAAGACTGAATGAAGTTGTACATTCTTGAGCCAAATGAATCCCATTCTAGATGCTGTTTCTTACTAAAAGCCACAGGAGAAAAATTGATTTAGAGTCCACCACAGCTCCCCAACCCCTCAGGATAGTATAGAATTGCATCAGAGACAATATTCAAAGTGTAGTATAATTTATTTAGTATACTACATTACAAATATCTGAAAGCAGGACTACCAAGATTCATATATGGGACTCCTAGGAGGGAATAGCCATAAATATGAATAATTGTTCCCAGTTCACTGAATGTTTGAAGAAGAGACTGGAAAGCTCTGTGACCCTCATGAACCTGATAACACATCAATTGCAAATAAACATCAATACTTGGAGGAGCCATCAGATGAAAAAATAAAAGCTATCTTATCAAGTCAAATTTATATAGTGTCACCTACTGGAAAAGTGCAATATTTACTGATTCAAATATGAAAATAATTAAAATAAAGTCAAAATAAAAATTAGAAAACTTAAAGTTTAAAAGAATTTCAAATAAAACAAAATATAACAAGGGGGGGCAAAAATATAACACAAAAGAGCTTGAGACCTAGAAATACTATGATATTAGAAGCAGAAAATTTATAGAAAATTTTTATAAATTTCCCTCTAGAGCATGGAAGACTATATCATCTGTTAAAGAGAACAAAGTTTCTTGAAGAAGTGGAAGAAAATTCAGAAAAGATAAAACTGATACAAGAGAACAGAAAACTATCAGAGATAAACCAGAACTAAATAAATACTAATAAATTAATGAGTTCAGAAATAAAATCAATGACCAGAAGGTAGAAATTAAAGCTTTAAATAAGAAAATAACATATTCTAGATATTAAGTGATCAATATGTAATATAAAGAGCATTATAGAAAGCTACAGAGAAAGAGAACTGGATCAGTGGTCTCAAAGACATTATATCAAGATAGTAATATAAAACTGATTTAAGCAAAAGAAGAGAACCAAATATAAAACAATAAAGCTACTCTATGAGAACTATCCAACTATATTTGCAAAGGTATTATTGTAATAATATATATCCTGGTAAAAGAAGAGGGAGAAGGAACCAGAGGTTATTAAAAATAAGTGAAAGTTACTCAATATAAAAATAATATTAACAGAACATATAACTATTTTAATTTAAATAGAGTTTCACAAAAATATTCAACAGTGAAAGTAGCAAGAACTCAAGATAACAAAAGAATATTAAAAACTACTCTCATCAGAATTTCAGCAAACTTCTCAGGATAAAGATATACATAAAAAGTAAAAATGGGATGATATATGATTTTTTTTTTTGATTTTGGTTTTTGGTTCACACCTAGAGGTGCTCAGGGCTTACTCCTAGTTCTGTATTCGGGGGTCACCCCAGAGAGTGCTTGAAAGACAATAATGTTGTCAAGGATTAAACTCAAGTGCAAAGTAAGCTCCCTGATGATATGTATTCTCTATCTCCAGCCCCAGAATGACATATTCTATTCAAAATTCTCAAAAATAAAAATGGTAATCCAAGAATGCTGTAAAGGTATTTTTATATATGAGATGAAAACATAGCCCCCCCCCCATATACACACACATCAAAAGTTAAAGGAGCAGAATTGAGCCAAACTTGACCTTGCACACTAGGAGTGTCAAAGGAGCTTATCAATTCATACTGAAAAGTCTACAAAAAATTGAAAGAGGAAACAAACAATTAAAAATTCCAGAAGTAATAGAATTTCATATTAATTGTAATTAAATTAAGGACTGAAGTTATCAATCTTCCAATAAAGGTTGAATTTATCAATCAAATATTACAAGAAGTCTTTGTTTTAAAAAGTTAAA
The DNA here is from genome assembly GCF_024139225.1 of Suncus etruscus. Classification (NCBI taxonomy): domain Eukaryota; kingdom Metazoa; phylum Chordata; class Mammalia; order Eulipotyphla; family Soricidae; genus Suncus; species Suncus etruscus. The sequence goes on along the minus strand of NC_064859.1, from coordinate 43,053,732 downwards.
CTTATATGCTGTTTGCAAGATATGTACAAGATATAAAAACTTAGAGAACTTACTGCAAGATAATGTAATATAAAAAGCCAGTAACCCCTCCCTCCCCCTCCCTTCCTCCCTTCCTCTCTTCCTTCCTCTCTCCCTTTTTCCCTCCCTCCCTCCCTCCCTTTTTCTCCCTCCCTCCCTTCCTCCCTCTCTTCCTCCCTTCCTTCCTCCCTTCCTTCCTTCCTCCCTCCCTTCCTCCCTCCCTCCCTCCCTCCCTCCCTCCCTTCCTTCCTTCCTTCCTCCCTCCCTTCCTCCCTCCCTCCCTCCCTCCCTCCCTCCCTTCCTCCCTCCCTCCCTCCCTCCCTCCCTCCCTCCCTTCCTTCCTTCCTTCCTTCCTTCCTTCCTTCCTTCCTTCCTTCCTTCCTTTCTTCCTTCCTTCCCTCTCTTCTCTCATCTCTTCCCCTCCTCCTGTCACTCCACTCCCCTCCCTCCTCAGAAAAAAAAAAACCAAGAATAAAGAAAAAAAAAAGCCAGTAACTACTATAATTGTATTAGGGGGAGAAAGAACCATAATAAAAGCAGGTATCAAAAGACAAAGATGAGCATTATATAATAATAAACACAATACAATCAGAAAAGTATATCAGTAAATATGTTACAAATATAACACCTCCAAAAATAAATAAGGCAAACATTAACAGATATAAAGGTAAACATTGTTATAGCATAGTAAAAGGGATAACCTTACATCCAACTTATAATAATGAGCAAATCTTCTAAAACACAAAATCACCAAGGAAACAAGGGCCTCAAATGACAATTTAGGAAAAATTGATTTAAAAGATACAGATAATTCCAACACAAGACACCAGCATAACCAATCTTTTCAAGTGCTCACAGAATATTTCCAAAGATAGTCCATATGTTGGGACATATGTCCCAACATTAGTTGGGACACATAACATCATAACACTAGTCTCAATTAGTATATCAATATTAAAACAATATAACACATCCTTTCAGAGCACAATGCATCAGAAAAAAACATTTTTTCATATGCTGGTATGAAAGTAGAAATCAGTTAAAGAGTAAGGGGACATCTGCCACAGAAACACTGTGAGGTGAGGACCACATTGAACCTGCTGTGAGCTGCCTTGACTCATGGTGTGAAGGAGTAAAGGGAGACCACAAATATGTGAAGAATTAATGACATGACGCTGAACTCCTGGGTAAAAATAAACTCACCTGAGGGTGAATAAAATTAAAGACATAACTTCACCTAACTTGTAGCATGAAGCAAAAGATATACCAAGGAAAGTTTACAGCTATGTATACCTATCTCAGAAATTAGAAGAAGCACAACTACCTCTAAGAAAAAAATATTAGTCAGATGATATAGATAATCATTTTAAAAGAGCAGAAGTTTGTAAAAGCTCAAAAATATAATCCTAAAGACCAAAAATATCAAGAGCTTATTTACTACAATATTGGAAGTTCTAGCAAAAGCAATTTTGCAAAATAAAAAATACATATAAAAACATTTCAGTTTGTAGAGAAAACTATCACTTTTACATATGAAAACAATTGCTGAGAAAATTATAGAGTCCAAAAGTTGAAAAGAAAACTTTTTAAAAATAATAAATAAAAATATAAAGCAAGGAGCAATGAAATTTATGTATAAAAATTTACTTTATCTCTATATAAAATGAGTAAAAATAGCAGAAAGAGAAATCAGGATACAAATAACTATCACATTAAAAATACATTAATAGGGGCCGGAGAGATAGCATGGAGGTAAGGCATTTGCCTTTCATGCAGGAGGTCATCGGTTTGAATCCCGGCGTCCCATATGGTCCCCTGTGCCTGCCAGGAGCAATTTCTGAGCATGGAGCCAGGAATAACCCCTGAGCACTGCCGGGTGTGACCCAAAAAAAAAATACATTAATACCTTAGAACACATTTAATCAAGGAAGTAAGTTGCCAAAAAGTTTAAAAATGCTGACAAAGAAGAGACAAAGAGATAAAGATGTGCCATGGATTGAAAAAATTAATTTCATGAAAGCTAATATCATTTAAAACATAATCCAGTATCAGCATAATCCTTGTTAGACTTCAGGGTCTCAAGGTAATTCTCCAGAAAAATAGAACAATTACTAAATTTATTTGAAAAATAAATTGAAAAATAAAACACAAGAGAAAAATCAACCAAATATCTATAGACATTGTAACTCCATCTTTAAAGTGATAGTAATCAAAATGGCAGAGTTTGGAAATTGAAACAAATATAAAAATCAGTGTCACAGGTTTGAGAATTCTGAAATTAAAGAACCATACGTATTGTACAATTAATTTATAACAAAAGAAACAAAAACTTACAATGAGATGAAAGCTATTTTCAACTAATTATGTAGGAGAATAGCAAAACTGCATAAAAAAGATCTAACACCAAAATCAAAATTAAAGCAAAATGAATTAAGGACTTGGATATAAGATTTGAAGGCAAAACATCCATGAAAGAAAACAGACACAAGTGTGACTAGAAAAAAATTGTGGTATGATTACACAATGAATTACTCAAGCTTTGAGCAAAAATGAAGTTTTGTAGCCTGCTGCAACTTCGAAGAAACTGGAAGAGAAGAGAGTAAGAAAGAAAAAACAAACACTAGATAATTTCGATTGTGTAGAGTACAAATAGAGCAGGGGATTACACAGCCCTTAATTAAAACAACCCTAAGATATAGTCAATTGAAAGTTATCTAAGTATATTGGATAAAAGAGGGAATCTGGGGATAATAGTGGAGGAATTTTGACACTTTGATAGTGAGACTGCAAATAGAAAACTATAATTTTATGCTAATGTATAAAGGTAAAAATAAATAAATAAAAAGAACAAGTCCTATAATTGATATGAAGAGTAAATCCTGGGATTTTGGGCATATAAATAAAGATACTGAATATTGGGGTGAATGGTGAGGAAAAGTTGTACAAAACTTTATTGTGGAAAACATATTTGGACAACAATAGAATAAATGTCACTTATAGCCATAATACCTCATCTACAACAACAAACATTTAAGTTCAAAATATAAGAAGTAAGCATAAGTTGTATATTTTTGCAAGGATATATGATTTTGGTAATTTAATGCAAAGGAAGCAAAAGTAAAATAAACAAATGGAACTCTATCTAGCCAAAAAATCTTCTGCACAGCAAAAGAAATTTGCATCAAAATGAAAAGGTTCCACTAAATAGATCAAAACACTTGCACTTAATATGTCAGTCAAGAAATATATTTCTGAAATATACAAAACCAGTAACCATCATTAAACACAATAAGAAAAATATTAGACAATGAGCAGAATCTCTTAAAATATGCATATTGCCAAGTCATTTGAAAACATAGCACAGCAGTGTTTGCCTTGCAAGTACCAAAGGTGGTTGGTTTGAATCCCAGTGTCCCATATGGTCCCCCATCCCTGCCAGGAGCTATTTCTGAGCAGACAGCCAGGAGTAACCCCTGAGCATCACCGGGTGTGGCCCAAAAACCAAAAAAAAAAAAAAAAAAAAAGAAATATAAATAAGAACAAAACCAAGATATAACCTCATACTTGTGCGAATTGTTACTATTCAAAAAGAAAGCTATACTTGGTAATTATGTAAAGAAAGGGAAAACTATATACCTTGTTTTTGAAATGTAAATTAAAGTAACAATTATATAAAGTGATCTGAACATTCTCAACAAAAGTAAAATTTTATATAATCCTACTATGCCTTAAAAAGAACTGGAAAAAAGTAATTGCTTTTAACTAGTGAATAGATACATAAGATATGGCATATACATGTATATATATATTTCACATACCGAATTGAATATTAATATCCAATTGTATATATACATATATGAATACTAGCATTCAATTAAAAAATAAAAAACTTGGGCCAGAGTTATAATACAAGTTAAGGGACTTGCCTTATATTTTTGGGCAGCCCCTAGTGTCATATTGGCATCACATTTGTTCTCTAAACACTAATGGGAATGATCTCTGAGCACAGACTGAGGACTAAGCCATTCTGACTACAGCCTGGTATGTCCCCAAAGGGAGGGAAGGAGAGAGGGAGGAAGGATGGAAGAAAGGAAGGGATGAAGGAAGAGAGGGAGGAAGGAAGGAAGGAAGGAAGGAAGGAAGGAAGGAAGGAAGGAAGGAAGGAAGGAAGGAAGGAAGGTAGGAAGGAAGGAAGGAGGGAAGGAAAGAAGGAAGGAAAGAAGGAAGGAAGGAAGGAAGGAAAGAAGGAAGGAAGGAAAGAAGGAAGGAAAGAAGGAAGGAAGGAAGGAAGGAAAGAAGGAAGGAAGGAAGGAAGGAAGGAAGAAAAGGACTGAGGGAAGGAAGGAAGGAAGGAAGGAAGGAAGGAAGGAAGGAAAGAAGGAAGAAAAGAAGGACTGAGGGAAGGAAGGAAGAAGGGAAAGAGGAATGAAGGAAAGGAAGAAGGGAAGGAAGAAAAGAAGGACTGAGGGAAGGAAGGAAGAAGGGAAAGAGGAATGAAGGAAAGGAAGAAGGGAAGGAGGGATGAAGGAAAGGAAGAAGGGAAGGAGGGAGGGAAGGAAGGACAAAAGGAGGGTGGGAAGGAGGGAGGGAAGGAAGGAGGAAAGAAGGAAAAGAGGGAAGAAAGGAAGGAAGAAAGGAAGAAGAGAGGAAGAAGGGAAGGAAGAAGGTAAAGAAAGAAGGAGGGAGGGAAAGAAGGAAGGAAGGAAGGAAGGAAGGAAGGAAGGAAGGAAGGAAGGAAGGAAGGAAGGAAGGAAGGAAGGAAGGAAGGAAGGAAGGAAGGAAGGAAGGAGGAAAAGAGGGAACGGGGGAAGGAGGGAATGAGGGAAGGAAACAACGAGGGAAAGAGGGAAGAAGGGAAAGAGGGAAAGATGGAAGAAAGGAGGGAGAAAGAAGAGAGAAAAGGAGGGAAGAAAAGAAGGAGATCAGAAGAGAGGAGAGAGTGACTCTTTTGGTAATGTGAAGGTTTGAGAGTTGTGATGTGCATTCACTAAGAGAGCATCATGTTCTGTGAAATAAACTAGAGAATGACATTGTGATTTCATTCATATGTGCCATATGGCAAAAACCATATTAATATGTCACATAAAATAAAAACAAGCTTTAGAATTATAAGATCAATTACTGGTTATTGGAAGGGAAAGAAAAGAAGGATCATAAATTAGGAAAAAGTGAGCACATGCACTTTAAAGCATAGAATTCTCTCCAGCAGAGATCTAAATAAAGATTATACAAGCTGATTATCAAATACATATAAAAATTGGGCAGAAAATGTTCAGATGATAAAATTAATAATATAAAATATTATAAATAATGATAATGTCATCAAAATATATCCACCTTACTTCTGAAAATAATAACAGACCATAATAATAACTTTAAATAATAAAATAAATAAATAATAAAATCGTTTTAAAATCTTAGTTGTTTGAAAATTGATAAAAATAAGCATACATGGGGCCGGATCAGTGGCGCAAGGGGTAAGGCGCCCCTGCCTTGCCAGCGCCAGCCTAGGAAGAACCGCGGTTGGATCCCCAGGCATCCCATATGGTCCCCCCAGCCAGAGCCATTTCTGAGTGCATAGCCAGGAGTAACCCTTGAGTGTCACCAGGTGTGGCCCAAAATCCAAAATAAAATAAAATAAAATAAAATAAAATAAAATAAAATAAAATAAACATACATACACTTCTATTGAAGAGCAAAAAAAAAAATAGCTGTTTTGAGCTCTTAATCAAATTCTTCTTTTCTGTTTTTAATTTTCCTTGTACTTAACCTGTTCAACAGACTCAATTTAAGTAAATTCTGTTGAAAAAATAGAATATTACTATAAGCTAATGTAATATATACACATTTAAGTAACATTTGTTTTATAAGTTGAATAGTAACAATAAAATAAATAAATAAATAAAATTATAATGTAAATTCTTAGTTATGGAAAATAATAATCTGGCCAAACAATAGATCTTAATTTGGAGAGCCAACCCATAAACCTAGAATTCTGCAATGTGCACTATATACATCATTTAATTCAATTGCAGACAATGAGAAAAACAACCCTTAGAAATTAGTAATTAAATCCACATAAGTTAGGTAAATGTTTCATGGCCATAGGAAGTATGAAGCAGAATTCCTACTTTCATCTGGTAGTCTTCCAAACATTTCTGCACTATGAGACTGTCATATACAAATTAAGAAATGAGATTGGATTGGCAGTTTGGATCCAGATAATAGATGACCTTGAATTCAGGCCAGCGGAATTCTGTTTTTATTTTGACACAAATTGGAAATTGTTATAAATGTAGAAGAATGTGTTAAATATGAGGTGTTGTGGATATTACCCTGAAATTGTTTGACAGCATACAGTCAAAGGAGAAGTAAAGCAACCGATTCAGCACATACAGTTCTCTAGGAGTAAATTAATGTCTAGACTTGAAGTGCAGCCCCAGAATTTAAAATATGACTTCAAGATTTAAACTAAAATGAGGAATTAGAAAACAAAGGGTGTGTTACAGTTCCAAATAATTTCAAATGTGTGGTGTAAAACAATAATCAAATGTCTTCTTTATATTTGGTTCTCACATCCTATCTTACTATAAGTTTAGCTCATCTTAGTTTATCATTTTTTCCTGTGGATCTGTAGATGGATAGATACTTTAGGCCAACATTCAAACCAAAAAAAAAATTGCACTCCCTGTCCTTCCACTTCTGTGACTTTGACACTGCATCATTCCTTAGGAGTAAGGATTACTGGTGACAAAAGAAAAATTTTAGTTATGTTCTGCCTCTCTTCTCTTTCTCCTTTCTAGACCTTTAATTTATTTTACTCAGTGCTTTCTCTCTCTCCTATCGGCTTTTGATTGTTTTATTTTGAGCCAAATTACTCATAAGATACATGAAAACCCTATAATATCTTGCTTACAAATTGAAAAATATGTTCTTTTAAAATGATTACAAAAGTTACTAACATTTTCATAAAGTAATAGAAGACCCACCCATAGAAAAAATACCTTGAGATTAAAGATTAAAGTTACCATAATTCAAACTACATTTGAAAACTTAAAATTCAAGCAGTTATTTATAATATTGGAACAAAAATAAGATGGGGCCCAGAACAATAGCGGGTAGGGCATTTGCCTTGCATTTGGCCGACCCAGGTTAGATCCCCTGAGCTTGTCAGGAGTAACTTCTGAGTCACAGGAATAATCTCTGAGTAACACGGGGTGAGGCCCCCAAAACAAAAACATATATAAAATAAAATAAGAAAGACTTGGGTCAGTGAAATAGAACTGCAAGCCCAGAATATAAATCCTCACTTATCTAGATAGTTATTTTTTGACAAAATAACAAAAACTTTACAGTAAAGAAAGGAAAATATCTTAAAGAAATTATTTTCAAAACATTGGATAGCCCATATAAAATTATACCAGTACCTCAAATCATTTATATATAAAAAGTAAAGAGCAGTAAAAGATAATATAGGAGGTGAAGCCTTATGTGTGGATTATTATAGTTGATCTTTAGCTTTGCATATGGTCCACCAAGCACTACAAGAGCACACTCTTGAAATTAAAGCTAGGCAGAGAGCCTACGCACCATCAAATATGGCCAAAGTAATTCTCTCAAATTAATCTAATATAAATCAGTACTTAAATATAAATCTTAATTTTTTTAAATATGAAAGAAACATATAAAAATATCACACAAAAGTGTTTTCAGTGGTGTCTTGAAACTACATGCCAATGGCAAGGGAAGATAAAACAATGATAATTCATTTACTTTTGCTGTTTACTTCTTTGGTTGTTGATTTAAACAAGTCAGGAATGGTTTATTAGTTTAGAGCCATACCCAACAATGCTCAGGATTATTTCTGGTTTTGTACTCAGGTATCAATACTGGAAAAATTGGGGACCACATAAATGCTAGGTGACAGAACTGTGTTTACTATGTGCAAAGCAAGTGCCCTACCTGCTCTACCATCTCTGCAGCCTCATGTTCTTTTATAACCTCAAGGTTTTACATCATATGTATGAGGTTACTGATTATCTAACATATGCCCTCTGCACACATATATTCACAGTAATATTTACTGGTTTTGTTTGTTTAGCATTCTCCTGACTCTGTGTTCAGGTAATCACTCCTGGTAGGGATTAAGGGACTATCTATATTGATGGGGCTCAAACTTCAGCCAGCTGTATGCAAGGCAAGCACCCTGCCAACTGAACTATTTATTTGACCCCAAAATAAACAATTTGAACTATGTCAAATAGAAAATGTGTCCCACCTGTGCCATATCAATAGCCCAGCTTCATTTCTCATCAATCTCATTCTGTTCACAATTCTACTTCACTGGATAAAGACAGAGTAGGGAGAGGAAAAAAAGAAATTCCCAGACTATTCTCTCAGAGATTTCCAGGGGTTTAACTAGACTATTTACCTTCCTCAGAGCAGAGCAGAGCTCACTGACAAAACACATGCTTTTTATTTGGGTTTTTAATTCTAAAATAAGTGCCCTCCACACCCCTACTTATAAGAATGGCTTAAAAAAATCAATGACTAAATGGGTAAAGAAACTGTGGTACAGCTACATGATAGAATACTATGCAGCTAAAAGGAAAATTGAAGTCATGAAATTTGCTTATACATGGATAGAAATGGACAGTATTATGCTGAGTGAAATTAGTCAAGGGAGATAGACATAGAACTGTCTCACTCATTCATGAGATATAAGAAAATTAAAATATATTGTGGTAATAATAACAAAAGATAATATAGAGGAGAGCTAGGAGGACCAGTTCATGGTAGAGGGCTTGCCAAATATAGTTGTGTAGTACAGTTAGGGCAGAGAAAAAGGAACCACTATGACAATAATAGTTGGGACTAATCACTCTGGACAATATCTGGGTGTTGTATGGAGATAAAATGCTATGTGCAGCGCCTCTTTATTAACAACAGTGCAAACCACAGTGTAGAAAAGGAAAAAAGGAAAATAGAGAAGAGGGTGGGAGGGAAACAGGGAATAGACCATGAGTGGGGGAAAACATTAATGGGTGAAGAGTGGTGCATACTGTAATTGTGAAACTCAATCATGAACAACTTTGTAATCATGTTGTTTAAAAATAAATAAATAAGGAACTGGAGAGATAGTTGCCTTGTATGGAGAGACCCTGGTTAGGTCCAGACATATGGTTTATGGAAGAGTGATTTCTGTGTGTAGTAACTCAGAAGTAACTCTGAGCACTGCTGAGTGTGGCACAAACTACCCCACCAACAATATTAATGAGTTATGTCTGAAGTTACAAAGTCATGATTGATATAAAGTAAACTGTCAAAGCCAATGAGATAGTGCAGCAGATATGGCAATTTCTTCTTCTTTTTTTTTTTGTTTTTTTTTGGGCCACACCCATTTGATGCTTAGAGATTACTCCTGGCTAAGCGCTCAGAAATTGCCCCTGGCTTGGGGGGACCATATGGGACTCTGGGGGATCGAACCGTGGTCCTTCCTTGGCTAGCTAGCGCTTGCAAGGCAGACACCTTACCTCTAGCGCCACCTCACTGACCCCAGATATGGCAATTTCTTTACAAGTGGCTCATTGGGATTCAATCCCTAGCACTCCATAGAGTCACCCAAACCTCACCAAGATCTATCCCTGAGCACAGAGCCAAGAAAAAGACCTGAGCTCTGCTATCTGTGACACCAAAACAAAAAATATCAACTCTCAATGAAACTTTACTGCATTATTATTGCCATTCAAAAAAATATCTGTAAAATCAATGTTACACCGACAATCTGGCACACTTGAGAAGAGATAATGTGAGACTCCAACATGAAGAGAAAGTTAGAAGAGGAGGAGTGAGAGCAGGAGTGATGTATAAACCTTCTGAGTCAGTCCACTGGCTACTGATGCATGTTGAAGATGCTGAAGATGTGTTCTATGCACTGTGCTTCCCTGCTACTAACTACGTCTGCTTAGCATATTTGCTTCAGCAGCTTACAATGACTCCATCATTACAATGTAAGAAAACCTGATTATTTTTTTTTGAAATCTTCAAAGATCTAACATTGTCTGTAGTATTTCCATGTGTTAAATTACTTACTTAGGACACAATCCCAGGAATACAGTTACTGGGTCAATAAGAATAAACTCGCTCATGTTTCTTGATGGAAAAGTTATCTATTTTATACAAATATTAACTCATTTCATAGTGCTCCCAGTAAGAACTGCAAACTTACCCACAGTTGATATTAGCAAAGATAACGTATTTCTGATGTTTATTGTATTTTATTACTAAGAGGCTATAACTTGTGAGTCTACTAAATAAAGGGAATTAATCTGTTTCAGGTCTTAGGATCTTATCTATCCAGAGCCATTTTGGACTTGCAAAGGATTTTTTAGGAAGATTTTGGAAAATTTATTTAGCTCAGAAGTCCTAAATTTTAGCCATGTAGATAAGAATGAATAGATAGCTAACTATGTGGTTCTTTAGTTGTAAAAAAATATTTTACTTATCTGTGGAAACCTATTCTGAATTTTCACACTTAGTCTGAAATGACATAATGGCTTTTATTTTAGATAGAGTTATGTTAATGGAAGTAATTCACTAATGCTTTAGAGAAAGAACATAGCCTTCACTGTAGACTGACTCAAAATGAGAATTTATCATTACCTATTGTTTGATTCTAAACAATTTCAAATCTTAGGAGAATAATCATGCACATTTATATAGTTTAATGTGATAATTAAAGTAAAATATGTAAAAAATTTTAATACATTTTTATTCATGTCTGGGGAATTTTCTGTCTTGGTGCACAATCTATTTTCAAAACTTGCTAGTATTATCTGATATTCATATCTTGCCTTTGACTCTGGGCAGAGAAAATAAGGATCATAAACTTTTCTTATTTCAAGTTGGCAAAGCAAAACACTGCCCTTTATATTTGCATATAGAAGGTTGTTAGCTATGTAATTTGTCAGCAAACTTTCTGTGATCCAGTATCTTAGGTTAAATGTATTTATTCAACTGAAACAGATTTATAGACCATGATATATTCATCAATGTTATTCGTTGAAGATGGGAAAAAAATGCAAACTTAAATGTCTTGGAATAATAATCTCCCAAACAACTTTATGTAAAAGAAATGGGACTGTAACATGAATATGTCTTCCAAACTTTTAATAGAACACAATCTACCTTATATAATATAATTTTATTTATTTTATTATTTTATTTTCATAAAATGTTTTCTGCTATTCAAATTCAATCTATTTCTCCTTTGACTATATTGATTCTCATTATACATCAATAAAGATTTTTCTAACCACACTACTAATGTGTTTTATTTTTTCAATGTTTTCTTAGAGCAGGGATCACTTCATATTTCTCTAACACCTCATACTATCATTTCAACACATATTTGCTATATAAATTATTAAGTTATATATATAGCATTTCAGAATATTTCTTGCAATAGAGATGAGGGTCAGAAGGACCAGCCCACGATATGAAACTTACCACAAAGAGTGGTGAACACAGTTAGAGAAATAACTATACTAACAACTATTATAACAATGATAGTAAATGAGAGAAATAAAATGCTTTTCTAGAAGACAGGCAGGGTGTGGGGGAGAATGGAGATGGGGGGCATTGGTGATAGGAAGGTTACTCTGGTGAAGGGGCTGTACTTTTTACAACTGAAAGCCAACTACAAACATGCTTGTAAATATGGTGCTTAAATAAAGATATTAGGAAAATAAGGATATTTCTTGAAATTAGGAAAATATATCCTTTAATTATTTTTATTTTGATGCTTTAGAGTCCAAGCAAAAATCTCAAAATTAAAGCATTATTTATAATGCAATAATATTCAAGGTTCTATTTTTGAAAATTGTTATATTTGATATGACTATGAATAATTTTTATGGTTTTTTTTTCTGTTTTGGGGGGCCACACCAGCGGTGCTCAAGGGTTACTCCCGGCTCTGTGCTCAGAAATTGCTCCTGGCTAAGGACAATATTGGATGCCAGATCAAACCCACATCCATCCTGCATCAGCTGCATGCAAGACTAATACCCTACCCACTGTGCTATTGGTCCCTGAAATAATCTAAATGACTAACTATAGAAGCTACTGAACATCAAGGTATCACATCTTCATTCAGAAAAACAAAAGCAGACAAGAGTAGTGAAGGTTTTGTACACTGAAATTATACAGAAATTCACAAGTCACCTACAGTCTATTCAATAGCTCTGACTAGATCAATAATAACGTTTTTTTTGTTTTTTTTTGTTTTTTTTTTGTTCATTAATATTATTCATGTAAAGCTTCTAATAAATTTATGTCTATATTACAGTTATCTCCATACATGCTGGTTAACTATGGAATCAAACACCTTAGTTAATCAATAGAGTTAGCATGTATTGCACCCTAACATTTGAAAGATAAAATTATTTGGTCTATTGTTATCTTATTACTTATTTTTAATCTTTCTTATTAATATCTTTATTTAAACACCATGATTACAAACATGATTGCAGTTGTGTTTCAGTCATGTAAAGAATACCCCCCTTCACCAGTGCAACATTCCCATTACCAATATCCCAAATCTCCCTCCTCCCCACCCCACTCCTGCCTGTACTTGAGACAGGTTTTCTACTTCCCTCATTCATTCACATTGTTATGAGAGGCCTCAATATAGCTATTTATCTAACTGCACTCATCACTCTTTGTGGTGAGCATCATGTAGTGAGCTGGACCTTCCAGCCCCATTCTCTTTTGTCTCTGAGAATAAGAATGTCTTTTATTTTTCTTAAAACCCATAGATGAGTGAGCTATTCTGTATCTATCTCTCTCTCACTTATTTCACTCAACATAATAGATTCCATGTACATCCATGTATAGAAAAATTTTATGACTTCATCTCTCCTGACAGCTGCATAATATGCCATTGTGTTTATGTACCACAGTTTTTCTTTAGCCATTCATCTGATGAAGGGTATCTTGGTTATTTCCAGAGTCTGGCTATTGTAAATAGCGTTGCAATGAATATAAGTGTGGGGAAGGTATTTTTGAATAGTATTTTTGTGTTCAGTGGGTATATCCCTCAGAGTGGTATACCTGGATCATATTATTGTGTTATTCTTGATATCCTCTTTCAAATTTGTCAATAACTGTATTAGATAATTTGCTGGACTCTCATTGGGTGCGTACATGTTTAGTAATGCAATTTCTTCTTGTCGCACATATCCCTTAAATAGTATGAAGTGTCCATCTTTGTCCCTTACAACTTTTCTGAGTCTAAAATTTGTGTCATCTGATATTAATATGGCCACCCCAGATTTTTTAAGGGTGTTGTTTGCTTGGATGATTTTTCCTCCAGCCTTTGATTTTGAGTCTATTTTTCTTCTGATTAGTCAGGTATGTTTCTTGTAGGCAGCAGAAGGTTGCGTTCATAATTTTGACCATTTAGCCACTCTGTGTCTCTTGATTGGTGCATTTATTCCATTGACATTGAGGGAGATGATTGTCATGGGATTCAATGCTATCTTTGTGTATAAATTTGGTGTGTCTGTTGGTTTGTTTTGTCTTAAAGTAGACCTTTCAGGTTTCTTTTAAGGCTTGTTTTGCATCTGTAAAAGTTTCTTAGCTGTTGCTTATCTGTGAAGCTATGTATCCTTTATTCAAACCTGAACATGAGTTGGGCTGGGTGCAATATTCTAGGTGAAGCATCCATTTCATTCAGTCTTGTCACAATATCCCACCACTGTCTTCTGGCCTTGAAGGTTTCTTTTGATATGTCTGCTGTAAATGTTAAGGATGTTATTTTGAATGTAGTTTTCCATTTTGATCTTGCTGTTTTCAGTATTCTATCTATCTGTGGGATTCATCATTGTGACTAGGATGTGTCTTGGGGTGTTCTTTTGGCTAGTATTCTTTGGGCATGTAGAATTTGATTGCATGTAGGTTTTTTTTATTTTTTTATTTAAGCACCATGATTACAAACATGATTATAGTTGGGTTTCAGTCACAAAAAGGACACTCCCTTTCACCAGTGCAACATTTCTACCTCCCGTGCCCCCTCCCTCTTTCCCATTCTCTGCCTGTATTTGAGATAGGCATTCTACTACAGTTATTTTTTTAAGTTCAGTAAGCTGTTATTTTTTTTCTTAAAGGTAAGTGTTAAAAAAATATACAGTAGTAAAGGTTTGAAAGTGGCAATCACCGTTGTTTGCATAGGCCCAGCAAAATATGGGGAGAACGGAAAAATAATTCTTGGCCTGATTACAAGAAAGCCTCAACCCAGAAGTTTATTGGCATAAGACTGACTCTGGGTTCCAGGCACACCAGTCTGTTCAACCCTGAGTCATTCTCCATGGTCCTGGTGAAACTTTTTCGCACTTTAGCTGTTGTTGGTGTCAGGTTCCTGTATTTAAAGATTATGAATTCTGTGCACTTCCTTCATCAAAGTCAGGCTGATGTAGAGCATCCTCTAGTTTCACCTCACCATTAGATGTGAGGAGATCTGCCCAGCAAGCAGGTTGTTGCATGCAGTCTTTGGCTCTGAGAATTTCCCTCTAAAAATGATGTCTTTGTTGATTCTTCCTGGGGATCTCCTTCCTGGCCTCTGGGACTCCAATGATTCTTACGTTGTTTCTGTTGAGTTTATCAAAGACTTCTATTTTCATTTGTTCACATTTCTGGAGTACTTTTTCCATTGTCTGATTGTTTGCCTTAAGGTTCTTTTCCAATCTCTTCTGCTGAATGGAGTTGTTCTGCATTTGATCTTCCAGTTCACTGATTCTGTCCTCGGCTGATGTTATCCTTTTGGAGAGGCTTTATATTGAGGTTTTCAGTTCAGCTACCATGTTTTTCAGATTTGTTATTGCAGTTTAGAGTTTTCTGATTTATATCTTTGTGTTCTATTCAGCTAAAGCTATGTTTTCTTTGGTTTCCATGAGGATCCTTCATATTTCAATTCTAAACTCCTTATCTGAGAGATTAATCAGATGCTTGGTATTTTTTTGGTCATCAGAGCTATCATCTTTTTTTTTTTTTTGGTTTTGGGGTCACACCCAGGAGTGCTCAGGGGTTACTCCTGGCTCTAAGCTCAGAAATCTCCCCTGACTGGCTCAGGGGACCATATGGGATGCCGGGATTTGAATCACTAACGCTTTTCATGCAAGGCAAATGCCTTACCTCCATACTATCTCTCTAGCCAGAGCTATCATCTTTATTCTCTGCGCATGGTGTTTGCCTACGAACTTGTAGTTTGATTTTCTTTTCTACCTGTTATAGCGGGGTTCATTAATTAGAAAGAGCATTCAGCAGCAAAGTGAAGCGGAGCAGCTGCACACTTCTGGCCCCACCATGTTCGGGCAGGTCCAAGAAACCTCAGTTTCTGAGCTTCTCAGGGAGGGCACTCTCCAGGCGGGCAAGCTTAAGTACCCCTCAATGGAGCCTGCAATGGAGGCCTGCACTCGCCCTGGTCCTGGGGTCCAAGACACCTCAGTCTCCAAGCTTCTCAGGAAAGGCACTCTCCAGGCGGTGCAGGCACCTATACTCCTCAATGGCCACCGCAGTGGAGGCCTGCACTCACCCTGGTAGGGCGGGTCCAAGACCGCCCAGTCTCTGAGCTTCTCTGGGATAGCACTCTCCAGGCGGTACCCTTCAATGACGAAGGTGGTGGGGGCCTGTACTCACCCTGGACAGGCAGATCCAAGACCCCTCAATCTCTGAGCTTCTCATAGAGGGCACTCTCCAGGCGGGCGCACCTATACCCCTCAATGGTGACCACAGTCAGAATCTAATTTCTAAGTATATTTTAAATTTTATTTTATTTAAAAAAATGCATCACATAGTTGAATATAAAACATTTGTTTCGGGGCCGGCGAGGTGGCGCTAGAGGTAAGGTGTCTGCCTTGCAAGCGCTAGCCAAGGAAAGGACCACGGTTCGATCCCCCGGCGTCCCATATGGTCCCCCCAAGCCAGGGGCAATTTCTGAGCGCATAGCCAGGAGTAACCCCTGAGCATCTAACGGGTGTGGCCCGAAAAACCAAAAAAAAAAAATTTGTTTCCAGATAAACAAAAATAAGTTATTGAAAGAAATAGAAAAAAGTTAAAAGGAAGAGAAGAAACTTGAGAGGAAGGAAGGAAGGAAGGAAGGAAGGAAGGAAGGAAGGAAGGAAGGAAGGAAGGAAGGAAGGAAGGAAGGGAGGGAGGGAGGGAGGGAGGGAGGGAGGGAGGGAGGGAGGGAGGGAGGGAGGGGAAAGGAAAGGAAAAAGGGAAGGAAAAGGGAAGGGGAAAGGGAAGGGGAAAGGAAAGGGGAAAGGGGATGAAAGGAAAGGGGAGGAAAGGGAAGGGGAGGAAAGGGAAGGGGAGGGGAAGAGAGGGGAGGGAAGAGGAGGGGAGGGAAGAGGAGGGGAGGGAAAGGGAGGGGAGGGAGGGAAAGGAAGGGGAGGGGAGGGAAGGAAAAAGGAAAAAGAAGAAAGAAAGAAAGAAAGAAAGAAAGAAAGAAAGAAAGAAAGAAAGAAAGAAAGAAAGAAAGAAAGAAAGAAAGAAAGAAAGAAAGAAAGAAAGAAAGAAAGAAAGAAAAAAAGAAAGAAAGAAAGAAGAAAAGAAAGAAAGAAAGAAAGAAAGAAAGAAAGAAAGAAAGAAAGAAAGAAAGAAAGAAGAAAGAAAGAAAGAAAGTAAGAAAGAACGACAGAAAGAAAGAAAGAAAGAAAGAAAGAACGAAAGAACAAAAGAAAGAAGAAAGAAAGAAAGAAAGAAAGAGAGAAAGAAGAAAGAAAGAAAGAAAGAAAGAAAGAAAGAAAGAAGCAAGGAAGGAAGGAAGGAAGAGAAAGAAAGAAAGAAAGAAAGAAAGAAAGAAAGAAAGAGAGAGAGAGAGAGAGAGAGAGAAAGAAAGAAAGAAAGAAAGAAAGAAAGAAAGAAAGAAAGAAAGAAAGAAAGAAAGAAAGAAAGAAAGAAAGAAAAAAAGAAAGAAAGAAAGAAAGAAAGAAAGAAAGAAAGAAAGAAAGAAAGAAAGAAAGAAAGAAAGAAAGAAAGAAAGAAAGAAAGAAAGAAAAAGAAAGAAAGAAAGAAAGAAAGAAAGAAAGAAAGAAAGAAAGAAAGAAAGAAAGAAAGAAAGAAAGAAAGAAAGAAAGAAAGAAAGAAAGAAAGAAAGAAAGAAAGAAAGAAAGAAAGAAAGCAAGAAAGAAAGAAAGAAAGAAAAAGAAAATGGCAAGCACATTAGTGAAAATTACTGATTTCAGTGGGGCAGGAACTTGGTCCACCCTCTCCTCCTGAGATAGCCAGTTTTCTGCTGCATGATCTTTCACTGTTTGGTTTATAACTCATTAAAAAATAAAAACTTGAGTCTATGGAGATGGCCTGACTGAAACATGGCAACTGCATTTGTGGGCATGGTTACGGCTCAGAATCTGTTTTATTTTCTAAGAATAACAAATTATTTCCAGAATATTTACTGACAAGTTTAAATTTCCATTCTACCTAAAATTATCTTTTTCCCTTTTATATACACTTGGGTTGATCCTTCGCTGAGATTTTCCTACTTGTTTTATAATAATACTGTCCTAATAATTTTAATTTTATAAAAAAGCAACAATCATAGGATGAATCTTGTTTCTAGTTTAATTACTATCTTAATCTCTAAACTAAGGTTCTATTATACTGTAGGATTTCTTCTCTCATCTTCTGTGTCCTCTATGAACTCCTATGTTAAAAAATAAAAATTAATCTTACTCTTTGATCTAGTGTATATATTTTGATGTTTTATTTAATTATCTACCCTGGACTATTTTATTGGTTTTATTTTCCACAGTTCTACTACATTTTTCATTACAATTAAAATAATAATTAATACATAAATATTGGTTGTGACATTTTCTCATTCATAGCATCTTGTTCTTGTTTAGAATTCCAGGGCCCTCCCTTACGTCTTTCAAATTAATTTTCTTCCCTTCATGATTTCTTCAGCTCCCAATTTGCCTTTGTTTTCTCTCAATTCTTTAGTCTATATGTAAGTTTCTTTTGATCTTTTATGTAATATTTTTATTAGATATTTTGTTATAGAGACAATAAAAATGTTAAAATAGTTAATTTTCTTTTGAAGTAAGGTCACATCTACTATATCTAGTTCAGTGATCAGCAGTCACCCCCAGTTACTGCTGGGAATATACATAGTTCCTTGAGTGCTAGTGACTGAATCTAGGAATCGGCACACAGAACATGCTCTCTAGCCCTGAAACCTTCTTCCAGCCTCTGAGTGAAAGTTAATCATACTTTTGGCGCGAAGGCCCATACAAGGCAAGGATATATTTCAGGTTTCAAGGAACAAAGAAATTTAGGCATTCTCTAAATAAGGAAGTGGGCAGTGGGTCTAGGGGGGCTGGATGACCTTCAAGTTATGATGAACGTGCTGTTTCCATGGAAATTTCTAGTGACCTTCCAGCTGCATTCCTAATTGCTTAACTATCAGGAGGTGGTGCGAGATGTGCCTGCCTCAGTGATCTTGAACAGACAATGTAGCATACACTTATTGATAATAGCCTAGTTCACTCCGGAATGTGGTCTTAAGGAGTGAGGCCTAGTTTCTGATAACGGTACCAGGCAGCTTTTGCTCTCCTCCGGGCTAGAGCTAATTATATCTTGCAGCTGCATGCCTTTCTCTTTAGCTCAAAAAAATTCACAGCAAGACTGCAAAATGGCTTTTAGGTGAAAAGCTGGGCTATGGCAGAAAGAACAGCAATATGGCCTCAAACAAGTCAGTCCCCAACATCTCCCCCTTTCTCTTCTAATAAAAGAAGGAAAGTCGTGAGCGGGTGGTAGAACCGTGTCTTAGGCTACAAGGCTTGACCAGGTCGGACACGGCCAAAGCCGCATTTAAAAGGTGGCTACAAACGCCGTGGGTGTGCACAGGGATCCGAATTATGCGCTGTAGCCTTTTCGGGCCGTGCCCTAACTGGGACCTTGCTAATCCCGTCGTAGGTGTCTCCACAGCCGAGAGCACAAGTGCCGGAGCGAGCTCCGCTTGTTAGCTATGCGCTCTATCTCCTGGAAACTTAGTGGCTGGAAAGGCGGCTTGGTGACTAAAGCCAAGTTTTCACAGGAGCCACGCGGGGTTAGATGCTGGTAGTTAACCTGAATAGAGGTTTTTGTCTGTTCATCTACCTGGTTCTTAATAAAGGCAGTGATTTTGCGGAAAATCCATGGGCCAAGAGAAAAGAGCAGCATGAGGCTAATAAGAGGGCCCACAACGGTGGACAAGATTGTGTGGAACCAAGGAGAAGAGTAAAACCAATCCTGGTACCAGCCTTGTTCTTCATCGAAATGTTTTTCAAAATCTTTTATACCGTCACCAATGTGTTGAACGCTATTCCTAACTAATCCAGGTTTATCTTTGAAAATACAACATTGTTCCTTAAGGGCTACACAGACTCCCCCCTCTTACATAAGGGCAAAATATAGAGCACGACGATTTTGGAGAACAACATCAGCAAGGGAACTAATAGTATCTGTGAGAAATTGCAGACTAGTTTTGATTTCATTAATGTCTTGTTCCACTGCTTGAGTAAGAGTGCGGAAATTGGATTGAGAGGATACAAGAGAGTAGATACCAGTGCCAGCGCCAGTAGCGCCAACAGCAAGGAGCACTGCAAGTGTAATGGAGGTGAAGGGCTCACGGCATTGTCGAGAAAGGGATTGAGAAGAATAGGAATAGGGTGAGGCGGCAGGAGAGGGAAAGATATGTTCTGAGTGAATGGTGATTTTTGGAATGAGAATAACGAGAATACAGTAATCATGTGAAAGGAGGAAAGAAGAACGAATGATAAAAGGAGTAAGACCAGAAGCACAGGCAAAATAAGTACCATTGGGAGCTAACAGATAGGGTTGTGAGGAGGAAGAATTGTAGATGTCAATAGTTTCGTTGCACACGTCAAGTAATTGGCTAGGAAGCAGGGAGTCGTTAGGCTTAATGCAGAGGCCAGAGCCTACGACTTGACCGACTGTAATGCCATGTTGAGGTTGTGTGTTCCAACGGAGGTCAGAGGGGTTGGAGGTAGAGGAAAGGTTGCCAAACACTGCAACACCTTCATAGAAAGGAGGTTGAGGAGAAAAACAAAGCCAACATCTTTCATAGGCAGGATCTGTAAGGGCAAGAGCAGAAGCATTTATGAAATTGAGAATAACCTGAGAGGACGGAGAAGGACCTGAAGGCATAGTGAGCTGTCTGAGAGAAGGAGAGGCAGATGGAAGAGGATAAGGAGGAGAAGGCATGTGTGATGGACCTGAATGAGGATGAAAAAAAAGTGTTAGGACCAACGGCGAGGGGGTGAGAATTCGGCAACTGTTTAAGTAAACGGAGGGAAAAAAGAAGTCCAGGGTCGGTACGCCTAACGTAAAGTCTGAGTCCCCATTGTACGGGTTGAGTCCAGTGATGCTGACGTCCAGCAGCAGTAAATTCGATGATGAGGGGGTTACACCAACCACGGGTAGCAGAGGATGCATCACAGTTCAGAAAAGGAGGAGTTGGGGGGCGTGAAACGGTGATGAAGTCCCAGGAGGAAGAGGGTTTCCAATAAGCAGTTCCGGTGGTTTCACAGCCCCAGGAGGCGCAAAAGTGTTGGTTATGAGCGCCACACTTATAGTCGCTGGAACGGGGCCGGTGGTGACCAGGGCAGACGTAGAAGGTGGTGAAGGGGTGGCGTAGTACATCACGGCGAATAACAGAGTTGCAGCCACCGCTAGCAGGGGAGTAATAGTCATCGGGGTCAACAGCACGAGGTTGAGGCAGGCGGAAATTGGAGGTGCCCCAGTATAGGCTTGCACCCATGGTTAGGGCACAAAGGTCGACTTGCAAGACCGGCCAAGGGATGGAGGTAGAGAGGATGGAGGTTGTTGGTGGCATCGGTGGGCATCGAAGGCAGCTAGGCAGAGTGTCTAATTCAGCATTGTCAAAGGTGGAGTCAGTTAGAAACAGGTTTGCAGGAATGGCGTCTAGCAGGAGGTTTATAAGAAAACAGCTTGGCAGGAGGCAAAATGGTTACTTCATATAAAAATTAAGAATTTGCAGAAAACATTAGCAATTTACATTACACTAGTTATTTTTGAATACCACTGGAATGCTATTTGACCTCTGTTAGACTTTGGCATAAAAGAAAATTTATAATTAACAATTGCTAATTAAAAAAAAAATTTTTTAAACTGAATATAAAGGATTTTTCTTAAACTTCTAGTTATTATGTTAAAGCTGGATGCTATTTTTTAGCCATAAATACATATTCTATAGGCTTGAACTTACACATAGCAGGAAAGCCAGGTGACTGCAAAGTCCAGAAATTCTCCAGGGAAAAGTTATCCCCGATGGCCATTGAGAAATCTGGGGTTTGCCATCCCTCACACTTTCCGCCATGTTCTTAGAAGGACAAAGCTAGCTTAATACATAATTTTTAACACATGATTTTTAATTGTAAGATGCCAGTTTGTGAACTGACCAGACTGAACCAGGTTGAAAAAATTAATTGAAATTTAAAAAATGGATAAGGCTTTAAAAATTGTATTATTATAAAATGTAGAGATAACAAATAAACAGACAAAACAAAACAACACTAAACACAACATTTTACACTTGTGGCCACTTTCATTCATCACAACAGACACATAAACAGACAAAAGGATTGATTTAAGACTTATTTATAAAAAATTGACAAGCGCTTTTAAATATTTAGCTAACATGTTTGTGAGAAGAAGAGAAAAAAAAAATTTTGTAGAAAAACTTTTTTAGTTTTGAGAAGTACTTAATGTAGATGGAGTGGAACTTTGCTGAAAATAAATTTTAAGGTTTAGATTTAACACAAAACATTTTTAAAACAATTTTAATTTGAAGTTTAAAACATTAAGTAAAATGGTTAATGAGCACTGTAGAAGGAGTCTCTACTTGGAAGTATGAAATGATTTGCTGTAAATGAATAGGTTTTCTTTAAATTGGTTTTGCAGTAGAACAGTAAGACAGCTGCAATAAAGTGTTAAAATTTTTATGATTAAACACAATAGCATGAACTATGATTATTAAAGGTATAAAAACTGATTTTTTAAAAAACAAACAACTGTTTTTACTATGAAGACTTTAAGTGAATAATTTGTAAAAAATATTATATACTAAATTAACTAAATGCTTAGATTATTATAAAATATAGTTAAAGACATCTGATACATTTACACACTTAGAACTTAAGACTAAAATTATATTTAATACTAGTTAATTTGCTTATAAAGTTTAGTTACTTTTATATATTACTTATAAAATTATATATAATATATTTTTCATTTATATTATTTTTTTTACTGCGACACAAATATACAGATTTGTATAATGTGCTGATATTTTGAATGCACTTAAAATAATAGTTCTTTCAATGCAGAAATAAAGAACAACCATTGCTGTAGCACAAAGTTAAAACTAAGGGTACTATAAAGCACACCTAGGTGTTCACTGTGCATTAAATTAACTATATTGTTTAAAAAGGCTAACCACATTATTTTTCACATAATTTTGTAAATACTTTAAAAATTAAAAGAAAACTTTTAATAGAAATATAAGATTTAAATTTAACACTTTTGTGTTCGTTTGGATTTTAAAACACAAAGAAGTTTTTCTTTTACCAATATTTTGTTATCTGTAAAGTGACAGAATTATGACCTTGCTTTAAAATTTTCTGAGAGGCATGAAAAAAAAAAAGTTTATTGCTCTTATCTTTCTGTTGCTTTTTAATGTTTTAATAATTACTTTACACCACTTAATGCACTAAACCTAATAACACATATTTGACGAAGTGTAGGGCTGACAAGGTGAAGCAGAGTCTTTCACTGATAGCTCGGGGAGGGGCTAGCACAGTTAACAGCAGGAAGGCTAGAGGCAAATTATTTACAGTTAGCAGGGTGTAATGATATAGAGAAGAAAAAAAAAAGCAATCTTTTAAGATTAATTACTAATTTATTGGAATTAGAGGGAATGGCAACCGAAGAGGGGAGTCTGGGTTGCAAAAGCACCATGAGAATCATGGTTTTATTAATTGATTTGAGAATATGCAAGAGATGCTACTTTTCAGATTTTTTTTTTTTTTTTTGAATAACAAAGATTGGGTATTTCAAGGTGAATTGGAAGGCTTAAAGTGGGAGTGTCAGGGCTTGAGCTGGCTGTTCTCCAAGGCTGGCAGGAAAGAGGCTGAAGGAGGCTGAGGATTGGTTTGAGCAAAGTAAAGGGTACATTAGGCTCAGAAGTTTTAACAGCAAAGTGTAGATATCGCAAGGTTTTATGGCTTAGCAGATGATACTTTGTAATTATCCTGCTTACTGTGCCCTTAGAATTTTTTGTAGGCACTGCAGCAGTTTCTGTTTTATGGCACTTAGCCTCACTTTCATTAGTTTGTCTCTTTGAGTTCTCAAGAGGGGGGGCCTGGCCGTGGAATTCAGTGGGCAGAGGACAGACAACTATAGATTTAGGAGGGGGGGGGGAAACGCCTGAAGGGCAGAAACCTGTGAATTAAGAGAAGCAGCCTGTTTTTGAAGGCTTAAGATTTGTTTAAGATTTTTAATTTGGCCAAGTAGTTTCATTTCTATAGCTTTAAGAGGGGGAGCGGTGAGAGGAGGGAATCTGCCATGGTTAGGGACTGAGCGTTCTCCGCGGTGGAGGCTGCTGAGCAGGCGGGGGAAGACTTTCTCCATTAGGGAGAAAGACAGGAAAGGTAGTAGCACTGGCTTTTGAGCTAAGAGCATTATCAAGTTTGTTAGAGAGGTGAGAGACCATGGATGTAATTGTGGTGAGTTGGGAACTCAAGTCAGAAAAAAGGGGGGGGGGGGAAGAAAGCAGCAACAGTTTGTTGCCGCGTGTGGGGGAGCTGCTGGAATGCTGGTTCTAGGGAGCGACTTCCAGGCATAGAGGGCAGCAAGAGCCATGTTGGCAAGCTGGGACCTGGAAAGTGTGTGCTGTACCTTTAAGGTATGAAAAGAGGCGAGGCCAGCTATACGAGCTTAGAGATCAGAATTCCTGCCTGTCTGCAAGGGCTTTGCAGCGGAAAAAAAAGTTAACTTCCCAAGAGACAAAGAGTTCAGCTTTTAGATTCTAAGCAGGAGAGCGTGTAAGGGGCTTGGGGGCCATAGGAGGTTACGGCTTGAAATGGCTCTTTGAGGCTTTTCCAATTAAAGGCTTTGTATTGTTGCAATTGCTGGCTAA
The DNA here is from genome assembly GCF_024139225.1 of Suncus etruscus. Taxonomy (NCBI): domain Eukaryota; kingdom Metazoa; phylum Chordata; class Mammalia; order Eulipotyphla; family Soricidae; genus Suncus; species Suncus etruscus. Next base: position 43,029,491 of record NC_064859.1, on the reverse strand, counting down.
GGAGGGGAGGGTGGTGAAACAGGGACGGAGCTGAAGCTAGGGAAGTGAAGGGCTGTTTAGGATTTTGCACAGAGGGTGCAGCGGCCTCTTCTGTAGGGGTCTGGGTGCATAGAGCAGAAGCATGGACAGAAGTAAGGGAGGGATATAAATGAGAAGCATTAGAGAGATCTTTAAGAGCATTAGTTACTTTGGAGACAAAGGTCAGTGGTGGAGGGAGGACAAGGGGAAGTATTCTCAGAGGGAGAAGGGAGATGAGAGACAGAATTAGAACGAGAGGGAGTCCTGGAACACTCACGGGAGACTTGTTGTACATGAGATTCAACGGCATGGATGATGTCTTTGGCGGTTCCGGCATTTTTAGTTACAATGATATCTCTTAACAGGCTCCAATATTGGAACATAATTTTTTCCTTCTGTGAATCATCATTATTTACAAAATAATCACTCATTTCATGTCCTACTTTGTCCCAAGTGGACGCAACAATTTCTGGACAGGTAATAATAAACCAATGACATACATTATGAATAAACATAAGAAAATTACAAATATTCTTTTTTGGTAACCTCTACATGTCTGGCTTTCAACTCAGACTGAATATCAATAATGAATTTAAGTTCAGTACTCAATGAAAACACCCATGGAAGTGAAGCCAACGGGCGAAGCCCCAAGAGCCAATCAGGGGCGGTGATCAGAACGACTAAAAAAACTGCAGTTTAAATATTTGATTAAGGCTAACTCGTTTCAACGCCTACCCGGATGGGGTATATCCTGCGATTTACGAAACAGCTCCGGACTTGCCGACCCGTAGTCGTTCGGAGTGTGGCGGTGGTCTTCGAGCCCAGCGTTGGGCGCCAAAATGCGGGGTCCTGAAGCCCCCCCAGGGGGGACCCGGCCAGCAGGAATTAGCTGGAAAGGCTTCTCAGACAACCGCACTCCTATTTTGCTGAGTAGAAGAGCAACCACACCTGTAAAAAATCTGAAAGAGGTTAATAATAAAGACCCAAGGCAGCGTCTCACTGTTCAAGGGTACCTTTATTGGCTACAGTTCCTTCTTATATAGTGAAGGAGAAGGGGGCAGTACAAAGGTGATGTCAGTCATACTTTTGGCGCGAAGGCCCATACAAGGCAAGGATATATTTCAGGTTTCAAGGAACAAAGAAATTTAGGCATTCTCTAAATAAGGAAGTGGGCAGTGGGTCTAGGGGGGCTGGATGACCTTCAAGTTATGATGAACGTGCTGTTTCCATGGAAATTTCTAGTGACCTTCCAGCTGCATTCCTAATTGCTTAACTATCAGGAGGTGGTGCGAGATGTGCCTGCCTCAGTGATCTTGAACAGACAATGTAGCATACACTTATTGATAATAGCCTAGTTCACTCCGGAATGTGGTCTTAAGGAGTGAGGCCTAGTTTCTGATAACGGTACCAGGCAGCTTTTGCTCTCCTCCGGGCTAGAGCTAATTATATCTTGCAGCTGCATGCCTTTCTCTTTAGCTCAAAAAAATTCACAGCAAGACTGCAAAATGGCTTTTAGGTGAAAAGCTGGGCTATGGCAGAAAGAACAGCAATATGGCCTCAAACAAGTCAGTCCCCAACAAAAATTATTTTAATCTCAATTTTGATATCTTCCAGTGTTTATTGTGCCACTGATTTCTTGTTTTCCTATTTTCTTTTAGTTTTTTTAAGTTTTGGGTATATACTTTTGATTTCTGTAGATAGCATTAATGAATAGTAGTTGTGAGCCGAACAACTATTATTCATTAATACTCTCTACAGAAATCAAAAATATGTACCCGAAACTTAAAAAATTTGAAGCTCACAATTTGAAGCTCACCACAAAAAGTGGTGAATGCTGTTAGGGAAATAACTACACTAACAACTAGCATGACAATGTTAAAGAATGAGAGATGTAGAATGCCTGTCTGGAATACAGGCAGGGGTCAAGGGTGGGGGGCATTGGTGATTGGAATGCTGCACTGGTGAAGGGGGGGTGTTCTGTTTATGACTGAAAACCCAACTACAATCATACTTGTAATCATGGTGCTTAAATAAAGATTTTATTTAAAATAATGAATACTAGTATAAATGTTAAGACAGAACAGCTTCCCAGGACTTATTTCCATGTCTAAAGAGGCATCCAGTGTGAGACACACATCTTTTATGGCTCTGCTTAGGGTAAAAGCTGTCTCCCTGCAGTCAAACTTGCACAAACTTACAGTATGTAAGTATGTACATACACATACATTCCTCAAGTACATACTTGAGAAAGACTGAGATTGCTATTATAAAATTACTTTCATTTCTTTTGTGGACTGTCGAGAGATTAACTGAATGGAACATAATCTCTCAGATGTACATCATGTTCCTTCCAATTGATTTTTCACTATCCTGAGTTATCTCTTTTTATGATTAAGGCATGAAAAATGAGACTGCTACAAAGAACTCTTAATAGCACAACTTAACCTTGCCCTTGTTAATTTACTTGATGAAACTTCTCTTCATTAAGGTGATTCCTTACACCTGAGCCTTAGAGTTATTACTCCCTTGTAATAGTGTACTAAACTCACCAATTTTCATTTCTTTTCCACCCAAATATTGGTTTCTACCTATTTCATTTTCATTTTTAAAGAGGTTAGAATAGGACATTTCTCTCCTGGTGTAATTGTCTTCAATTCCGCAAAACATTAATTACATCCTCCACTGCCCTCCCCATTTTTCAGTGTATATTATAGTACGTTTTTGGATGTTAGAGTTTAGAGTGAATACACCACATTACAATATATTCAGCTATTTTCTTTGTGTTTCTGTCTTCTTCCATCCCAACCCAGGTCTGATCCTGCGTCGCTTCTGAGGCCAAACAAGATAGGGAACCTTCAAGGTGCTATTTGGCCACAGAACTGTGTTTCTGTATTCTATGAGATTTATGCAACCTGAATTATATTGAGACCAAGGTGCCTACCAAGAGCACAATGTGTTAGTGGAAGAAAATTATAAAATAAACACATAAAATCTCAGAAGAAGCTCAAAATATTATCCCTATATCTAAGTTGTCCATGTTTTCAAGTAGGATATCTATACCCCCATATTAAATAATAGACTTAATGTAGAAGACATTGGTTCTGATGCAAATGAAATTAATCTCCTTCATTGAAAGTAAACCTGGTCACCTCCCTGATAAGCTATGGGTGAATAGTTGTATCTCACTCTCTTTATGGATCTTTATTTTATTCTTCAAATATGAACAGTATCAACTTTCCTTATCCTAATCCAGTACTAAATTAATTTTATTTTTCTTATTTTATAGATTCTATTTTTTATTCCTTTAATATTTATTCCTTGTAAACATTATTTAAATTCCCTTTTTATATATTTTCTTCTCATGCTTTTTCTTCTGTAACCCAAATTCTTGAAAGAAAATATTTCTTTGTGACATGTGAGTTGTTTTTAGTTGTTATTGTTTGTTTGGTGATAGGATTGTTCTAAGCCTATCACTTCTTCTCTTCATTAGTTCATAAGTCTTACTTCAAAATTTTACAAAGTTTTATTTTAAAACATGCCACCACAAGAAAAAATATAGGTTGAAAACAAGAATGATTTGTAATGGCAGTATATCATCAAACAGGTCTCTAACTGAAAAAAAGGTAAAATGGCCATATTATACTCAGTAGGTAAAGGAAGACACTGGTTCACTGATAGGTTTCTATAAAACTTTTATGTCCTAGTGATGAACTAAAATATTCAGTCCTCATAGACACTGTAAGGACAACACTAGGGCTGTGACGTATCCTGAGGTCCTCACCTGTCAGACAGAATCTGGAGATAACTTCCTCAAATTTTCTTCCTACTGCTTTATGGAAGCAGGAGAATGATTTCAGTCTGTAGGCCTGAGCTATGAATGTGATAGGTTAACTCCCTCTGATTAGACTATATGAGCCAGGTTAGGGTAGAAGCACTCTCAGAACTACGTTATACTTCTAAAAAGAATCTTTTTTTACCTCGCTAAGAAACTTCTTGTTTGATTTTGAATAGACAAGCTCATCTGAAAGAAGGGGGTTAGAAGAACATAAGCTGAGAATATCTTCTAGATTCCAGTTTCTTAAATACTGGCTCATAAGCTGAATGGAGTCAAGAAACAATGTGAAATTAGTTTTTAATACATTAATTTTATTTATTATTAGTAAATGCTTCAGATGCATAATGTTTTGTGTATGTATTTACAATGGCTTATGCATAAATTTATCAGGCTATGAGGTTGAAATTGAAAAAAAAATTCAGAAGCCCTGTGTTAAGCCAGTATTTGCAAATCAGTAATACTGCTTCCCTGAAGAAATGATGAGGTACAGGGGGCAGTAATAGCCCTCTGGTGTAATTGGGGGTAGGAATCCCTTCTGTGTGTTGACTTAAAGAAGGTAGATTTCAGGTCTGCATTGAGTAAAATTTTATATGAAAAGGTGGTGGGTGCCAAATTAGTTTGGATTCTCAGTTAGAAAGAATGGAATCAAGTTTAAAAAAAATCTCTGGTTACTAGTTAAGAAGAAAAAAAGGGACCTCAAGTCTTCCTTTCACACCACAAAGCTGTGAAGTCTGTGATTCCAACTCAAAGCCTCTGAGCATATGGAAGCCCCAGAAATACCATGAATTCAGCTTGATGTGACCCCGCAAAGTCCCAGTAAATCCACTTAGACTCCTGAGCCACCACTATTTTGACTTGATGAATTAGAGTTATATTAAACAACTAAAACTGTGAATTTATTAAGTATCAATAGAAAATAGAGCACCGTTGTTTCTTCCCATACTCACTACTGCCACTTGCTTCTCTGTCTCCTTTGACAGAGACATAATTAAACTTTGGTCTCTGCAGACCAATATCTACTTATGGGCAATACTACTGTCAGGTCTCAGATGAATGGAGGATGAATATATCGAATTCCCAGCAAAGGGTCCATTTTTTTCTCTTGACTCTTGCTATTCGCTTTTGAAATATATATTGCATTTTACTCTATGCTCACAAATGAATACGTGGGAGTGGGAGGCCTATGTCTGAGTTTCTACTATTCTATTATTTCAGGATCTAAGTTTTTCTACTGACAGTGATCACTTTTGTGTACATACTAGGAGATGTACATAATAGCATACAGTCTAAGGGAAAAAAGACTATTTAGAATTTGTAAAGTTTCCTTCTATTTTATAATATTCTAACTGAACAACAGTATGCTGAAGAATAATTTTCTTCCAAAGTGCCCCTAAGTGCCACCGGGAGGGATACTTGATCACAGGAGACAGGAGTAAGCTCTGACAGCTCCAAAAGCAAAAATAAAAATCAAAGTAATTGAAAAACTACAAAAAAATAAAAAGCAATATGTATCACTGGAATTGATCAAATTAATAGGGCCAAGTTATTATAGTTAATAGGATATGAAATTGCCACAAATAAATTAAATAACATGTTAATCTCCACTTCCAAGAAATATATAAATCATTCTCATGCATTTTTGGAACTAAACAAAATTGACTTATACAATAATATAGTTTAGAAACCACATTTTTCTGCACATACTACAATTACTTTTAAAGTTGGTCACAAAAATATGACAGTGTGCTCCTATACTAACTCTGTTTTCTGGATTTCTAAAATAATAAATGCTAATTTTGCTGCTGAAATACAGGGTTTTAAAAATGAATTTTAGTCAAATACTTTTTGCTGTTGCTTTTACTGTCATCCTTTTAAGAAACCTCAAATGAAATATTGATATTAATACCAATTCAGTTGAAAAAAGAAAAATAAACAGAAAATAAATTCAAAACCTATGACTTAAATATTTAAACCAAACAAGTGAAACAAACTCATCATAATTGTGAGTTCCAGAAATATTTATATATATTATATGTAACATATGTATCTATTCTCTACTGATGTTTAAACTCTGTTGTCTCAAGTTAATAAATCACACATTTATACATGATCACATGTTCCTCTTGTCTCAGAAATCTTTCTAACACTGAACCATTTGCTGCTCTGAGAAACTGTGGAGAGGAATTGTTTAAACTGAAACTGAGAAAGGAAGACACCTTTGTATTACTTTAAAATAATTTGAGATTTATTTTTTGGATCTTATTTTGATGTCTGGAATTTCATTCTTCAAAGTTTCACCTTCTACTCTGGAACATAGAAGTCTTAGATGTGTCAATGTTACAATCTATAGATGATGGGTTCTATGTTTATATTCATCCTCTGACATCTGGTGCCTTGGTCATACCAAGGTGACCTCTGCATTTCAAATTGCTCATGTACCTTATAAAAACAAAAATGAAAAACTTTCTACAAACATAGTATTTTTCATATATATATATTATATCTATATATATATATATATCCAGTTTACTCTCATTTGTCTTAAACTAGCTGCATGAAACCAGTTAAGGAAAATTTTTTTAACAGAAAAGCAAACGTTCTTTCTATACTGGGAGTAACAATCTTTCTAAGTAATAACCTCTTACCTAAAACAAAGATAGGAACACAGGGACTTGAAAAAAATATTTTTAGAGACTTAAGACAGAATTTAAAGTTTCAAACATTTCTAATCATAATTACGTAGAAGTTTCTTGGGAATATTGAAGAAGCAAAACTAACTGTTGTCATTCTTAGCACTTATCTATGATAAGTAACTTCTAAATTGATTTTTTAAGCAATTTCATATTGTTGAGCCTTTGGGGGTTTGTTTGCTCGTTTTGTTTTTTTTTATTATTAAGGTAGCTTCGATCTGCAATACTCTTTGCTTTAGGAGTAGTTTCACATTTTTCAAATATATGTTACTACAACCATCAACAATGTACCAATATTCCTTAACTGTGATAGACAGAATGTCTCTATCCTCTGCTTTCTCCCTCCTCTCACAATAAAGACAATACATAAATTAATAGAATGCCATTAAAATAAACATGTATATTAGTATCTACATATGAGAGGTTAATTTATAATGAAGGAGTTAAGAGTCCAGAATAGAGACAAGTAATTATTTCTAACAATGGTGTTGGCTAAGGTCCCATGAGACATTTGGAAAAAATGAAAATAAACCAGCCTCTTATATAATATAATATATAATTTTAAATACATTAAAAATGTGTATGTCTTTACCTAAAACCACAAAATATATAAAAGAGAACATAGGTAATAAATACTCTGTATGATAAAGATTTCAGTGATATCTGTGTAGACTAATGGCAAAGTATTCAAAACAAAAATATATAAAATATATAAATATAAAATATGTAAAATCCCCAGCATGCGAAACTCCTGCAAGGAAAAGGTAAATAGCAGTAAAATAAGAAAACATCCTAGTACTAAGTGGGAGAAACTATTCTCACATCAGACATCTGACAATATATATATACAACATACATTAGGACATATAAAGTGCACCACAAAATAAATAACCCCATCACAAAATGGGTAGGTGAGCTGAGTTATCTAAAAATTCAGGCTGATGATCAACACACACACACACACACACACGAATGTCATAATTATATTACCAGGGAAATGTAAATGAAAATTACAATCAGCTATTTTTTTTATCTGTGTCAATGGCAAGTATCACTATATCCAAAAGTCCAAGAAACAAATACTGGAGTCTGTGTGGAGAAAGAACCATCGCACACTTCCAGGAAAGAAAATTGGTCTAGCATCTGTAGAATACTTGCAGATGATTAAAACTGCTCATCTCTAATTAGGGCCTACGAAGCATGGACTAACAGCACTCAGAGAGTGGAATTTACTATCCTTGGACTGCAGAAAAGTGACAAGCATGATCAAAATTTAAACACAGCTATAGTCACAAGAGAGAACCTGCCCTATAGACCACCTGTCTAAGGGCACACGAGTCAGATACATCTTTCAAGACAGGCATCAACCTTAACTGAGAATTTGTAAGAAATGCAAATTGTTGGACTCCATGACACTTCTATTAAATCAATTCCTGGATCAGTACCCACAAATAAGTGTTTTAATACATACTCACGAATGTATTGTGCATCACGGACAGATCTGAGAGTGCTACTCATTAGCCAAACTCCCTGAAATGTAAAGCTAATAGAGTCTCAAGTAATGTGCTCAGATGTAAGACTTACAGAGCAGAAAAAGAGCAGAAAAAGGCAGAGGATGAGAGTAGATAAAACGACAGAGTACTCAATAGATCCATCATTAAATAGCTACATATCATTTAAATTTGATCATTTTATGTCCCAAGATTAATATTTTTATTAACACTATAAGGCAAAGTCTGGGTGACTGAATAAAATGATCAAAAAATTTTTGACTTATATAAGTCATTGTGACAAATCTCTACTTTTGAGAATAGTGTACATTACCTATGCCAGAAATTTTACCAAATTCTTAATTATAACAGTATTTTAGGATTCCCTATTTTAATGATAAATCCCTTAAAGGGTTTCGTTTCTTTCAAATATAGAGAAGACACAGAATCCAGATTCAAATCAAATCTAGTGATTTTTTTTTTGCCAAAACCCTTGTTGTTCCCATGATAGATAATGCTACTTAAGCAATAACTTCCCAAGATACAACTAAGCTTAATCCATTGATGATATAGTCCTTAATGACTAAATTGGCTTTCTTCCACAAATAGAAGGACTCACTTTTCATGGGGGAGAACCAATTTACTCATGTTGTTCTGGAATAGATAATAAAGTCTAGGAACTTTTTAATAATATTTTATTGATCTAGTATTAGTTTGTAATATTATATAAGCTTCACACTTTATCCTTGCTAAAAAAGAATTTTTTTGAAACATTCAAAAACTTAGGTCCAGAGTGATAGTACATTAGGTAGGGAGTTTGCCATGCACACAGCCAACCCTGATTCTATCACTGGCTTCCCATCTGGTTCCCCAAGTCAGCCAGAAGTGATTCCTGAGCACAGACTAACCATAGAGCATCACCAAGTGTGCCCCAAAACAACAATAACATAAGCAATATACAAAATCTTGTGTGTTCAATGCACCAACCAACTACTATAGTGTCAACATTCAAATTTACATTCCTTTTCCCCTCTCCTCCTTTTACATTTACCCAGTAAGAAGAATATACCAGCTTTTGAGAGATACCTTTGTTGTATTTTGTTAGTTTGCTTTCTTTATTTTATTACATGTATGAGGAAATGGGTATTTGTATTTTACTTCATAACTTATTTTACTTATAACATCCCCAAGTTCCATTCAAGTTGTCAACTCATCTTTAAAAGGCACAATTCCCTACTTCAAATAGCAAAGTTTATCCCGTTGAATAAATGTGCCACAACTTCTTTATTGAGGCATATATTAAAAAAGACAATTAAGGAGCTGGAGTGGTGGTGCAAGCAATAAGGCTTTTGCCTTGCTGGCACTAGCCTAGGACAGACCACAGTTTGATCCTCCAGTGTCCCATATGGTCCCCCAAGTCAGGAATGATTTCTGAGCACATAGCCAAGGAGTAATCCCTGAGCTTCACCAGGTGTGCCCCCCCCCAAATAAAAAGACAATTAAGTTGTTTTTGATGTCTTCACTACTGTGAAAGTTTGACATCTTCTTTTTCTGTCTGGTTGTTCTTACTATCTCTTCCTTGTCTAATTACTATGGCCAGAACATTACTCTTAAACCAAAAGCAGACAAAGACACCACTGTAAAAGAAAAATACATATATAGCTGATGAATTATACAAAAAGACCCCAAACAAAATATTAGCAAATGAAAAACAACAATGCATGAAAAACATTCACTATAATCAAGAGAATTTACTGAAGGGATGCAAAGATAGTTTAATAAAAGCAAATAAATCATTGCACATATGCAAATATTCAAACATTTTTAAAACATACAATCATGTTAAGAGAAGTATATAAAAGATGTTAAAAGATCTAACATCCAAATAAATAAAAATATTCAATAAAATAGAAACAGAAAATTTTCTCAATATAGTTAAAAATATTTACCACAAAACCCAAAAGCCTTTACCCTAATATTAAATAAATCTTTTTTAAAATGTGTATATAGACATATCACACATTCCTTACTTTTTTGGAAAGGTTTAAAAATGTAGATTCAAGATCTATAAAACTCTGATAAAATTCATGAAAACAGTCATCTGAATATGAAATTTTTTTTTTGGTTTTTCGGTCACACCCGGTGATGCTCAGGGGTTACTACTGGCTATGTGCTTGAAATCGCTCCTGACTTGGGGGACCATATGGGGTACAGAGGGATCCAACCGCAGTACCACCTAGCTTACTGAGGGCAAAGCAGATGCCTTACTGCTTGCACCTCCATTCCAGTCCCTTAATATGGATTTTTGTTCTTAGGAAGTCACTTTACTACTATGACAGTTATTTTGGCGGCATTGAGCTCTTGATGATTAGAGTGTTCATAATTTCTTGTTACCTTATTTGACAAAAGTCTAATTTGTCAAAAATAATAAAAATGTATCTGCTTTTTTGTGATACTTGTATGAAATATCACATTGCAGTCTTTTATATGACTTTGTCTTTAGATTTCCTGATAGGCCCAAGTTTGTATGATATAGTTTGTTGTCATCCATCCAATGACTCTATTGATCAATGAGTTCAGACTATTTAATTGTAAGTAACTATTGCAATGATTGCCATTACACCATTTAAAAATATTTTTGTACTTCTTTTCAATGTTTCTATCTGCTGTTTCTTTTGGATGGCTGACACTTTTTTCATTTTTTTATTTCAATTTTTGCTTCTCATTGATTTTATTACAAATTTTTATTTTGTAATATTATGAGGATTGTATTAAACGTTCTGTGTTTAAAGTTGCATGATGTCAAGCTCTTGGTTTTAGATTATGAAGCTCAAATTACCAAGCAGTGGGGGAATGAGAGGAAAGACGAGGTGGACTAGAGGCAACATAAGAACAATGGTAGAGGGTCTTGAGCAATTTTGTGATGGTGGGTGGAATAATCCTGTACATGAGTATAATAAATATTAGCATTATTGTAATAATAGTACCTAAACTATAGTAAAATAAGTTTATATCTGTTAAATTTAATATTTTAAAGTAGCATTTTTCTATTATTGACTTGACACCATTTGGTTATACAAATTCTATTTCTTAAGGTTCTCATATGAACCTTGTTTATGTTTATGTACTCAGGGTTTTTTTTTTTTTGCTATATTGTTTCTTTGTGGGGATACAAACAATTGTGCTCAGAATTTACTCATGGTTCTGTGCTCAGAAGATGCTGGAAGGCTGCAAGATCATATAGGTTGCCAGACATTGAACCTTGGCTGATAAAATGCAAGGCAAATGCCCTACAGGCTATGTAATCTCTCTAGTCCCAGTTTGTGTTTCTGTATTACTATAAATTTGTCAAGGAGGTTATTGATCTCCATTATTTCTTTATATTGTTGAATATTTTTCAAGATTTTTGAAGGATAGTTCTAGGGGTAATGAATTCTATTTTCTTTTGTTCTTGGAATGTCTTATAACTTCATTTTAAGTTTTTATTTTGTTTATTTATTTTTTGGTTTGGGGGTCACACCCTGCTGAAGGAAGCTTCTGTCCTTCAGCTATCAGTGAGATTTCGATGAATCCACTTTAGGGAGAGTGGGTTGTACAGGAGGCGAAATATGAAATATGAAATAATGAGACCACACAAAATAAATTGTATGGGGATCTGCATCTACAATGGACGTGAGACAATTTTACTCTCTCCATGTTGGTAAATATGTACAGTCTCTGATATGAAAGGCATTTCCGCGCTGATAAAAGGCAGGCCCTAAAATATACATATCAAAAAACTAGCAAATACAGGTGAAAAGAATCCTGAGCTAACAGGTGGGGAAGTGACATAAGGAGAAGGGGTGTTCTAGTTTAGAAAGGATGTTCTTATGACAAAGGAAGAGAAACTTGTTTTGCTATAATTTGGGGACTTGCTCATAGCAACTAGCAAGGAAGATAGGACCTCTTTGTTTACCGACTAGAAGCTGAAACTAGAAAAGCTGATTTTCATTTTCACTGACCACTATAATTTTAGAAATGCAGATTTATCTGGCCAGGGGCGAAACTCGCAGATTTTGGGTGCTGAGAATTTCCCCGAGTCATAGACTGAGGCCTGTAATTTTGGCCTGTATTTTAGCAAGGGAGAGAATGTGTCAGATAGTAAAGAAAGAAATTGCAATGTCACGATCATGTCATGAATATCAGAAATATTGCCAGTAATCCATGTAGGGGGTATAATTAACGTCCACCAATGGGCCTGCTGGCTAAAATATTTCTCAGGGGAATATCAGCTCACTGCTCCAGGAAAATCATAATATATACTTCTGGAGGTGTGCTTCCCCTATAATGGAGACATCTATGCTGCATGCTGTGGCAACACCCAGTGAGGCTCAGGGGTTACTCCTGGCTATGAGCTCAGAAATCACTCCTGGCTTGGTGTACCATATGGGACACCCGGGATCGAACTGCGGTTTGTTCTAGGCTAGCGCAGGCAAGGCGGACAGATGACTTACTGCTTGCACCACCGCTCCAGCCCCTATAACTGCATTTTATATAAATTATATACTTTATACTTGGCTAGCAGTTTTCATATTTGTATCTTGTAATGCCATTCCTCTCTTGAGACAATCAATTTTCTGCTAAATTTTCTGTTCATAACATTTTTATAGACACTGTGGACAATTCCCTTTTTGAAGAGATGCCTGGCAATGCTCAGTGGTTATTCCTTACTACAATCAGGAACCATTCCTAGCATTCTTAGGGTATCACATGGGTTTCCAGAGATTGAACCCAGGTAAGATGAATTCAAAATAAATATTCTACCTGCTATACTGTCTCTCCAGACCAACAATCTTCTTTTTTATCCTATTTTTCTTCCCTTTTCATGAATTTCTTTATCATTGACCTTTGGTAATATTACAAAAGTGAATTTGACATGTATAATATTTTTGATCTTTGGATTTTTATCAGCACCTATGATAATTAATTTTCGTATATTGGAACAATATCAGCTATTTTTTTACATTGGCTACTTTGGGCTGGAATTATAGTAACAACAGGTAAGATACACTTATCTTATTTATCTTAAGATAAGAAACATGGTCCCCAGACTACTATCAGGAGTGATTCCTGAGTGCAGATCTAGAAGTCAACCCTGAACACCATCAGGCTCACCTGAATACTTTAACATCACCAGGTACAAAATGGAAAAGATAAAAATACAAAAATTAAATAGACTCTTTGTAACTTTATCCCTTTTCACATTCTGAAATACCAATTTTCTTGTTTCCTCTTCTAGTGATGCTTGATATTTATCAAGTCCATTTATTACCTTTTCCATGGTTGCTTAATTTATTTTATGTATCATATTCAGGCTCTATAATTCTGCTGCTGCTACAGCTAGTGTTATTATTTGTGGGCTAAGCATGGCAGTTTACTCTTGGCCCTGTGCTCACAGTTCACACTTGGTGCTGCTTGGGGAGCATTATGCTCTGCCATGGATCAAACAAGAATTGGGTACATAGAAATCAGGCATGTAAACTGCTATAATATGGAAGCCTTTAATTTCTTCCCTGGGATTTTTAAATAGACTAATTTTTTTTGATAAAGAACACCTGCTTCTGAATGTCTTATAAGAGATCCTGAACTTTCTTTTAGGATTGAGATTCAAGGATTTCAACTGGATTCTCTCTTGATAGCTCTTCTAAACAATTAGATCCTCCAAATTTTTATATTTATGTTTTGTCTCTTAAACTTTATCCTTTTCCCACAGCACTCCTCCGTGTTTACTCTTGGGTTATTTTTAATTCAGTATAAGCACCTCCTGTATTTTTACATAGTAGATAATTTGGGGAGTTTATTTTGTTTATTTTGGTGATAGGGAATTTGAGTTAAAGACAAACCAAGGACCAACCAGCCCTTTGAAACTGGCCAGTTCTGTCAATGAGTCCTTTCTGTATCTTCTTGATTAGAGTAAATCATCTTGCCTTTCTAAGAATCTTCCTTCTAGGTCACCAATTTAGTTTGTCAAGTCTCCACAATTTGAAAGCAACTTATGTCTAAGTGTGAATCTATCACTTAAGAAGAGGGGGAGAGACTGAACTCCTCTATTCATGCTACTACTAGTTTCACCCTCTGAGATTGAAAGTCCAATTTCAGAAATTAGACACAGAACATCATGCTTTGATGTTATTTAACTATATTGCCATGACAACCTGCATCAGCATAAGGGGGCACAACCATGTCCTCTCCTAGCTGTTCAGGAAAGAGGATTATCTACCATCAAGTCTGCAGTACCTCCCCTCTCCTTATTCAACCACTTTGCCTAATGGCAAACTATCCACATTATGATAAAAATGCCCATGTGAATCTAGCAAAATGGTTGATATACTGGTGAGATTTCAGTTACTGCTGTTCAAGTGGGAATATAACAGTTTATCACCTACTTTCCTAGATGGTTTGGTTATTCCTAGATGAGGAAACTTGCATACATCCTCTGAATCTGTCTTGAATAGACAATGCCCAACTGGGCCTAGGTTTTGATAAAAAAAAATACACTTCCTATAATATCCCTCTTAAAGCTAAAATATTGAAAGAATAGAAATAAAACAGTTGTATTTCATCATAGAGTTACACTCATGCTTCTGAATATAATCTAAAATAATAAATGGCATTTTGATATGTAAAAACATATACTTTCCCCCTCCCAAAAACATATATTTTTAAAAAAATATATTTAGAGGACAAAAGTCCCCATGATACAAACTTAAAATTATTTATAAATATGTTGGAAGTGATGACTCTGAGATCACATATTTATAAAGTTTTCATTTTTTAGAGAACATTCTCTCTTTCTCTCTCACACACATATACAAATATAAGTTTAAAACCCTCTTGTCATCATCACTTAAGATAGAACATTTATTACCGTCCCCTGAAACAGACAATCCATGTGGATGGTTTGCAGAATATATAATTAAAAGTCTCTGAGCTTGGAGCTGCTCTGTGATTAATGCCTCAGGTAAGCATTTTGATTCCTGTACTAATAGAACCTGACTAGCTCTGAAACACTGGTGTTGTTCAGGTACCTCAGGAGTAATAAAAGGTTGCACTTGGCTTATTGCACAATTCCTTGAGTCATTAATTATAGCTGCCCAAAGTGGAAAGTTTATAATTAAACATATAATTTACTCTTCTACTTTTGGATGAAGTAAATTAAGGCAATTAGATTTCTTTTGATTAAGCATATGGAGCCATTTACAAAGTGCACAGGTGTGTACAAGCAGAAGGAGGGGTACGAAAACATCTATGTTTCAAGTGTGTTTTGTCACTTTGTTGTCACTCGCGAGCTGAAGTAATTATGTTAATCCACTTGAAGTGGATTTCTTTGGTTTTTCTGGTTTGCTGCTGTTTTGTTTATTTCTTTGCATCCTTTGGTGCTTAAATAGCAGCAAATAATGATCAGGTGTAAATTTCAGCTAATCACAAAGACAATGTAAGTTAGAAATAACCATAAAATGTCAGTTTGAGAACATCTCCTATCTCCATCAATTCTTGAATAAGTCTCAACATTCATATCACATTTTTAAAAACTGCAATTGAAAAACAAGTATACACTTTTCTTTAGTCTTACAATACCAACATTGTTTCAGTGTTTTCAAACTTTCAAGAAGTCTCATCTATATTCTTGACTGTTCATGTTATATTATGCATATCAGAGTGTAAACTCAAAGGATTTTCTTTTTTATACAACATTTATCTTCCTTGCAAATAATGTCTCTGTTTCTCACTAGGAAAATACTTTTCCTGTGGAATATAAAAATCCCCTAAGTATCAACACAATTAATGAAAAAGGGGCTCTAAAAATGTGTAGCTAGATGAAACATGCTTTGAAAATTTAGTAACTCTCACTACACATACATAAATATGAACTCTTTTATAAACATGTATGTTTATTTATAAATAATAAAAATTACCTTAAAAACAAGTGACTTTCTGTTATTATGAATTTGTAAAGTCAATAGCTAAGGGTGATATATTTGCTATGTTAAATTTGAGTAATGGGATTAAAGCTGGAGATCATTTAGGTCCATACACTATAAGGAATTAATCCTGATTTCCTGCCATATGGTCCCCAGAGTACCCAAATATAACCTTGGAGAGCCCTGTCTACACACACAGAGGGTTAGTAATCCCAGCACTGTTGGAATCTAGAAGATAAATGTTCTTGAGGCCATGCTGGCATGAATATATTGGGAAGGATAGACAAATATGTCTCCTGCAAGAGAATTCCATATTATTTTGTCCTCAAAAAGTAGACTTGAATTCTGTAACTTTTAACATGGGTTGTACCTTGAAACTTTTCTCCAAAAAGCACAGGATGAAAAAGAGGGAAGAGAAAGTGGAACTGGAACTTTACAACAAAGACACTTGGCAAGTGCTACTTTAGCTTAGCCATCAAGGTCAATGCAGTCATGATGATCATCTACACATAATACAGTGCAATGAAAATTATATTGAGCTATGATATCCTCCATTTTAATTTCACAAACATTGTCAAGACACAGCTTTCAAGCAACCCTCATAGAGTAATATTCTACAAATACGTCTACAAAGTAACATGACAGTTCTCCACAAAATGGGCAGGATCAATAAAAATGATTCTCAATGCCACCACAACCAAGAAAAAGTAACGACTCTAAAATAATTAAAAATAGCCCACCGTCATGTAAGATATTAATAAGATAAAATGAATATAGATCAGGTGGCAACTAGCTGTGCATAATAGTTCTTGCAATCTAAAGTAGTTAGAAGCAATGAGATTATTTTAAGTATGAATGCTAGCCTAACAGAAGTAGAGGCTTCTTTAATAATATAACTTTTAACATGAACTAAAAATGAAAAACTCATGCAAAGGAGTGATCTTGCAGTATCATAAGGAAGTTTAATTTTTCAGTTTTTAGAGAAATATCTATATTATATTTCAGAGAGGCTGGAATAAAGAGCATTCCCAGCTGTAGTAAATGAGAATTCGTTCTGCATGCATCCACACCAGCACTGGTTGTTCTTTGTGATGTGTGCCTTCTTTGTGGTGTGAGATGATTTGCATGTCCTGGATGATTAGTCATGTGGAGCATTTATTCATGTGTCTTTTGGCCATCTGTATTTCTTCTTTGAGGAAATATCTGTTCATTTCTTCTCCTTTTTAATGGGGTTAGATATTTGTTTCTAGTTAAGTTCTGCCAGTACCTTATATATCTTAGATATTAACCTTTATCAGATAGGTGTTAAGTAATTAGTTTCTCCCATTTCGTGTGTGGACTTTGTATCCTATTCTTTTAGGTGCAGAAACTTCTCAGTTTAATTTAGTCCCATTTGTTAATCTCTCCTTCAACTTGCTTGAACAGTGGGGCTTCTTCCTTGAAGATACCTTATGGTTTCAGGTCTTTAATCACGGTCTTTAATCCATTTTTACTTAACTCTTTAGCATGGTCTTAAAAAAAGGTCTGAGTTCACTTTTTTGCAAGTAATTTACCAGTTTTCCCAATAACACTTGTGAAATAGGTTTTCCTTACTTTACTTTGTATTTCTTTTTCATTTATCAAAAATTAGTTGATTACATACCTAGCAGTCAGTATCAGAATACTCAAGTCTGTTTCATTGCTCTGAGGGTCTGTCTTTGTTCCAATACCATGCTTTTATCTTTTAATGATTATTGCTTTGTAATACAATTTAAAGTTGGGGAAAGTGATGTCTCCTGTCTTCTTTTTATGAAGGATGGCTTTAACTATTAATAGGCATTTATTGCTCAAATTAAATTTCAGGAGTGTTTGATTAATTTCTTTGAAAAAATGTCATGAGTATCCCAGCAGGGGTCTCAAACTCGTGGCCTGATGGCCGTTTGCACCTCTCTATACAGCATTTTGTGGCCTTGCCCTAGAGGAATCTTTTTTTGTTTTGTTTTGTTTTAGTTGTTTGGGTCACACCCCCAATGTTCAAGGCTTACTACTGACTTTGCACTCAAGGATCACCCCGACTTTGCCTCCTGAGGCCCCCAGGTAAATTGAGTTTGAGATCGTCAGGGATTGCATTAACTCTGTACAATAGTTTGGAAAATATTGCCATTTTAATTATGTTAATGTAGGTATATGCCTATATTTTTTGTGTCTGCTTTTATTTCTAAAAACAGTGTTTTGTAATTTTCTTTGTATTGATCTTTTACCTCTTTAGTTAAGTTGACTCGAAGGTACTTGACTTTCTGAGGCATAATGATGAATGCGATTTTTTAAATGTATCTTTCTTCTCTTTCATTATTGGTATATAAATATAAATTGCTATGAATTTTTGTGTGTTAATTTGATGGGCTGTCACTTTACTATACAAAGCTATTATTTCTAGAACATTTTGGTAGAGTCTTGATTATTTTCTATATATAGTATCATGTCATTTGAATATAGTGAGAACTTTACTTTTTTCTTTTCTATTTTTTTTGTTTGTTTTGGGGTCACACCTAGTGATGCTCAGGGGTTACTCCTGGCCTCAGAAATTGGTCCTGGCTTGGGGGACCATATGGGATGCTGGGAATAGAACCAGGTCTGTCCTTGGTCAGCCACTTGCAAGGCAAATGCCCTACCTCTGTTCTGTCACTCCGGCCCCTACTTTTTATTTTTCTATCTGAATGTCCTTGTTATCTTTTCTTGTCTGATTGCTATAGTAACCAGCCCTATGTTAAACAGAAGGGACAAGAGGGGACAAACTTGTCTTGTGCCAAATTGTAGTAGAATAAATTTTATGTCCCCATTGAGTATAATATTTGCCATAGGCTTGTGAATAAATGGCTATGACTATAAAAAGAAAAATTCCTTCCATTCCCATCTTGTTGACAGTTATTTTTTTTATTATGAGTGAGTGTTGGATCTTGTAAAATACTTTCTCTGTACCTATTAATATGATATTATTTTTATCTTTTCTTATATTGATATGGCGTATTACATTGACTTTCATATGTTAACCAATTCTTACATCTCTAGCATGAATCCTACTTGGTCATGATGTATGACCTTCTCGATGAGCTAGCTATTGGATCCTGTTTCTAGAATTTTGTTGAGAATAATCTGTATCTCTGTTCAGCAAAAATATTTGCCTGTATTCTCTCTCTCTCTCTCTCTCTCTCTCTCTCTCTCTCTCTCTCTCTCTCTCTCTCTCTCTCATTTCTGTCTACTTTTGGTTGAGGTGATGTTAGCATCATAGAAACTATTTGGAAGTGTTCATGTTTCTTCAATTTCCTGAAGAGTCTGAAAAGAATTTGCAGTAGGTCTTCTAGAAAGATATGAAAAAATTTACTAGTGAATCCATCTGGGCCTGGGCTTTTGTTTTGGGGAAAACTTTTGATGACCATTTCAATTTTCCCATGAGTGATTGGTTTGCTCAGATTTTCCAGATCATCTTCATTCAATGTTGGGAGGTTATAAGTGTCCAAGAATTTATCCATTTGTCTAGATTCTCTTGTTTTGTGACATAAAGTTTCTCAAACTAATATCTGAGTATTCTTTGAATTTCTGCAGTATTTAAAGTCAACTCCCCTTTTTCATTTCTAATTATGCTTATTAAGTTTTCATTTCTTTCTTTTTGATTCTTGATAATGGTTGATCAATCTTACTTATATTTTTAAATAAACTCTTGCTTTCATTGATTTTTTGTGAGGTTACCAGTTCATTAATTTCTTCTCTGAATTTTGTTATTTCCTTCCATCTGTCTATTTTTGATTTATTTGTTGATCACTTTCACTTTTTAAGCTGTGTGATTCAGTTATTTTTGTAGATTCTTCCTTACTGATGAATAATTGCATCACTATAACTTTTTCTCTTATTACCACTTTTTCTGTATTTCTAAAATTTAGATAATTCATGTCTGTATTCTCCTTTGTTTCCAGAAATCTTTTGATTTCTTCTTTTGATTTTGTCAGTGAAGATTCTACTGACTGTTGTAGTAATCTTTTCAACTTCCAGGTGTTCATGTTTTTCTCTGAGTCTCTAATTTACTTCTATTTTCAGTGCATCATGTATCAGTTGATACACATACTATTCTCTTATA
Source organism: Suncus etruscus (assembly GCF_024139225.1). Classification (NCBI taxonomy): domain Eukaryota; kingdom Metazoa; phylum Chordata; class Mammalia; order Eulipotyphla; family Soricidae; genus Suncus; species Suncus etruscus. Next base: position 43,009,386 of record NC_064859.1, on the reverse strand, counting down.
TTTTATGTATGTTTTGTGGCAAGGAAAGTGGCCTATCATGGCCACCATTTTATATAAATTATATAGTATATTTTATAATGTATTTAAATATATAATATAACATAACAACATAATATAATTATATAACTATAATATATTATAATTATATTATATTATTTTATAGAATATATTATATAATTATTTAATAATATCATATAATTATTATATGTAAATAATATTATATAATATGAAGATTATATTGGGGCAGGAGTGGTGTCGCAAGAAATAAGGCATTTGGTTTGAGTGCATTAGCCTAGGACAGAAGCAGTTCAATCTCCTGGCATCCTATATGGTCCCCCAAGGCAGGAGCAATTTCTGAATGCTCAGCCAGGAGTAACCCCTGAGTGTCACTGGGTGTGGCCAAAAAAAGATTATATAATATAATTATTGTGTAATTATATAATGTATTTTAAAATATATAATTATGATATATTCTATTACATCATGTCATGTCATGTGTTATGCTATGTTGTGTCATATTGTATATGTCATGCCATCTCATGTCATGCCATGTTATATTATTTTATGTCATGCCATGTTATGTTATGTCATGTCATGTCATGTTGTTTATGTTATGCTATGCTGTTATGTTATGTTATGTTATGTTATGTTATGTTATGTTATGTTATGTTATGTTATGTATTATGTGCCTCCTTGACTAGAGAAAATGTGCAGCTGCAGAGTGAATTAAGTGTTTGCACTTTTGCTGGTATCACACACCTCAGTTTGATTCAAACTTTTTGGGCCCAAACTTTGCACATGGCTGACAGCTTTCTGTGGCCATATTGATGTCCCATATTATTGCTTTATTTTTGCCGTGATTCTTCAATACCCCCAGTACTGGATAATCAATATTAACTGTATATATAATTTCTATAGGAAACAAAACTATCTGTGAGCTTAGAACATACCATATTCTTTACCTCAGATAACGTATAAATATAAAACTAAGATCTGCATAAAATGGTGCCATCTTGAAAAGGTATTTGTAGAGAGAAAAAGATGGGCCGTTAAAAGAGTTAGTTACCATACATATCTAGTATTTCCACTTCTTTCTATGCAATACTTATTAAAGGAACAGGTACATAGTCTAAAATAATTTTTAAACTTCTCTGGACAGTTCAAAGTGGTCTCACATCAATGGTCAAAATTAAATATTTGCAATGAGTTATAAACAGTAGTGCCAAACTAAAGAAAGGGCCAAACATAGACCTGAGTCCATGCCCTCACATATAAAATCTCCCATGTTTCATGACACAGAGCATTAGCTACATTCTCAATGTTGAAGAGAAACAGAACATGTCCTTCATGACATTGTGGAGTCTCAACCCCGGATGGGACAGAAAACAACTAGAATTTCTTAGTACACAAAAAGATAAAGTCTGATTTTGTGAAGCACTACTTCAGATAATATTTATTTACAGGTAAAGAATATCAGAAGATTGACCTACTGCTGCAGGTGTCTTGTTTCTCAGCCACTCTAGTGGGGGAAATATTCTTCACGAGAGAAAAGAGGGTGATCACAAGGGGCTGGCAGAATATGAAATATAAAATATTGAAACCACACACAAGATTGTGGGGCCAACACATCTTCTGGCAGGTGTGTGACAAGTTTAATCTTTAAGCAGAGAGTTTTTATAAGGGGTAAAGCCAGTTGTAGGTATTGAGAAGAATGTTTACAATTACAAAGCAGAGTTTAACAGTAAACAATACATCAAGATATGGGTGTGAGCAATAAGAATTCTGAGTTACAAAGGAGAAAGTCATAACTTAAGGCAGCTCTAGCAACTAACTTCAGATGCTAGGCAAGGGATTATTAAGAAGTAGAAAAAAATCTAGGAACACGATCTTCACTGGGATAAGCTCAATTATTTTAGAGGTCAAGAGAGAAAAAAAGAGCTAAATCCACTAAGGTGTAGTTCCCATTTTCTGGGAAGAGTCAATAGCTCAGTATCTGCATTCTGGCTATGACCTTGATTACCAGAAACTGAGGCTGCAAGGACATATTTGAAAAAGAGAAAACATATTGGTTTTTATTTTAGTGCTAAATATTCAAAAAAAAGGGGGGTTCTCTTAGTAATCTTTGGTGCTGGGATTTCTGAAAGAATTTGATTGAGGCCATATTTTGGCCTGTGATTTTACAAGGGAGAGATAGCCAAATATGACAGAAAATGTAATAACATAGCATGGATTTTTCTCTTCAGGAATTCCTCAACTATCCATGCAGGGGAAGAACCATCCACAGCGGGCCTTTTGAGGAACCCCGTCGGGGTTTTCTCAGTTCTCCACACCAGAGAAATCTGAGGCTACATCTGGTGGGTCTCCTGAGTTTTCGTTAAATGGAGATTTTTATGCATGGCATGGCAACCAATTATGTTATACTTCTTTCTTTTCTCCCAGAAAGATTTGAAGGCTTTCCAACCACACAAAGTCTACAGAAAACCAATGTCTCCTCTGTATGTGATCAAAGCACCTTACTAATAATTTTCATGAAAATCACACCAGCATTGCCACAACATTCAATATATTTTAGAGTTGGGGTTTTACTTCCTGCTCATCTATTTTTCTTAATGTTGAGAAGAATCAGAACACATATCGATTAGACTTCCACACTGCTAATGGCATTGGTTCTCCAAAGAGATCAACCTTGGCAGATAAATAATAAAACCTCTTTTCTTAATGAACTTTCTCAATTGCATCATTTTTTCTCTATATAACTTTACCACTATTTTGTAACACAGAAAAATCTGCAGGTGACAAAAATTAATGAGATTATGATAAAGGTAGATTTGTACAGCTTTCAACCCAATGAATTGATTAATGACAACCAAGTATATGGAAAAGATTTATGATTTCTTGTCCCCTTTCCCAAAATTAATTGACAGTTTTCATTTTTTTCTAATACCCGATCTCTTTAATGTTGCAATTAATGATGAAGTGAGTGAAAGCATTAGGTTATCAAATCAGAGCTACTTGAGGTTAAACAAACTAGTTAGAGTTAGAAAATATAAATGCGATTATTGCTTACATTATACCCAAAAGATTAGAGTTTATGAAAGGAAACTATGCTAATTCAGTATACCATGACTTTTGCCTATTTTGAATTTTAAATATTGCAAAGAATTTATCATATGTCCCTTAAAATGTTAAAAAGATAACATACCATTCATGTGCCAAATAATACAATTGATAATAATCAAGAATACAATTGATATTTAGCTATATAATTAAGGTTCAGAAAATTGTAATAAAATATAAGCACATCTTACATTCACTACACAAGTCTCACCCTAAGAAAATACTAAGTAGCTCATACTTAATACTGGAATAAAGATATAGTTAGAGGCATATATTACATAGCTTAATGCATTAATGCAAGGTATAACTTAACCTACAGAATTACAATAGCTGAGGCATAGGAGGTATCCATGAATAACACGTGTAAATTCTAGAATTTGCCCATAGTGCTTCTATTTTAAGAGCTGAAAATGTGCTTCAAGTCCTGTATTCTGTTTCCTTGACACTATTTGTAACACTTGACTATATTAATTTTATAGTTAATTGACAGAAAGTCGAAGGAAGAGTAGGCAAAGTATATGGCAGAGTGGAGGCTGATAGAGTATAAAATCATTTAATACTCTTGTTACCTTGTTCAGTATATGATTCTCAGTCACTGCCAGTTTTCTTTCTTTTTTTCTTTTGTCATTAACTATATTGACTGTTCTTCTGTCAGTTATAATAACTATAACTATATTTTCCATTGATATTTTGAGTCAAAGTCTTCTGTCATCATCTTCCATTTAAGTTCAAATCCAATATTTCCAGCATCTCATTAGACAGTTTGCAGAGTTAATCTGTCACCTCCAAATCAATATGTAAAAGATTGAACTCCCCTTAACTGACTCATCTCTCCATCACCCTGTGTCTGCCAATGACACCACAATTTTCAGAGGCACTCAGGCTTGAAAGCTTCAAGTTGCTTTAGAAGTAGATCAAGTATAAATATCTTACTTTCCTTAAATGCTTTGCTTATAAATCACAAAGCAGATTTTTATATGTCTTTGGGAAATTGGTGGGCAGCTATTTTGTAACAATTGGATTAATTTTAATTGCTTTTTTTTTTCTTTAAATCCAGTTATCAGCTTACATTAAACTTCTTTTGCAAGGAACCATAAAATAAATACTTTCATCTCTGTAGGCTGTTTGGTACCCTTTGCAATTTTCAACTCCATGGTAATACAAAAACAGACAAAAATTATTACACAAATAGACATGTTTGTTTCCAAAAAGAAGGTGACTGGCTAGATGCAACCCCAAAGATACTATTGCCCAATCCCTGCAAATTAATTTTAATACCCAATTAGAGTAGCAGACATTATCTTATTATTTAAAAAAATGTTCTTCTTGTACATATGTTTGAACTTATTTCATATATATTTTTATTGATTTTTTTCATTATATTGTCCCTTTACTAAAACTGTTAGCAGTATCAGACTCTGCAGAAAACAGGATCCACTCTTATAAATTGAAAATAAGGTTCCCATATGATCCAAAAATTCCTCTTCTTGCATCTTGTCCAAGAGGACGAAAACAATAGGATGCTATTTGCACTGCTATGGTCATTGCAGTACTATTCACACAGTCAAGATCTGGAAGCAACCAAGTGCCTCAAAACATGTAGAGATAGAAACTGTGGTACATATATGTAACTATATACACAAAGGAATACAACTTTAGCTGAGAGAAAAGTTAAAACTCTACCATTCTTTGCAATGTAATAGAACTCAAGACTATATTGCTAAACAAATTAAATCAAAGAGATAAAAACAAATATCAAATGTTTATGTGCAGTATAAAGAAGGGAATAAATAATGGCCATGATAATAAACACTGATAATCTGCTAAGTGGAAGTCAGGTGAAAGAAGGGATGAGAGAGACCAGAGACTTTTATTGAAAAACAGTGGCATTTCCAGAGATAGGTGTTGGTAAAAAACAAATTCATACATATGAAGCATTAAAATTAATATTGGCAATGAGTGAAAGAAATGGAATGTCTGTCTCAAATACAGGCAGGGGTTGGGGGAGAAAAGAGATGGAGGGGCATTGGTGGTAGAACAGTTGCACTGGTGAAGGGGGGGTGTTCTTTTACTGAAACCCAACTACAAACATATTTGTAATAATTGTGCTTAAATATATTAATTTAAAAGAATAATAAAATAAAATTAATATTATTATAAGTCATCATGCATTAAAAAAAAGAAACTGTTTTTTTACCCTAAAATGTTGAAGTGAACCTGAAACAAGAGTTTGGCATAAGCCTGAGACACAGAAGCTGAGGCAGGCATCATCATATAAAAATAATTTTGATAATTTTATAGTGAATAATTATTGAAAAATATTTTTATTAAAGGAGTTGGGAGAAATAAACTTTCATATAAACATATTATTAGAAATGTATTATGCCTGAAACTCAACTACAAATATATTTGTATTCATGGTGTTTAAATAAAGATATTTTTTTAAGAAAAAGAAATTCTGAGGTAACATGTAAACGTAACACCAGCTTTTAAGATAAACAGAAAGACAAGAAAATTTGGGCCTTAACAGTAGAGCTCCTGGATTTGTTTTGGGAGCAGAAACTGGCTTCTCTCCTATAGTAAAACTTTGAGAAGTCCAAATAATACTGGTTATCAACATGTTAAATATAAAATCCTGGATTGTCAAGGCTTCCATTTCTTGCAGCATACCTGCCTTACAAGACTTATCATTAATCTTCTAAGGGGAAGGTGATCTTGGCACCATTTCTCAGGTGTAAGGAAAACATTTAAAACAAACATTTTTCCAGAACTCTTGGTTTACTTCCTCAAATTTGTGATGCTGGGAATCATCAGGACCACATAAAGAGATGCTGGGGTTGGGGTAGAAGGGGATAAGGGTATTCAATGTCATGATTTAGGAGTAATGTCTGCCCCATTGTTACTGGTGTTGGAGGTTGTAAAGGAGTACATTGGGCCAACCTGTGGTATTTAGGGGCTATTCCTGGCATTGAACTCAGGAGTGACCCCTGGAAATGAACTTGGTTTGTAGGTGATGCTGGAATAAAATTAGAGTTATTCATATGCAATAAAAGTTCATTTGCTCTTGTATTATCTCTAGAGTATTAAACCCATTTTGCTAACTCCCAATTCCTCTCTATTACTAAGAAATTAAAACCCTTTTGTTCCCATGAACACATCTATTTTAATTGTTTTATTAAATATGATTACTATTTTTGTACAATTGACTAAGCATGCTTGCAAAGAAAATGAGAAAGAGAAAGAGGAGAGAGAACAATCCTAGCCCAAAGCTTAGTGACTGCCAATGTAAGAATTATTAATTTAGTGACGCTTAAATTCAAATTGAAGTCTGCTAGTTTTCATATCAGTTCAACATTCAACTACAACATGTTGACTAATCCCCTATTTCTCTAAATTCTCAAGGCTCATGCTTTTCATTATATAATATATGACTACATATAATTAATATGGTTTAACATTGCCAGAGAGATAGTTCAGGAATCATGATGCTTACTTTGATGCAATGTGTTTGATTCCTGGTGTCACATACAAGTTCTCAGAGCATGGTCAGGATTGATCCCTGAGGAGTAAGCCCTCAGCATGAAGGCCCTTCCAATATGATTAAATATTCATATTCAAATCAGTATTCCTATATTTATAATAATGTATATCCTTTTTTGTAGATTTTTGCTTTCCTGTAATTTTATGGTTGTAAGTCACCCTGAAATACTCTAAATATTAAAATATAAGCAACAAATTAATACAATTTCTATGAAAATTAAATCACTTGAATTTATGTAGTTTAAATATTATAAAATGAATTAATTTTTGGCAAGAAAACTTGTTTTATATTTTTCAATCATACTAACCTAACAAAATAAGACCTTAAACTGATTAATAAATTTACAGTCTGCTTCAATTTGTTTAAGAAAATTGATATGCTGAGGTTTATTATTCTAGTGATACATATTTAACTGTTAGGCAAAAAAATTTTTTTCTTCAGATTTGAGATTATTCATTTTGGCAAATTCATTTAGCAAACAACTGTATTTCCAGAAAGATTATCAATATCTATTTTATGATTATCAACTTCCCATACTCTCCATTTTTAAACATTATGTGATGTATCTTGAAACTGCCATTTAAAACTACATTGAACAGATGAATACAGAGCTGAATACAGATAGAAATCAATTTTTTTTCTTTCCTTTTTTTTTTTTTTTGTTTTTTTTGTTTTTTGTTTTTGGGTCACACCCAGCATTGCTCAAGGGTTATTCCTGACTCTACGCTCAGAAATCGCTCCTTGCAGGCACAGGGGACCATATGGAATACCATTATTCTAACCACTGTCCTTCTGCATGCAAGGCAGACACCCTACCTCTATTCAAACCACTGTCCTGCATGCAAGGCAGACACCCTACCTCTATGCTATCTCTCTGGCCCCACATTTTGTTTTTCTGACATTCTTTTGTAATAATGTTTTGGGTTTCGGTTTCTGTTTTGTTAAATTCTATGTTGACCCAATTATGAATCTATGGCTAGAATCCAGGTGTCTTTACAGCTGGTTTAAATCCATACCTCAATTACTTCACTTATAAGGCTCTCTTATTCCAGGATACCCAGCAGCTTTCTTATTTACCCTTTGGGCTAGAAACTATGTTCAGACAACTATGAACAATCATATAAACCCTGGATTCTAGGAAATTATTTAAATTATATAGTCTATAAGAGACCCACAAAACCCAATTTGTTGCAAGTCAGCCCTTGATGGGGTTGACTGATAGAGGGATGGAGGATGAGGCCTTTCGCCTCCAGCTCAGACCACGGGTCTGTTACCCTGTTCAGCTGGCAGTTCTGAGGTGAATGTGGCGGGAAGAAAGCCAACAGGCAGTCAGGCTTCCGAAGAAAACAGCTCTTTATTCCGTGAAGAGGCCGAAGCCAAAAGGCTCCAGAATAGGCCCCAGGAAAAAAGCCCCTTTGCCTTTCACAGACCCTTGTTTTATACCCCAGAATCAGGTACCACCCAATGGTGGGATCAGGTACCACCCAATAGTAGGAGCAGAGTCAGGTGCCACCCTAGGGTGGGAGCAGAATGCCAGGTCGCACCCTAGGGTAGGGCACAATCACCGATCAGGGTAGGGTCAGTAACATAATAATCCTATTGAAATGTTTACATACACAACACCAATTTTCCTGTTTCTGATCGCCATACCCAAGCTTCACCCAACACCATTTCAGATTGCTATTATCCTTTGCTGAGCTACAAGCATGCCCCTTCAGAAGGGCTTTCTCTTGTCTTCCATTTGCAGGATGTCAACAGAATAAATTAAATGTTATAAAACAGCCACTACCAAGCATTTCCAAAAGTGCTCTTTTTTTTTTTTACTACAAAGATTTTGTAAATGTGGCTTTGCTGAGCAACTATATCATTTCATCATAACCTTTGTTCTGCAGATCAACTTGCCCAAGATTAGAAACAATTCACTGGCCATTGGTAGATGGTATGTTTTTCTCTACTTCTTAATTTTTCTAAATAAAATCAGATGTATTTGTTTATCAGTAAAAAAGACATAATCTGAATGTCTAAGCTACTTACTAGTTAACCACAGAATGTTATTAGATACCTAGACTTTAGAAAGAATTATTTTATTATATATGGTAAATGTTTCGTAAGTTAAAACACAGCACCACTAAATGTTTCATAAGTTAAAACACAGCACCAACACAATAGAAATGATTAAATATGTAATATCCAAATATGGAGTAGCCTCTAAGTTAAGAAAATAATTATCTTGGCTTACTCCTCACTACAACTCAAAGAAGACATTGATTTTACCTGGTTTAAAGAGGAGAAAATGATACAAGGGACAAGTTTGTGGCATCTTACTCTCTGATCTGGTTTTCACTTCTCTTATTACCATTCTAAACCTCTTTCTTTTATTAAGTGCCTGCTCTGTATCAGGGCTGTGATCAGTACTTTAGACAACAACAGAGCACGATAGATATTTTTATCTCCTGTTTACAGTGGAGGAAATAACTTTCCAAGTAAGTAAAGAGAGCAGTCTTAAAAGCAATCTAATAGATTGGAAAGGTTTTTTATTTGATCTGCTAACCATGATATACTTGGAATAATATTTGAAATCATTGTCTTTTTACCACACATCGCCTATGGAAAAAATAGTTTTTATTCATATTATATAAACACCTTATATAAACTCAAAAAATTCTGCTTCTTTACTACCAATATTTAAATGTAATTAAATTAAAGACTCTGGTTTTTGTTTTTTTTTTTTTAGACCCTTCCCTTGAAGACATAATTTGTTTACTCTTCACTGAGACTTAACTATAAACCTTGGTACAATTTCCCCTTCATGTACCAAATAGTAAATCGTGTTGATGTATTAACTAGCCCTGAGTTTTCAAAGCTTAAGCTATTTCGGAAAAAAAAAATGGCATTTTACTTATTAGAAATAGCAACGATTCAGAGCCAAAAGATATATATAAAAAAAGCATGCCTAGTTCTTTAAATGCCTTTAGTGGGGGACTATCTTAAAACTCACCTTCATCTGTGATCATAATACAAGAGCATTGAATTGGCGGCACCATTGGTAATTGAAATTCACCCATGTGTGATGATAAAGCTTTCAGAAGATTTGGGAGTTCTTGTACAAACATTGAATATGTCCCCATTAAAATGTGACTAATACTTACAAAAGAATGAGGTAATTTTTCAATATTGAGCAAGAAACATTGTCTGTCAAAGGGGCATAGTTCCATACTTAAGGAACAATAAATACAAAAACATAAATCACTAAACTCACTGACGTCTTCACATTAAAAGGAGGATAATATTTCAGAATCTTGAACATGACATATTTCTCATTTAGAAACGTGGCATTGTTGATAAGTGACCTCCATCTCTTTATTACTACGACATTCTGCAAATTTTAAAGCTAGATTCAACTTAATTCATGCGGAGGAGGCGAAATTATTTAATAGGTTTTAATTGGGGTTTACCATAACAATTCAAGCCAGAGAGAACTGCCTCTCTTTAAATCCACAGTTTTACTGTCGGCATGATTTATTTGAGTATCAACCATCATTGAAGCACCTTGTGCATCATTATCTTGTCTTTTTTCAGAAAAATGCAAGATGACTTTTCTCATCAACTTACATAAATGTTGTTATATTCTTGAGAGTAAATTTAATGCAAAGTTAAAGAATATTGACTTATTTTTATATATATTTTATATATCTTTGGCATTTAGTCATATTAAATCATAAATTTTAGCACAAACTTTTTAACTTTTAATGCACACCTTAACTTTTTATTTATTTAAAAACCTACTAAATTTTGAAAATTTACTAGAGGACTTCTTGATTTGAATTCCTAACATTTTAACTTAAATTGATGAGGATAATAAGCTCTTTTTTTTAAGTTATATCAGTTGTCTACTAACAAATAAAAACAACTTTCCCAACATGCTTAACTAATCTGAATCTCACCAATTAAACTTACAAATATAATGATTTTATACCTCCTTACACTTTAACATTATTTACATTAGTAAAAGTGCCTTAAGCCTTTTAATTTAGTCATATCAGAAGTGTATTAAATCAAAAATATCTTTGTTAACATACTTTGAGTGTAAAAATATAATGAAAATTAAAAAAATATTAATATTTTGTATATTCTCTAAACTATATGCTTCATTATAGAACTTTAAGGCTAATGAAAATTTTCTCACTATTTAATCAAACTCAATATGAGCAGGTGACCTTCTCAATGCTTAAATTTTTGACATTGTGAGGGCATTTTTCCAGAGCTTTGGTTAGGCTATCTCATCATTTTATCTAACTCTTTTGACCCCAAAGGCCCTATGCAGTCTCACACATTCACCTCATTGTCATTTGTTGATACATATTTGAAATCCCAACTAAAATTAGAGCTAGCTTATATTTAGTGGTTTACTTTGAATCTGTGTATTTTGCTTTCTTAAGCCATTTTAAGTGTTTTTCCTTCTGTTTCTGACTCCATGTAATAAAATTCTATAGAATGTTCTACATGGTTAAAACATTGTTCGGTGGTGTCTTTGAACTGGAAAAATCCATGATTAAAAATTTTGCCCTTTTTTGGCTGGCTATATATATGCATATATGCATTATATATATATATATATATACATAATACAACCAATAGAAGTAAACCTAAACAATACTGACTTATCTCTCAGTCCTTATCCCAAGTTATAGTACAGTTAAATGTGGTCTCTGAGGATATCAGAAGTAGCATTCAATTAGCAATCACCACTTTTTCTTTCTTTCTCAAGTACTTTGCACTTAGAATATCCTCACTCGAATACCTAAGTTAGACTAATACTATTTTAGTAATGGGATTTGTTATGATTAGGTGTAAATATTTCCAAATATTACTCTTCCAGATGAAATGGTAAACATATAGGTAATCAAAGACAAATTGAGTAGAAGACACTTAAGCAAAATAGCAGAGTACTGGGTCCTCCTTCCCCTCACAAACATACAATTCATCAGTAGCTCTCAGGCAGCTTCTTCTTGTGAGAAATTAAGAAGATAATCAGATATTTCCACGCACCATAAAAACATGAGATCTGACTTACCAAAGTTGGTGGAAGACATAGGACAGTTTCTTAACAAAAATGCTATTGCCAACACAGTGTAGATGATGAAGAGATCCCGTTCAGTATTGGCTTCTCTTAGGAGTTGAAAGGGTTACTTTAGGCATGTATTATTCCAAGTTTTATGAGGAGGGTATCAGAATGTTAAATTTTGTTTTGCAAGTTTGAAGTTCTGACAAGCACATCACAATATAACTATCAGGATGATAGAGAGGTCTGAGCTATGGATTCCATAAATAAAAGATCCTTCAAAAATTTGATGAATTGTCAAAGCCATTAGAAGGAAGAATAAGAATCAAGGATATAGAACATGGTTAAATGTTTGTCTATGCAGCTGACACTGGTTTGATCCCTAGTGATACTTACGTTTCCCAGAGCAGTGTGATGAGTGACCCTTTAGCACAGAGCGAGGAGTAGATTTTAAGAATCTTGAAGGAAGATTGAAGGCCAGGACTATAGAACAGCAAGAAAGGCCTTGAATGTGGCAAACCTAGGTTTGATCTCTGGCATCCCATATAGTCACCTGAACTTGCCAGAAGTGATTTCTTAGCACAGAGCCAGGAGGAACCTGAGTGTTGCAGGTTGTGCCCCCCACCAAAAAAATCTTAAAGGAAGGGAGGAAGGAGAAAGAATAAAAGAGGGGAGAAGGGGAGGTAGGAAGAGAGAATGAAAAAAGGAAAAGAGGAAGGGAAGGGGTAAATAAGGGAAGAAGTAAAGGAAGTAGGAAAAAGAGGGAGGAAGGAAAAGAAAGACAAAGAAAGGAAGGAAGGAGGGAAGGAGGAAGGAAGGAAGAAGGGAAGGAAGGAAGGTAGGAAGGTAGGAAGGAAGGAAGGAAGGAAGGAAGGAAGGAAGGAAGGAAGAAAGGAAGGAAGGAAGGAAGGAAGGAAGGAAGGAAGGAAGGAAGGAAGGAAGGAAGGAAGGAAGGAAGGAAGGAAGGAAGGAGGGAGGGAAGGAAGGAAGGAGGGAAGGAAGGAAAAGACATCACAATTCTTGATTTCAAATTATAGAATCCAGCTATTTAGCTGAAACAGTGTTGTACAATAGCAATAAAGATAGACATATATGTCAACTGATTAGTATTTATAATTAAAATTCCTCATATACAATAAATTAATATTTGATAAGAGAATCAGTAATATCCAATGGGGCAAGAATAATAAAAACTTGTAATAAAAAATTGAAAAATCAGACATAGCAAATCAAAGTTAAATTCACATATTACACCCATCACAAAAATTAATTCAAATTGGATCAACAATTTAAATGAGACCTTAAGTATAAGCATACAAAAATGAAGAACAGGAAGTAAATCCAATATTGGTCTAACAATGTTTTTACTAACATTCAGAAATGCAAATAACAAAAGAAAAATTAGTAAGTGGATGTGTATCAAACTTCACTTCTGCATGGCAAAATGAATACGAATTTTTTTATATATTTTATTTGAACACCTTGATTACATACATGATTGTGTTTGGGTTTCAGTCATGTAAAGAATACCACCCATCACCAGTGCAACGTTCCCATCACCAATGTCCCAAATCTCCCTCCTCCCCATCGACCCCTGCCTGTACTCTAGACAGGCTTTCCATTTCCCTCATACATTCTCATTATTAGGACAGTTCAAAATGTAGTTATTTCTCTAACTAAACTCATCAATTTTTGTGGTGAGCTCCTGAGGTGAGCTGTAACTTCCAGCTCTTTTCTCTTTTGTGTCTGAAAATTACTATTGCAAGAATGTCTTTCATTTTTCTTAAAACCCATAGATGAGTGAGACCATTCTGCATTTCTCTCTCTCTCTCTCTGACTTATTTCACTCAGCATAATAGATTCCATGTACATCCATGTATAGGAAAATTTCATGACTTCATCTCTCCTGACAGCTGCATAATATTCCATTGTGTATATGTACCACAGTTTCTTTAGCCATTCATCTGTTGAAGGGCATCTTGGTTGTTTCCAAAGTCTTGCTATGGTAAATAGTGCTGCAATGAATATAGGTGTAAGGAAGGGGTTTTTATATTGTATTTTTGTGTTCCTAGGGTATATTCCTAGGAGTAGTATAGCTGGATCGTATGGGAGCTCGATTTTCAGTTTTTGGAGGAATCTCCATATCGCTTTCCATAAAGGTTGAACTAGACGGCATTCCCACCAGCAGTGGATAAGATTTCCTTTCTCTCCACATCCCCGCCAACATTGTTTGTTCTCATTCTTTGTGATATGTGCCATTCTCTGTGGTGTGAGGTGGTACATCATAGTTGTTTTGATTTGCATCTCCCTGATGATTAGTGATGTGGAGCATTTTTTCATGTGTCTTTTGGCCATTTGTATTTCTTCTTTGTCAAAGTGTCTGTTCATTTCTTCTCCCCATTTTTTGATGGGATTAGATGTTTTTTTTTTGTTTTTTTTGTTGTTTTTTTTTTGTAAATTTCTGTCAGTGCCTTGTATGTTTTGGAGATTAGCCCCTTATCTGATGGGTATTGGGTGAATAGTTTCTCCCACTCAGTGGGGGGCTCTTGTATCCTGGGCTTTATTTCCTTTGAGGTGCAGAAGCTTCTCAGCTTAATATATTCCCATCTGTTAATCTCTGCTTTCACTTGCTTGGAGAGTGCAGTTTCCTCCTTGAATATGCCTGTAGTCTCAATGTCTTGGGGTGTTTTGCCTATGTGCCGTTCTATATATCTTATGGTTATGGAATACACAATGTTTAAATGAGAAAAATTGCATGTCATATATATGATGGTTTTTCGTTTAGTTTGGGAGCCACATCGAGCTCAGGGTTTACTCCTGGCTCTGTATTCAGTTTTATTCCTGAAGGGTTCCTGGATAATATGTAGTTCCATGGATGGAATCCAGGCATAGTGTATGCAAAGTAAATGTTCTACCTATTACCACTTCTCCAGCCCTTGATAAATATTTACAAAATTTCTTTAACACACAAAAAATTATTTTGTGCTTTTTGTCTCTTTTTTCCCCCTCCCAGAATACATACTGCCCTGTCATGGTTCTATTAGTCAGTCATCTGTAGATCACGTTCTTGGCTTTTGCACAGCCCAAAGTGTGATGAGTCTTCTAATTTTGTTTTATAGTTAGTTGGTGAGGTAGGATAACCTATTCTTATGTCCATTTGTTCCCAATTTCCTCGTTGTCAGGATATCATATTAGAACTGGCACATGTTGGTGTTCGAGCAGTATTCAGGATGTCCCGGATGAGATTTGGTTCCTGTAGCTGTTGTGAAGAACTGTGTCGTTTCTATGGGGTTCAGGGTTCAAGGCTGGACGGTCAGTGTCTAATCTCCTGGAGTCTAAGATGGGTCCACATGACATATTTTCAAGGTGGGTGATGCTCCTGTATTGTAAATAAGTATGAGTTCTTATCTCTAGAAGATAAGAGCTTGTTTATATACGTGAGATTTTCCTTTTTTAGTAAGCCTTTGCAGGAAGAAGTAGTTGTCCATTTTTTTATTTATATATTTACTTTTTCTTTCTTCTTTTCTCTTTTTCCTTTTTGCGCTCTGTCATGTTTTTTATCTCATGACCATGGCAATTATGTGGTGGATACCTTTATTGCTGCAGTGCTCACTGGATATCTTATTTGATACTTCTTTTTGAACTGTTGTGGTGTTTCACCTTCGTTTTTCCCCTTCGTCTCTCAAACTGAGGAGGAGAGCCATTGTCGGCATAGTTGATTTTTACCCCATTTTATTACTTTTCTCTTCCTCAAACAAAACCACATTACTTGAACTATTTAGTCCCGCCTCCCAATTAGAGGGGGAAGTAATGGAGGTACCAAAACCAAACAGTCATAAGTTCACTTAGTAATAAACCAGATACAGAGGGGACCACTCATTCTAGCAGCCCCTGGGGTGAGAGTGGAGGATATGGGAGGCAGGATGGAAATGGAGGTGGAGGGAGGACAATTTGGTGGTGGGAATTCCCCTGATTCAATGTTAATATGTACCTGGAATATTACTGTGAACTATATGTAAATCACTATGATTAAAATAAAAATTATATTAAAAAACACAAAAAATATAAAAAAAATTTTAACACCACAAGATATGGCTAAAATCTCATTCCACCAGTCAAAATAAAGCTGAAAAAATAATATTTATTCAACTTGATTACAAAATAGTTCAGTTGTGAAATGAGCACAAGCACTAGATTTTTTTAAATGAATATATTAAATTGTTGTTGGTATATAATCAAACTTATATACACTACTAATAAATAAAAAATACAAATCAAAACCATGACAAGGTACAGTTTCTCACTTTTATGTAAGGCCATCATGAGGTAAATATGAGATAGCTGGTGTTGGTCAAGAAAAAAAAATAAGAAAACCATGCACAATTTGTCTGAAAAGGTGAGAAACTTTTATTATACAAAATGCTAACAATATGGAAGAATTTGAATATTTCATGCTTAAATGCAATAAAACAGTCACAGAAAACTAGTAGAATGGGATTATATTTGTACTAGTTATCTTGCAGCCTCAAGTTACAAAATCAAATTGTGGGACCAGAAGTAGGAAGTAGGGTTCAAAGAGGATTTAATAATAATTGGCAATAATTTTTAATTAAGATAAATTCTAATTATGTCTATAAATTTGTAAAATGAGCAAAATGTATGTTGTGTTCTTACTGTTTGTGAAAAATGTCTCAGCTCTCAAAGTTGACTTTTAATTCTCCAAGCCAAGGAGTAAATGTAATAGTTTGAATAGGAAAAGTCCAGATCTTTCATTCCAAAGCATGGTTCTTAACTATGGCATCTTTGTACTCACAGCTTGGGACAAGTCCAGTGGTGACACAGGACTTTGTGATGACATAATCTGCTGTCTGGCTCTTTGAGGCACCCAAAGGTGAACCATTAAGATTCAAAATTCCAAATTTATGTCCATGCACTGATGTAGCGGTAAAGAGGGGGTTCAACTGTTAGAATTTTAATTATTAAAAAAAGCAATTTGATTGGGAAACTGTCAGATATTTCAACCAAGCCTCCTTCCATTTCCCTTGCAATGTGGCTACCAGGCAGCAGTGGAAATGCACTATGCAGAAAAACACCTCCTGGAATTGGTTCTGGACAAATAACAAAGGATATGAAAATGTTTAAAATGTTGTTTACATCTGTGATAAAGACTTTAATACTATACAATGATCAAATAGTGACACCAATGTTAGCAAAGTGAAATATTTTTAATGGAGGGGATGACAATTTTTAATATTTCTACTTCGTTTCTTTCAGTAATTTCCACTTCTTTGTCAAGAATAAAGACAAAATGTTTGAAAGTATTCATTAGTGAATCCATCTGGGATTGCTTTTGTTTTAGAGAAGATTCATAATTAATATTTTAATTTCCTCAATAATGATGAGTCTCTTTATATATGCTTGACCATCTTGATTAAACCTTAGGAGGTTTTTAAGAATCTAAGAATTTGTCCAATTTTTCCAAGTTCTCTTATTTTGTGGCATCTATGTTGCTATGAGCAACTCTAGTTGCTCAAAGTAGTTTCTAATTATTCTTTGAATTTCTCTATTATCTGTAGTAATCTCCCTCTTTTTATTTATAATTAGATTTAACAAATTTATCACTCTCCCTTTGTGAGTTTTGTTAGTGATTGATCGATCTTTATTGTATCAAAGAACCCTTTCTTGCTTTCATTGATCATTTGAATAGTTTGTTTGGATTTCCAATTCATTAATTTCTATAAAAAGATTCATTATTTTCTTTTGTCTGCCTATTTTTGGTTCATTTTCTTGTTTTATAAGCTGTGTCATTAAGTTATTTATGAAGGCCTTTTTTATCCTTTCTTATCAGTGCTTGCAAAGCTATACAATTTTCTCTTAGTACTGATTTTGCTGTGTCCCACAAATTTTGATATTTTGTGTCTTAGTTCTCATTTGTTGCTAAGAATCTTTTGATTTCCTCTCTGATTTCATTTCTGATACACTGATTGTTTAGTAATGAACTATTTAATTTCAAGAAATTAAAGTTTTTCCTCTGTGTCTGTTTGTAATTCACTTCTAATTTCAGTGCATTATGATCTGAGAAGGTAGCTTGTATAATTTCTATCCTTTTTATTTTATGGAGGTATGTTTTATGGGACAGCATTTGTCTATCCTGGAGAATGACCCATGTGCATTGAAGAAGAATGAGTATCCAGTTTTCTAGGAATGGAGAGCCATATATTATTATTATTATTATTATTATTATTATTATTATTATATTATATATTATATAATATAAGTTAAATCACTCCCTTAAGATCCAGTATATCTTTGTTAGGTTTTAGCCTGGTTGACCTATCAAGGGGCAATATGGTGGTATTGAAATCTCCCACAATTATTACTGTTGATGTTTTCCTTCAAATTTGTAAACTATTATTTTAAATATTTTGCTGCTCCATCATTGGGTACATATATGTTTAGGTGTATGATTTCTTCCTGTTTAACATATCCTTTGATTATTAAGAAATGCCCATCACTGTACCCTATAACATTTTTAGGTCTCAAATTTGTGTCATCTGATATTAATATAGCCACTCCAGCTTTTTTTGGTTTGGGCCACACCCGGCAATGCTCAGGGGTTACTCCTGGCTGTCTGCTCAGAAATAGATCCTGGCAGGCACGGGAAACCATATGTGACACTGGGATTTGAACCAACCACCTTTGGTCCTGGATCGGCTGCTTGCAAGGCAAACACCGCTATGCTATCTCTCCGGGCCCCACTCCAGCTTTTTTAAGGGAGTTGTTTGCTTGGATGATTGTCCTCCAACCTTCGATTTTGAGTCTATATTTGTTCAGACTATTCACATGTATTTCTTATAGGCAGCAAAATGTTGAAATCAGGTTTTTGCCACTCTGTGTTTCTGAACTGTGCATTTATTTTACTCATGTTGAGAGAGGACCTACCTACCTTTTTTTCAGGCTTTTCCAGAAAATTGAAGAAACAAAAATACTCTCAAGTAGTTTCTATGAAGCTAACATCAACCTGATACCAAAAACAGAAGATTCCACAAAAAAAGAGAACTACATACCAATATTCCTAATAAACACAGATATAATGATCCTCAACAAAATTCTAGCAAGTAGGAACCAATGTGTCATCAAGAAACTCAGAACCATGACCAAGTATGTTTCATTTTAGAGATGCAAGAATGGTTTATATACACAAGTGAATCAATATAATACACCATATTTACAAAAGAAAAAAAAAGAGAAACACCATATAAACAAAAGGAAAAATAAATGCAAAGAATATATAAACATATAATTAGATGCAGAGAAATCATTGGTAAGATTCATATACATTCATGATCAAAAACTCTCAGCAAGATGGTAATGAAATAAATTTTTCTCAATAACATCAAGGCCAACTGCCATGGTTGTAGACCATGGCAAATATATACAACGTAAATAATTTTAAAGCCTTTCCTTTAAAATTTGGCTCAAGACAAGGAGCCCCTCTCACCACTCCTATTTAAAACAATACTGTAAATACTTGCCGTAGCAATTAGACAAGAAAAATATATCAAGGTCATCCAAATAGGAAAGGACTACATCAAGCTCTCACTGTTTGCAGATAACATGATACTATGTCTAAAAAACCTTAAAGACTCTACCAAATAGCTTCTCGAAATAATAGATTTCCATAGATCAGTGGCAATTACAAAATTTACATAAAAATCAATGACTTATACACAACTAATGATAGAGAAGAAATAGACATTAAAAATATACTATCATTCACAATAGCACCACAAAAACTGAAATAACCTGGAGTCAACTTAACTAAATAGGTGAAGGACCTACACAAATAAAACAAAAAAATGCTTCAAGAAATAAAAAAGGCCACTAGGAAATGGAGAAATGTGTCATGTTCATGGATTGTGAGAATAAAAACAATTAAAATGACAAAATTCCCCAAAGCATTGTACAAATTTAATGCAATTCCTCTAAGAATACCATAACATTCTTCAAAGAAGTGGATCAAACACTTCTAAAAATTTATTTGGAACAGTAAACACAGACGAGTAGCTAAAACAACTCTTAGGAAAAAGAAGAGGGGAAATTTCACTTTCCCCAACTTTAAAATGTATTACAAGACAATAGTCACTAAAGCAGCATGGTATTGGAATAAGGACAAACTCAGATAAATGAAATAAACTTTACTATTCAGGAATAACACCCAGACATATAATAAATTGATCTTCTGTTACAGACCAAAAAAGGCAAAGTGAAGCAAAAGAATTTTCTTCAACAAGTGCTGTTGTGACAACTGGCCTGCCACATGCAAAAAAAGCAAAATCAGACTTCCATCTAACACTGTGTACAAAGGTCATATCAAACTGGAATAAAGACTTTGATATAGACCCAAAACTATAAAGTATATTAAAAATAGGCAAAACACTCCATGAAATTGAGACTAAAGTCATCTTTCAAGAGAAAACACCACTGTCCAAACAAGTGGAGTCAGAGATAATATAATGGAACTACATTAAATGGAGAAACTTCTCCACCTCAAAGAAAACAGTGAATAGCACACAAAGACTACCCACAAAATGGAAAAAAAACTATTCACCTAATATCTATCAAATAAGGACCTAATATCTAAGATATATAAGGTACTAACAGAATTGACAGAACAAAAACATAATTGCACATCTTCAAAAATGGGGAGAAGAAAGAAAAAGACATTTCCTCAAAAAAATGCAGATGTCCAACAGGCACAATTAAAAAATTGCTCCACATCACTAATCACCAAGCAGATGCAAATCAAAACAACAATGAGGTATCATCTCATATCACAGAGACTGGCACACATCATAAAGAAGAAGGAAAACCATAAAGAATAAGAAAAACTGGTATGGATGTGGTAAGATAGAAACTTTCATTTACTGCTGGTGAAAATGCCATCTAGCCAGCCTTTATGGAAAACAACATGGAGATTCTTTTTTTTTATTTAAACAACTTTATTACATACAAGATTGTGTTTGGGTTTTAGTCATGTAAAGAACACCACCCATCACCAGTGCAACATTCCCATCACGAATGTCCCAAATCTCCTTTCTCCACACCCAACCCCCGCCTGTACTCTAGACAGACTTTCTATTTCCCTCGTACATTCTCATTATTAGGACAGTTAAAAACATAATTACTTTTCTAACTAAACTCATCCCTGTTTGTGGTGAGCTTCAGTAGGTGAGCTGGAACTTCCAGCTCTTTTCTCTTTTGTGTCTGAAAGTTACTATTGCAAGAATGTCTTTCATTTTTCTTAAAAACCATAGATGAGTAAGACCATTCTGCATCTTTCACTCTCTCTCTGACTTATTTCACTCAACATAATAGATTCCATGTACATCCTTGTATAGGAAAATTTCATGACTTCATCTCTCCTGACAGCTGCATAATATTACATTGTGTATATGTATCACAGTTTCTTTAGCCATTCATCTGTTGAAGGGTATCTTGGCTGTTTCCAGAGTCTTGCTATGGTAAATAGTGCTGCAATGAATATAGTGTAAGGAAGGGATTTTTTGTATTGTACTTCTGTGTTCCTAGGGTATATTCCTAGGAGTGGTATAGCTGGATTGTATGGAAGCTCGATTTCTAGCTTTTGGAAGAATCTCCATATTGCTTTCCATAAAGGTTGAACTAGACGGCATTCCCACCAGCAGTAAATAAGAGTTCCTTTCTCTCCACATCCCCGCCAACACTGCTTGTTCTCATTCTTTGTGATGTGTGCCATTCTCTGTGGTGTGAGGTGGTACATCATAGTTGTTTTGATTTGCATCTCCCTGATGATTAGTGATGTGGAGCATTTTTTCATGTGTCTTTTGGTCATTTGTATTTCTTCTTTGTCAAAGTATCTGTCCATTTCTTCTCCCCATATTTTAATGGGATTAGATGTTTTTTGTTTTTTTTTTTTTGTTGTTTTTTTTTTGTAAATTTCTGTCAGTGCCTTGTATATTTTGGAGATTAGCCCTTGGTCTTATGGGTATTGGGTGAATAGTTTCTCCCACTCAGTGGGGGTGGCTCTTGTATCCTGGGCGCTATTTCTTTTGAGGTGTAGAAGCTTCTCAGTTTAATATATTCCTGTCTGTTAATGTCTGCTTTCACTTGCTTGGAGAGTGAAGTTTCCTCTTTGAAGATGCCTTTAGTCTCAATGCCCTGGAGTGTTTTACCTACGTGTTGTTTTATATATCATATGGTTTCAGGTCTGATATTGAGGTCTTTCATCCATTTGGATTTAAACTTCATATATGATGTTAGCTGGGGGTATAAGTTCAATTTTTTGCAAGTGGCTAGCCAGTTGTGCCAACACCACTCGTTGAAGAGGCTTTCTTTGCTCCATTTAGGATTTCTTGCACCTTTATAAAAAATTAGTTGATTGTATGTCTGGGGAACATTTTCTGAGTATCCAAGCCTATTCCACTGATCTGCGGGCCTATCTCTATGCCAACACCATGCTGTTTTGATAAATATTGCTTTGTAGTACAGTTTAAAGTTGGGTAAAGTAATTACTCCCATATTCTTTTTCCCAATGATTGCTTTAGCTATTCTAGGGTGTTTATTGTTCCAAATGAATTTCAAAAGTGCCTGATTCACTACTATGAAGAATATCAGAGGTATCTTTAGAGGGATCACATTAAATCTATACAATGCTTTGAGGAGTATTGCCATTTTGATTATGTTAATCCTGCCAATCCATAAACAGGGTATGTTCTTCCATTTCCATGTGTCCTCTCTTATTTCTTGAGCAGAGTTTTATAGTTTTCTTTGTATAGGTCCTTCACATTTTTAGTCAAGATGATTCCAAGATATTTGAGTTTGTGTTACACTATTGTGAATGGGGTTGTTTTCTTAATGTCCATTTCTTCCTTATTACTATGGGTATATAGAAAGGCCATTAATTTTTGTGTGTTAATTTTGTAGCCTGCAATCTTGTTATATGAATCTATCGTTTCTAGAAGCTTTTTCATAGAGATTAAGGGTTTTCTAGGTAGAGTATCATGTCATCTTCAAACAATGAGAGCTTGACTTCTTCCTTTCCTATCTGGATTCCCTTGATATCTTTTTCTTGCCTAATCGCTATAGCAAATACTTCCAGTGCTATGTTGAATAGGAGTGGTGAGAGAGGACAGCCTTGTCTTGTGCCATAATTTAGAGGCAAGGCTTTCAGTTTTTCTCCATGAGGACAATATTTGCCTCTGGGTTGTGATACATGGCCTTAACTATATTGAGAAAGGTTCCTTCCATTCCCATCTTGCTGAAAGTTTTGATCAAGAATGGGTGTTGGACCTTATCAAATACTTCCTCTGTGTCTATTGATATGATCATGTGATTTTTATTTTTCTTGTTGTTGATGTTGTGTATTATGTTGATAGATTTACAGATGTTAAACCATCCATGCATTCCTGGGATGAAACCTAGTTGATTATAGTGGATAATCTTATTAATGAGGCACTGAATCCTATTTGCCAGAATTTTGTTGAGGATCTTTGCATCTGCATTCATCAGCGATATTGGTCTGTAATTTTATTTTTTCGTAGCATCTCTGTCTGGTTTAAGTATAATGGTGATGTTGGCTTTATAAAAGTTATTTGGAAGTGTTTCCGTTTGTTCAATTTCATGAAATAGTCTTGCCTTGATTGGTAGTAGTTCCTCTTGGAAAGGTTGAAAGTATTCATTAGTGAATATATCTGGGACTGGGCTTTTGTTTTTGGGCAGAGTTTTGATTACCATTTAAATTTCATCAATAGTGATGGGGTGTTTAGATATGCTACATCCTCTTCCTTCAACAATGGAAGATCATAAGAGTCCAAGAATTTATCCATTTCTTCCAGGTTCTCATTTTTAGTGGCATATAGTTTCTCAAAGTAGTTTCTGATTACCCTTTGAATCTCTGTCATATCAGTAGTGATCTCTCCTTTCTCATTCCTAATATGAGTTATCAAGTTTCTCTCTCTCACTTTCTTTGTTAGCTTTGCCAGTGGTCTATCAATCTTGTTTATTTTTTCAAAGAACCAACTTCTGCTTTTGTTGATCTTTCTGATTGTTTTTTGGGTTTCCACTTTGTTGACTTCTGCTCTCAGCTTTGTTATTTCCTTTTGTCTCCCTATTTTTGGGTCCTTTTGTTGAGCACTTCCTAGTTCTATGAGCTGCGTCATTAAACTGTTCAGGTAAGCTCCTTCTTCCTTCCTGATGTGTGCTTGCAAAGCTATAAATTTTCCTCTCAGTACTGCTTTTGCTGTGTCCCATAAGTTCTGATAGTTTGTGTCTTGATTGTCATTTGTTTCCAGGAACCTTTTGATTTCCTCCTTGATCTCATCTCGGACCCACTGGTTATTGAGTATGAGGCTGTTTAACTTCCAGGTATTAAAGTATTTCTTCTGAGTCCCTTGAAATTCACAAATAATTTCAGAGCCTTGTGATCAGCAAAGGTAGTCTGCAAAATTTCTATCCTCTTGATATTATGGAGGTATGTTTTATGTGCCAGCATGTAGTCTATCCTGGAGAATGTCCCATGTACATTGGAGAAGAATGTGTATCCAGGTTTCTGGGGATGGAGTGTCCTATATATATATATATATATATATATATATATATATATATATATATATATATATATATCCACTAGGCCCCTTTCTTCCATTTCTCTCTCCTCTAGTCTAGTATATTCTTGTTGGGTTTCAGTCTGGTTGACCTATCCAGTGTTGACAAAGCCGTGTTGAGGTCCCCCACAATTATTGTGTTGTTATTGATATTATTTTTCAGATTTGTCAACAGTTGTATTAAATATTTTGCTGGCCCCTCATTTGGTGCATATATGTTTAGGAGAGTTATTTCTTTCTGCTCTACATCCCCCTTGATTAATATAAAATGTCCATCTTTGTCCCTTACAACCTTCCTGAGTATAAGGTTTGCATTATTTGATATTAGTATGGCCACTCCAGCTTTTTTATGGGTGTTGTTTGCTTGGATAATTTTTCTCCAGCCTTTTATTTTGAGTCTATGTTTGTTCTGACTATTCAGGTGCGTTTCTCGTAGGCAGCAGAAGGTTGGATTGAGTTTTTTGATCCATTTAGCCACTCTGTGTCTCTTTACTAGTGCATTTAGTCCATTGATGTTGAGAGAAAGAATGGTCCTGGGATTTAATACCATCTTTATATCGAAATTTGGTGTGTCTTTTGGTTAGTCTTGTCTTAAATTAGGTCTTCCAGTTTTTCTCTTAAGACTGGTTTTGAGTCTGTAAAATTTCTGAGCTGTTTTTTGTCTGTGAAACCATGTATTCTTCCGTCAAACTGGAAAGTGAGTTTTGCTGGGTACAGTATTCTAGGTGAAGCATTCATTTCATTCAGTCTTGTCACAATATCCCTCCACTGCTTTCTGGCATTGAGTGTTTCTGGTGACAGGTCTGCTGTAAATCTCAAGTATGCTTGCTTGAACATAATTTCCCCTTTTATTCTTGCTGTTTTCAGAATTCTGTCTCTATCTGTGGGATTTGTCATTGTGACTAGGATATGTCTTGGGGTGGTTTTCCTGGGGTCTCTTTTGGTTGGTACTCTTCAAGCATGCAGGATTTGATCACATATATTCTTTAGCTCTGGAAGTTTCTCTTTAATGATGTTCTTGACCGTTGATTCTCCCTGGAAATTTTTTTCCTGGGTCTCTGGGACTCCAATGATTCTTAAGTTGTTTCTGTTGATCTTATCATAGTCTTCTATTTTCATCTGTTCCCATTCTTTGACTAATTTTTCCATTGTCTGTTCATTTGCTTTAAGTTTTTTTTCCCAATCTCTCCTGCTGTATGTATGTATGTATGCTGTATGTATGCTGTTATGTATCTCATCTTCCACAGCACCCAGTCTATTCTCAGCTTCTGTTACCCTGTCCCAGAGCTTATCCATTTTGTCATTCACTTCATTTACTGAGTATTTCAGGCCTGTTAGTTGACATGTTATTTCAGTTTGGATTTTTGTGATTTCTGTCTTCATATTTTCTTGGTTCTTGTTAGTGTTTTTTTTTTTCAACTCTATCCATGGTTTCTTTGAGTTCTTTGTGCATCTCCCATATTGCTTGTCTGAAGTCCTTATGTGAGAGGTTGATTAGTTGGTTGGTCATTATCTGGCCATCAGAATTGTCATCTTCATTCTCTATGTCTGATGGTGGCTGCATTGTTTCCCCATTGTCACACTTGTGGGTTTTTCTACATGTTGTGGTGGTATTCATTGGCTAAATTATGTATGCAGCCACACTCCCCTGCCTCCACTGTTTCTGGGCGGGTCAACTTGCCTCCAAGGGAGGGGAATCCTCCGTGGATGAAGCCTCTCACAGGATCAAATCTTAGGCCTGAGCACGTAGCAGAGAAGGCAGTCTGGAGAGAAATGCTGGGCTTCAATGTTCCAGCACAGTTCTTAGTGTGATTTTTTTCTTCTTGTTGCAATGGTATTCTTTCCTTAGAAAGAGTGCACGACCTCATAGCTAAGCCTCTTTTCAGCCCACTCCCAAGAGTTTCACACGACAGTATAGGAGACAGACGCACACAGGCAGCACTCACAATTTTTCACAGTCAGGCCCCACAGGGCAGGTGGAGTTTTGTAGATTTTCCCAGCCTGACATCGCAAACAGGGGACCTGGCTTCTGCAAAGTACTGCTTATAGCCGGTTTTCACATTATGAAGCAGTTCCTTGGCATTCCTGCCCTAGAATGATCTTCTGGGAGAGCGAGTTTTCTGGAGCCTCTTTTCGGTCCACTCCCAAGAGTTTCAGGTGACAGGACAAGAGACAGACACACACAGGCAGCACTCACAATTTTTCACAGTCAGGCCCCACTGGGCAGGCGTCAACATGGAGATTCTTAAAAGAAACTGGACACTGTAACTTTACCTTGTACTCTTTGCATCATTGTTCTCATAATTAAAAATAAAAAATTAAGAAAACTGGAAATTGAGCTCCCATATGATTCAGCAATACCACTTTTAGGTATATAGCCTACAAACACAGAAACACAATACAAAAAATTTTCTCTCTGCTTTCCTATGTTCATTGTAGCTCTATTTACAAAATCTGGAAACAAGCCAGATACTCTTCACTCAGCACTCAGCAATCAATCTGGCAGTGCTCTAGGGACGATATGTAGTATGAGTGGTTCATCTCAATTGACTTCATGATAGGCAAGTGCCTTATCTACTGTAATACATATATATATATACATATATATACATATATATACTGTAATACATATATATATATATTTAGGTCATGAGAAAAATAACTTTCATAAAATTCAATGGTAGTAAAGATTTAAAACTTTTCATTAATAAGGTCTTTCAAAAAATAATGCCTTTTAGATTTGTATTGTCTAGTACTTTTTTAATTTTTTACCAAATGGGTGTACTTAGTAGTGTAATTACATGTTTGGGATTATATATTTGTCTCTGATGAATAAACTTTTTAAAATTGGCTTAAAATTAATATTCAAAGCACCAGCATACTTATTGATAACCAACTGGCATATTATATTGATTTTACAACTTACTAAATGTATCTTAAAGCAATTTGCCTGAAAAATTGCATTCCTAAGAAAAATAATTGAATTTATTGTGGTTTAGTGAAGCCAATTTTAGTTTTCAAAGATAAAAATTTAAGTCTCAAAGTAAATAAAAATGATATTCTTTCCCTGTATTCTTTCAGTTCTCCCTGGTTCAAGTGTAAGGTGCCTCCTCATACCCTAGTAGGTGTCAATGTTTCCCTAGGTCTTTCTTTAACTAGAAAAATTAATTTTAGCAACCCCCTCAAATAAAAATATGTCAATATGAATCTCAGATAGTTTAAGTTTTTTAAATGCTAGCCAGTTAACTAACCATATTGTATTGTTTCCACATCTCCAGATTAAATTTCAAATCAAGAACATTCCTCACCAGAGTGAAAGTAGAAATGTATTATGTTGGGGCCTGAGAGAGAATAACAATATAACATATAGGGAATCTGCCTGGCATTCAGTTGACTTAAATTCAATCCCAGAATACCATTTAATCTCTTGTGGTCACCAGGAATTATTCCTGAGTGCAGTGTCAGGAGAAAGCCCTGAGCACTATTAGGTGTGGCCTCAAAACAAAACAAAACAAAACAAAACAAAAAATGAAGATGTTTCTGTTTCTACCATTAGAAATATACTGAAACTTTACTCTTAAACCAATTTCTAAGGTTGAAAAGATAGTTATCAGGGTTTAACACAGCCAACCTAAGTCTAATCCATGGCATCTCATATGGTACATGGAGCTCATCAGGAGTGATTTCCCTAGATCACCGAGAGAATTAGTGCAAGAGGACAGGCAGAGCCAAGAAATATTTCATTATCATTTGAAATGCTAATGTAATATCCTGATTATTATGAGCAGGTGTCTTGATTTGTCCAAGATATACCTTATACAGGGAGTTTATGGCCATTTAGTTCTCAAAAATAGGGTAATTATGATGTTTTTATAGCCCACTTACTCTTAATAGATATTGCATACAATGTCAAGATTGTTTGAGTATAGACATTTTGATATCAGAGATAAATATTCTAAGCTTTCCTGTTACCATTTTCCTCCAATACCTAAAGATTATAAGTCCTTCTCTATCATTTTCTCTTTAATACGTAAATTACTCTAGCAACTAGCAAAGGTGAATTCAAGGAAAAGTATTACCTGAAGTTTGGTAGTTTAATGACTGGTTGGAAAAGTAGAGAAAACTACCATCTCCTCAGATAAACTACTCAAAAGTGTCAGCACCATGTAGTAATAACTTTTTATTTAACACTTATAAGCACATCAGTCTATTGATTTACCAGATTTTTTAGGATAATTGGCAAGAAGAAAGAAAATAAACCAACCATTCATGGACAAATTTCCTTCCTAAACTTCTCCCATATCTGTGACTATGTGTCTTTCTCCTGATGATGACAATTTCAGCAGTCGTGGAATAAATAACATATTCACTAAGAAGAAAGACTTTTCCGTCAGATTTTTTAATTGTTGGTAGGTACTCATCTTGTGTATTTCCCTTAGGGCACCTTCATGCTCTTCTTATAACAGCTTGTTTGGTCAGCTTGGTCAGTAATTCGTCATTTCCCTTTTCTGGAAGTGTGTCTTTGGATGAATGGCTGGCGCTGGACTGAGAAATCTATAGCTATTCTTCTCTTGACATGAAATGGAATGGCATCCAAAGCTTAATGATGGAAATGCATATAAATCAGAGCTAAATTCTAGGCTAACATTTTGGTAATACCACATCACATATGTCAGTACTCAATTAGCTAAAATACAAAGCAACTAATCCCCTCGAATCTAATAAATCATTTGTATATTTCTGCAATAAGACCTCAGCCTGATTATTATATTTTACCTTGATTTAAGATAACATCTTTTGCATTCTCTAAACATTCATTATGGTGAGATTATTCTCTTCTCTGCAAAAGCAAATAGGTAATTAGATTATCAATTTCAGCATTCTGCCACTTATCTCATTGGAGGCATTTAAAACAATTAGCTCATCTATTTATTCCCTTTAAAGAATACCAAGCATGGTTTCCTGTGTCTGTTTGGAGGAATTATCACTAAAAGTGCCAAATGTGGGAAATGAAGTGCAGTGTAGCACATAATGGCGTACAATTCAGAGCCAACAAAATGTTAGGTTTGAGGGAATCCCCAAATGGTTCCAAATTTTCGTTCTCAAATTCTTCCTCACAGGTGCAGATTTCAGGCAAATTAAAGCCATACACAATGAAGAAAAAAATTCATTTTTTTTAGCAATTTGCTATTGATATTCTTTGCTTAGAATTTAAGACCACGGCTTTTTACTAGTCTTGGAAAGATAATCAAGCTAATGGGAAAAATAAGAACTTCCATAAGTAAATCAAAACAGTTTTGTTATGTTTTTAAACTATAGAACTGGCCTCCATTGAATCTACATGAACTCCAGATATTTGTAGCTAATTACTTAGCCATTCAAAAAGAAGAGAACACTGATAATGAGGACAGACATTCAGCATGAAAGTTTAAGTGAATCTGAAATTTTATCTTTGTTGCTGCATTTCTATGTAAGCTGCATTGCTTGCAAGGTTTTAAGGCACTAAGTTTTATAGGATACAGAACAAGAACAAATAAATTCTGTTTTCAAATTGTTTTTCTTTGACCATCCCTTAATTGCTTAGGGACCTATAGAAATTGTCTGGCTTGAAAAACCTTTTGTTTTCCTAGTTTCATTGATGTAGAAGTTAAAAGCTTCTACCTCTTCTCTTGGGTCAGTACATCAACTGAAAATACCTTTAAAAAGGACACAGATACACAGCAATTCATTTTTTAAGAGTTGTTGAGAGGATGTGCTCTGGGAAAAACACACTTGCAAAATTGGAAGGGCTTTCAAGAGTGGAAAAATAAGATGGCTTGTGTGAAGCCTAAAAACTGAGTTAATGCTGAATCATTCAATTGGTGGCCTTTATGATAGGATTTAAGAAATGCTGGGAGTGGGGGTATAAACACTTGACCCCACTTCAATCCCTGATACCTCATGGTTCCCTGAGTCTATGTAGAACCTAAATATGACTAGAGTGACCTTGGTTGTCCCCAAACACCGCCAGGCTCATCAGCACAATAACCTCAGACCCTAAACCTGAGTCATCTAGCACATCTCTGGACCCCTGAGCATTGCTTAAAAGGCACCCACAAAACCAATTATTTAAAATACATTTTAGAAATAAAATTTTTGGTAAAACTTCTCTGTCTCAAAAATACTCCTTTCTTAGAATCCAAAACCTTAGACTTTCTTCTTTGGAGTTATTAATGGTTTAAGGCTTAATTTTTTGTCAAATAAAACATATTGTGTTATTAGCAACATAATATCAAACCCTTCCTTAGTTTTCAGTTACAAAACAGAGCAGATTCTTGAAGGTAACTGAGACAGAGTTGTTAAATCCCTGAGCAGAAAGAATCTAAACTAGTTCGAAATTATTTCACTTAAGTCTTGAAAAGCTTCAGAGTATCAAAACTATTGAAAAACAGCATTTAGTTTGGATGTGATTCTCCCTGTATATTAATATTTATAGTTATTCCTAATTAGACAATGAGGTGTTTTCACATCTGTCCTCAATTTTTAGTTTCTTGTAGTGACAGAACAAAGTAAAGTATCAAACTTCAGTGTCAAACTGATTCTAGCTTGAAATTGTGAATTTTTATCTACCAAGTGGCACAAGTGATTCAACGTTCCCATGCTTCTTTAATTTGTAAATGATGAATCATTATTCATAGTTTGAGACTTGAAGTCCAGAAAAGTCTTAACATATGACAAAACAAAAGATGCCACTGAAAGGTAGATTTCTTTCATTGCATTTCAAACAGGAAATTCCTTTATCTAATCTTAGTTCACTGTATTTTATCTGACTGGATATTAAATTTTCAAAATGCCTTTAAGAAATATGCTTAAACATAAGAAAGGGAAAAGGAAGGAAAAAATAAAAATAATACTTTTTTTCCCTTTTTTCTTACCTTCAAACAGAACCACATAACTTGAACCATCTTGTTCTGCCTCACAAATTGAGGGAGAAATAATGGAGGGCACCAAGACCAGTCATATGAACATCGAGTAAAAATAAAAAATGATCAGACTTAAACACCAAAGCCAAAGCCAACTACAATAGAATTGATACCCAATCTACAACAAACTAGACACAGAAAGGACCTCTTATACTAGCAGCCTGAGTGGGGCGGGGAAGGAGGGGCGATATGGCTTGCATGCTTGGAACAGGGGTGGAAGGAGGATAACATTGGTGGTGGGAATGCCCCTGATTCAATGTCACTATGTAACTAAAATACTACTGTGAATGATTTGTAATCCACTTTGGTCAAAATAAAAATTTTTAAGTAAAAAAAAAAGTAATATGCTTAAAGATATCATATTTGGATGGTTTTCTTTTTGTTTATTTGTTTGTTGATTATTTGAGTACCAAGCCTCATGGTGCTCAGTGCGAAGTCCTGGCTCTGTGTTCAGAAATTGCTTCTGGAGGTGCTCAGGATCCATTTATAATGGGGTCTTGGGAGAATTGGCCAGAATTGGTAGTCAGCAAAAGCCTTAAACCCTGTACTTCTCTCTGGCCCTTAGATAATATATTATACTATGTTATGTCCTAAAAGACAAGTTCTTGACAATTTTATTTTAAAAGAACTAAATTGAAAATGCTTGCATTTTATAAAATCAAATATGGGAAAACTGGGACTGGAGAAATAGTACAGTGGGTAGAGCTATTGTCTTGAAGATGGCTTCTGGGGTTTGATTCCCAGCATCCCAGAATGATTCTAATTTTTATGAGAACAGTCGTCTTAGTGCATTACTAATAATTTTTTAAAGTTCTAAAACCTCATAGATGACAGAGTTGTGACAAGAAATTGCTAAAAATGGAATATTTGTCTTTCCGCTCTTGGTTCTGTCTAAGTAAGATTTAGATCATTATTGAAATCAAAAAGAATACCAACTAGAGTTATATGAGTCTATCCAAAAAGTTATAGGTACTTATTATAATACTTTTATTTCAAATTCCAATAATGGATTTCTTTGAGGTTTTTACTTATAAGCATAGTACAAATAATTTAGTCAAAGCTAAAATGTACCATCACTGTATATATTAGATCTTTTTCATCATAGTGCTCAGAGCATTTTTGCCACTGATTTTCAGTGATTGGGGCATGCAAAAAATTAAGAAATAAATTTATTCTCTTTATTCAGTCCATTACAACTCTAATCTCCTTTTGTGTATCATCATCATATGCTTACAGAGTCACTACTTACACTAGTTTCAATTTAATATATTAACTTCATTCAGTTTTCTGGGAAGCATACTGGGTCGCTGTTTCCTCTTGTCTCATTAGAGTTCATCTTTCTAGAAGTCCTCTGAAGCCCAAGTATGTTCATAGTCATGGGAAAAAACAAATGATCTTAATAAGAGCAAGGCATGTCAACAAGTGCTTGTCCACCAAATCCCAAGTCATAGATTAAATTGCTTAATAACTTCCATTTCACCAAGTTATTTTTAGAATCAGACTTTTTCAATGCATTATTGGCCACAAGTCCGAGAACAGCAGGGTTAATATAGCACATGGTAGAATTAGTCCATCTGTTCAGGTTCCCATCCAAGCATGTCGTTTGATGAGCTCTCTCTAGGAGATTTTTGGTTATCCAATTTGTAGTACTCTCTAATATAAACAGCCTGCTAGCACTTGAGAAGTTCAGTGAGCCAAGCTAAATGATAGGAAATTGCTAACAGCAAGTTGAGTCAGTTTTTAAAAAAGTCCTTAATTATATTTCTATACCTGTATTTATGTAAAGTCTATATTTATGATTTTCTTTTCTTTTACATATGGAGCATAGGTAATACATGTTTCTATAGAAAATATCCTAAACACACATATAAAAAGAAAACCAAAGAAGGAAGGCCTAAAGTAGCCTATAAATTCAACCGAAAATAATCACTGTGAATGTGCTGAAGTATATTTCCCCAGATTATCAGCTTACTGTAGTAATATACAAAAAATGCAAAAAATATATTACTGGGGCCAAAGAGAGGGCTCAAGTGAGAGAGCAAATGCCTTGAAAGTGATCGAGGCCCTGGATCCAAATCTGCCACCTTGTGTCCCTCACCCAGTGGCAATAACAATCAAAACAGCTACTTAAGCATTCAATCAAATACTTTAATGAAAATGCTCTATATGAATAATTAAAATAATTTTATTTCACCTTATAATTTAAGTAGTTTATCTTATAAATAGATAATCTTTTTTTATATTTCAAACATCTATTTACTGTTTATATTCAGATAATGGTCTTTGAATTATTAAGCACATATAATGATTGGGTTCTGTTATTAATAGATACAGACTACTACTGCACATTTCAGATGAATCTTTTACTCCAAAATACACTAAATATGTCTAATTTTTACCACCTTAAATGTAACTAGCTCCTAGGAAGCCTCAAACACTGACTAGTGAAGTAGTTTGAAATGAATGTTTTTCAAGCTGAATATAAAAAAGCAAACTATTTCACATGTAAATGGTTAGAATGATTGCGTAAATCAATGATTCTACAGCTTTGCTGATTTTAAATGCCTGTCTTAGCACATGGTTGGAAGTGCAAATATACCTAAGCACAGGAGTAGTTGAGTTTGAGTGTGGGGATGTTAAAAAAAATCCCACATTGGATAAAGCAGATTGTATGGAGGAAGTAAAACCAGGCAAGTCATGATGAATTATAAATACACAAGGCAGGTTCTGTTCTATAAATGAGAGTTTATTAAAGATCTCAACTTCTAGTCACAAGATCCTAACTAGAAGTACAAGACCCTCTATGACCATATTTTTCATTGTATCTTCAGCAAATCTCTTAGGCCCAAGACACACAGTCATGAAATTAATTTTAAAAAAGTAATAAAAGCTTTACCCCTGACAGGAAACATTTAATTAGAGCAGCACAGTTATAATGCCTCTAGCAAGCCTAGCTCTAATCTCAACAGTGGTCATTTTTGATGGAAATTTTGTGCTGATTTCATGGTGAATTCCTGGAAAAAGTTGACATATTTCATGGTCATTTCATGGATTGAAAAAAAAATGCACACAACAGTGATTTAATTATTATCACATAATAAAATCTTTCTGTCCAAAATGCTATCTCTGTGTGTCAAGACGGAGGTGGTCTCATCTATTATACACTGCAATTTTCTTTTCCAGTAAACAGTTTTCAATATGAATGCTCAGGACTGTTTTCATTCAACCTTCATAGATGCAGCTAACCAGCCAGCACAACAGAATTTAAGAAATCCCCAGCCATCCCAAGAATAATAGAAAACAAAAATGGAGTTTGAAAGTAGAAATTTTTGAAACCTAAAAGTAGGACCTAGATACACACACACACACACACACACACACACACACACACACACACACACACATGTACTCAGAGAATCATATCACACAGACCCTAGGCTGTATCTTAATCTTACTTGGTTGCTTTTGGGAAATAAAATTGAGTAGAGTTACAAAAAGGAATTAAAGGAAGTCATTTTAACCTACACATTACAGTAAAATCTATGGAACATTGTGTATAGGTTCTTGGAAATTGCAACCATTCACAAAATGATATGTGAATGAAACCTACTTAAGTTCCTACATATAGTTCTAGTCACAAAACATTTTCAAAAATAATAAAAACCTCCAAATATGTTTAATATTGAACATAAATGTGTAGTTACTCCTCCATTCATTCTATAACCCAATTACTCCAGATCAGATCTCCTGTTACTTGATGCTAACTTGGCATCCAGGCAGCAAGAAGAAAAAACCTAGAGAGAATGTTCTTCTTCCATCATGGGCACACTCACATATTCTCACATATTTACCCAGGTCACATGCCATCTATCTAATGTGTTTCACTTTGGAATGTAGAAGCAAACAGGAGTCACTGGAGAACAAAAAACATAACAAAACAAAACAAAAAAAAAACAACAAAAAAGCAGATGTGGGAAGAACCTGCAAACTTCACATATTGCAACCCAAATAGGAATGAATTTGTTTTAATGATGCAAGAAAATGTGTTAGCTTTGGTTTAGGGGGCCTCACCAGAAGTTGTCAGGTCTTACCCCTGGCTCTGCTCTCAAGGATTCAGGGATCACTCCTGGTGTGTGCAGGGGGCCATATAAAAGCAGGAGACAAACCCAGTTCTGACATATATACGTTAAGTAACTTACCCACTGTACTATTGCTCCAGCCCAAAATATATTGAAGAAATTTACTCATAAATAGTTAAGGGGAAAGAGAATATTACAAGTCCCAGATAACAAAGGTTTGAAAAGACCATGCCTACTCTTCAGTGGCTTTGGGTAGAAGTTATATACAATTTCTCCAAATAGTCTTGATTAGCAGTTAAATAAAATTTAATCCAGGCATTGTTTCAGGGAAAAGACTTGCCTTGCATGATTGATAGTCCTTCTCTTTTCTCATCACAATCTTTAGATTCTTCCTTACCATCTCCTTTTAGGAGATGTACACCATTCTCTAGGAGGGGCCTCAGATTTCTGAATCTGCACTGCCTCAGCTCTTCTAGCTCCAAAATGCTCAATATTTGCATCTCAAAGAGAAGTAGTCTTTAATCCTTAGGGTTATTCGGGACTTGGCAATAATTTTGGCTTTATTATTTCCCAGAAACTGATGACCAGGGTCTTCCTACTTATTTGCCCACAAATCCCCATTACCACCTAGAGATGTTTAGCCTCTTTTAGCAAATGGGTGTAGATGCAGCCTATGTAAGGGAGTCAAATCTCATTCTAATTTAGCATTAAATGAGGCCCAGACAATAGTTACTGAGTTTCAGAATTTTCAGTCTGAAAGATAAATCAGATAGATTAGAAAACTTTTTTTTGTGTGTGGGGAGGGCACACCAGCACACCCAGCAATGTTTGAGGTTTACTCTAGGCCCTGCATTCACAGATCGGTTCTGGCAGAGCTGGGGGACCATCTGTGATGCTAGTGATCTTGTAGGCCGGATGTAAGACAGGTGCCCTACTGGCTATCACTCAGCCCCTAAGTAGACGAGTGTTAAAATGATCAGGCCCTGGAGGAGACAACCTTTTTTTGACTCAAGGAAGCAGGGTGTTTAAGAAAACAAGAAAATAATGTCCACAGCACTTGTTTTTTCCTTTCTTTTTCAGGCTCATAAAGAAATGGTTAGTCTCTGCTTTTACTAGCCACTGTAAAGAAATGTTCAAAGCTGACAGACATATAAACTTAACTTTTAGTGTTGGTTTTCTTAAAGAGAACCTTGATGGGTTCAGAGCAATAGTTTGATTCTCTCTCTGTCGGTCTGGTCAATAGGTGACATAAAGAGGGAACTGGTTTTATCTCAGAGAGTTGACCCTAATTAGAAATTTCAGTAAGTTTTATAGTAGTGGGGTACTTAAAACAACTCAGTGTGGCCCTTTCCATTTAGGCAGAATCTGTAATCATTTTTAATAAGCACAAACTTAAATTCGCTTCTGCACTTGCCCTAAATTAATGATAATGTTGATTTTAAACTTTGAGTCTAATAAGCAGTTTGGCTTTTAAAAGGACCAATTGTGCCTCAGATTGCATCAGTCACGAGGATAAAAAAAAATGGGTCCAAAAATGGGCCCGGAGAGATAGCACAGCGGTGTTTGCCTTGCAAGCAGCAGATCCAGGACCTAAGGCAGTTGGCTGGAATCCCGGTGTCCCATATGATCCCCCGTGCCTGCCTGGAGCTATTTCTGAGCAGACAGCCAGGAGTAACCCCTGAGCACCGCCGGGTGTGGCGCAAAAACAAACAAACAAAAAAAAAATGGGTCCAAAAAACTTTGCCTTAGTTATAAAATACTTATGATAACTGTTTTCAATTTAGTTGTAAAATACTATTGCAACTCTGCCAAGACAGGTTGGTAGTACAGGTAGAGAAACACTCAAAGAAATACCCACGAGGGGCATCAGTATTTTCTGACCTAGTTTTTCTTTAACATATTGATCAGTTCAAAACATGTAGTCCGGCTGGAATATTGCTCTAAAAGGCCAGAGATAAGTCTTACTCAGAAGTGCTAAGACCAGGGTGAAAAATAGAGAGCACTATGATATCGTTCACAAGTCACAAGTCTGCATAAAATAAGACACCAGACATTGGAAACTTCACCCCTACAAGATAATGTTTGGCAAACACTGAAAAAAAGCTGTAGAGAGGGAACTTAACTCTTAGAACTTAACATAACTTATTTCCCACTCTTGGATCTGCTGAAAATCTAGCAACATTTAAACCCACAGTAGCCACCCCAAAGTACCACCTGAAAGAGAATTATAAATCCCTCTAAAAAATTGTCCTCAAATATTTGGGTAAATGTTGGCCACAATTGATAAATGCTTTTCATAAAGAAAAATGAGTAGTGAGCAACAAAATGTGAGTTGAAAAAAAAAAATGTTTGAAAGGTCCAACATATAAGAGATTGGGGATGGAAAGGCACTACAGCGGGTAGGGCATTTGCCTTGCATGAGTCTGGCCCAGTTTAGATCTTCTGGTCCCCTGAGTCTACCTCGAATGATCCCTGAGTGCAGAGCCCTGAGCACTACCAGATGCAACTCCCCCCAAAAAAATATTTAAAAAGAAGTAGAATAAAAATACTTTTTATAAAGTGAGTAACATGAGAAATAAATGTAGATTTTAAGGAATTCCTACTTCTTGCTTGACAAATGATAAATGAAACAATTACTCTATGCAGCAATCATAAATCTAAGCACTAACATAAAATTAACAAGAACAGGTAAAGGAACTAATTAAATTAGAAATTTGAAAGCATTTAAAACATATTATAATTTATTTGATGCACTGTGGTTCACAATACTATTAATTATACGGTATGACTGGGTAAAATCATTGTTTTTGCAAAGATAAAAAAGACAATCTTTTTAAAGACAGTTTCTGAAGAAGACGATTTTTTTGTTCCTGAATGATGACAAACCCAATTACATCGTTAAAACCCACACGAAATAAAACTTCGAGGAAGACCATCATCTACATATTCAAACTTTGAAACACATGCAGAAAATACACAATGAAATTATTACTATTCATAAGTTTTTGACATATAAAATGTCAATTTAATTGAGTTTAATCCTCCCCTCAAACTCAGATGACATAGCCTAAAAGTTTTTGAATGTTAATTTTAAAAAGGCCTATATGGACCAAGTTTAAATATTTACTAATAAAGGAAGAAAATTGGCTAACTTCAGAAGCTTTTTGTACATTAACAGAAAATAGACAAATATTGGTTAATGTCACTATTTTCAAGTACAAAATATCACGTCAGTTGATCTTTACTTTTTTATTTTAATTTTATTTATTTATTCATTCATTAGTTTTTGGGTTACACCTGGCAGCACTCAGAGGTTACTCCTGGCTCTGCACTCAGAAATAGCTCCTGGCAGGCTAGGGGCCCATATGGGATGCCAGGAATCTAATCAAGTCTGTCCTGGGTTAGCCGCATGCAAGGCAAACACCCTAATGCTGTGCTATCTCTCCGACCTCTGACCTTTACTTTTGAAGTAGATTTACTGGAGTCTTTTCATCAATTTCTTCAAACATATTTATTTTTTTATAAAAAATATAGAATGCTTCACGAATTTGCAAGTCATCCTTGTGCAGGGGTCATGCTAATCTCTGTATCATTACAATTTTACTATATGTGCTGCCTAAGCGAGCATGAACATATTTATTAAGTATTTGCTAAGTTAGAGGAATATCTGGATCCAGAGATACAATGAACAAACAGAAACATTTTCTCAAACAAGTAAGAGTCTTAATAGAAAAGAAACTTGAGAAATAATAAAATAAGCAAAACCAATGATCATTAAGTAGTATAGAAAAATTAGAGATGATTTAAAGGAAGCAGCAAAGCATCTGAAATGATCTAAAGATAACCCAACTCTAAATAAGATCATAACCAATAGCTTGAGAAAAATACTAGGAGACAGAGACAGGGTCTGAAGACTGCATCAGAAAAAGAAACGGTAAGGACAAATATCCTGAGATTAAAAGTAACCATGAAAAATTCATAAACCTAAGAATGTTTGTGACTAAGAGGAAGACAGCAAGAATAAAACAATAAAGTAAACTCAAATTTCAGAGGTATGGAGCATCTATTACAGAGTTTGCAAGGAAGTAGTAAGGATTGTTTTTATTTGAAGAGCCCTGAGATTTCATTGGCTGGTTTACTTAAGCTGTTAGTTGGCACACCCAATTTATATTTTTAAAATTTCTCTCCATCTTTGAGATTAAAAACAGATTTGAGAGGTAAAAGTACACCCAGGAAGAGCTATGAGACCTACTTCTTGGCATAGGTGAAAGTAGTGGCTTCCCTCCTAGAAAGGACGCAGAGAGAATCAGAAGGTGTTTAGTCAGTGACTAAACAGTTAATAATAAGAGCTAATGTTTTGTACTTGCTGAGGTATGCACATTCAGTTCCCATATGATGTGATGTGCTCAGTGAAGCAAGTCTGGTATTCTATTAGCCCAGGCGCTTCTATGTGAGACCCTATGTCATTGAACTTTCCATTGAGTAAAACTGACATTATTTATTTATGATCTGTCGAGTACTTATAACAATAATAACCAGGATAATTTAAATTTGTTACAATTAGTTGTTATAGCTTGTCATAGTCTTAAAATAGTCCATCTGATCTACCAGTCAATGTTCATAAAATGCATGCTGTGAAACCTTTCAGAGTGCCAGTAAAAAAGACTATCAGAAGTGTTAATAGTGAGTGAAAAACATTGATGCCTACTTCCTGGAGGGAAATTTGACCAAATGTATCAAAAAATTTTAAAAAATATATCTTTCAACCATTAAATTACCTAGTACGTAAAGTAAAGGGCATCCATTGGAGGAAATGCCAGCAAGCAAGTTTGT
This sequence comes from Suncus etruscus, assembly GCF_024139225.1. Classification (NCBI taxonomy): domain Eukaryota; kingdom Metazoa; phylum Chordata; class Mammalia; order Eulipotyphla; family Soricidae; genus Suncus; species Suncus etruscus. The sequence continues at coordinate 42,969,148 of NC_064859.1, read as the reverse complement.
AAGACTACAAATAATTACAACATAATGGAAGCAAACATTCTTTAAGCAGTGGTCCTAAGCTGTAGCAAAGGTCTTCAGATCCTCGAAAATTGAAGCCTTTCGCCCCCTCAACAAGGAGTAAATTGAATCTGCTCTTTATGGAATAGCAGTCAATCTTTTGATATTTTTTTAAATCTAAATGGATTTTAAGATGCCACAGGGAAATGATTTAACCAATACTGACCCAAGCTTCTGCTCCATGAGCAAATTTATAACACTTTTCCTTTTTATTCCTCCTTTCCTGTTTTTTTTTGAAGGAAACCCCAACTGACTTTTTTAATTTCTCACTCCATTGGTAATCTTAAGCAGTACTTCACAGCCTTTCCAATTTATACAAAGTGACTGCCAGAAACTTATAACTAGTGTTATTGTAAAGAAAAAAAAGAAAGAAAAGGATTCATTTTTGAATTTTAGTACCTCATTTCTGGTACTTCTCACAGGGACCAATTGTTCATGATCTTGCCATAATTATAAATCAAAATTAGAAAATACATGTGAATTTTTTCTCACACCTACTTTAACCTACTTTATTGATAAATGCCCAAGGTAAATGTATAACATAACAATGATCAAATTCATAAATCTTGAGTTCTTAAAATAAAGTTTTGAACATCAGTGAACTTACAAGTGAAAACAGGAACTTGCTTATTATAAAGAACATATTATATTTTAATTAAATATTTCAGAGGAAGTTATGTATCAATTTCTTTCTGAATGTCCTTTTACTCAGATGCTTTTTCAAGTGAAACTTGAAGTTATTTTTGGGTGACATGAACATTTTTTTTGTAGAATATTTCGCAATATTTAAAATAGGTGTTTACTAAGTCAGGATAAAATACTCTATACCAATTTTCTCCTATTAATTTTCTCATAGAATTTTTTGAGGGAAGCAGAGACTCAAAATTAAATAAGGGCAAAAGCACAGGGCTTACTTGCAGAATTGGGGTATCTGGGCCGCCCTTGCTGTTTCGGGGGTCTCCAGATATTTATTCAGTGACCATCTAATATCAGGAATTGAACCGATGGGGGCTGGAGTGATGGCAAAACAGTAGGGCATTTGCCTTGCATGCAGCTAACCTAGGACTGACGATGGTTTGATCCAAAACGGAATTGAACCCAGGCCAACTGCATGCTAGGTATAAACTCTAACTGTTAAATTACCTCCAAGCCCTTCTCAAGGAACATTGTTTGTTTGGAGGCCACACCTGGTGCTCAGAGGTAATACTAGGTTTAGTGTTCAGAAATTACTCGTGGCAGTTTCAGGGACCATATGTGATGTTGAGGTTAAACTATGTTCAGCTGCACACAAAGCAAACAAATAGCCTACCTGCTGTGTTATCACTCTGGCCCTCATATTACTCATGTATACATAGAATGTATCCACATTTATTCAGATACACTTATTTATCTTGTTTCATAAATAACTCCACAAAAGTTGATGTTTGGAAATAATACTAAACATATTGTGATTTGGTAAATATATACATTAGTCCTTCCTTATGGATTATTATTACAAAGAAACAGCAATGGGCTGAAAAATAATGCGATGAGTTGGGCATTTAACATGCACACCTATGATCTAATTTTGAAAACTTAAAACTACATATAGTCCACTGACCATCCCCAAAAGTGACCCTTGAGCTCGATAGAAGTAGGAGTAAATTCTAAGACAGTCAGGTATGTTCCCCCACCAAAATAGAGAGAGACTGAGACAGAGAAAAAGAGAGACAAGGAGAGAGCAAGACAGAAAAAAAAATAAAGACACAGAGAGATAGAGAATCATTAAAAGATGATTTGAAACTGTTTTTGGAAGGAAAGTTGCACTTTAAGATAACAAAGAATGAAATAAACTTCAGAAATATCTCACACACACAATAATCACTAAAATGAACTTGAAATTTAAAGAGAAAAAGATGAACATTTGGCAATATGTTTGTGAAGAATACAGATGTTTTAGTTTCTAATTATTACAAATAAATAATTTAATGGATAATTAAATAAAAATAAACTTATATATATTATTGAAAATCAGTTGCCATAGAAAAAAACCTCAAGGGCTATTAGTTTTAATCACATTGGCAAAAGAGATCATCGAGAAAATTTACAAATGAGATTAAGATAGATTTTTTTTTTTAATTAAGAAATGATAGCTCCAAGAAAATTAGAAGTCAAAAGGTCTCTTTGTGGTAAAATTAAAACCAAGGGACAAGAGAGATAGCTAAAGTGATAGACCATAAAACTAGTGACAGAGCACATGAAGGGTCCTGAGTCAATCTCTGTCACCACATAGTCAAAAGCACCCTTGGGTGGACATGGTAGACTTTAAACACCACTGGGCACAAGTACAGAATTCTTGAGCTTTTATGAGTTCTTAGTCCAAAATGGCTGGGCTGAACATCACTAGAAGTAAATCAGGCTCTTGTGCTCTGCTAAGGGTAATCCTTATTTTTAAAAAAGTTTAAATAAAAATCAAGGACATTTTGACAGTAGCTTATGAAGTTTGCTACAGGCTGAGAAAGCTGGTGTATAAACCACTGTTTTTCCTTTGCTTTTGTTGAAGGAAAACCACTTTTGTGCTTCTCCATTATTGTTACACTACAACCATCCATCTTCTGGTGTGTGTGTGTGTGTGTGTGTGTGTGTGTGTGTGTGAGTGTGTGTGTGAGAGAGAGAGAGAGAGACAAAGACAAAGAGACAGAGAGAGACAGAGAGAGACAGAGAGACAGAGACAAAGATATCGACAGAGACATGTGTGTGCTCAGAAAATTTCCCAATCAACCAATTATTTGTAACAGATCAATTCCAACATTTACTTACCTTAGATAGAGTCATACCCTAAATTAAAGTACTAAATTACACAAAAATGATCTCTACTTCAGATGTCTGTCACAGTAAGTAGATCTCCAAGCTTCTCATATCTTCTAACAGCCATTTCACTATTTTTAGAAAGATTTACAGGTATGTCTGGCACATCCCAGGACCTAACTTCAGACCCTAGCACCACAGGGCCCTAAAGAATAACCCTGAGCGGGGCCGGGCGGTGGCGCTAAAGGTAAGGTGCCTGCCTTGCCTGCGCTAGCCTTGGACGGACCGCGGTTCGATCCCCCGGTGTCCCATATGGTCCCCCAAGCCAGGAGCAACTTCTGAGCACATAGCCAGGAGTAACCCCTGAGCGTTATCGGGTGTGGCCCAAAAACCAAAAAAAAAAAAAAAAGAATAACCCTGAGCATGTCAGGATTATCTCAGTGGTATCCAGAATTGTAGAATATAAGCAGCATTACAGTGTTGGACAGAACATTGGACTATCTGGCCCAACTAGCTAAATGTTGCTGGAACTGGCACAATAAGTTTCAGAACACTGTTTGGGGTGTGACTCCACCACTACCAAAGTATAAATAATAGGTATGATAAAGGACACATATAAGTAGTAATTTGAATGATTACAAAAAACAATGTCCAGGCAGGTCTCATTACACTAGCTTCTGTTCCCATGTGATTGTGTTTTTTGGTACATGGATGTGGTCAATAATCTGGAAGGTCCCAAACCTCATACTTTGAGGATCTTTATGAAATTTTATTTACACAGGCCTGACTATTATTACTTCATTTTTAGCACCTCTTCTCTCTCTGGAAAATATGGAGCAAAGCTAAAACATTGCAAGCTTATAATAACAACAAAAATTACAACAAATTATAATATAATATAGTGTTTGCTTCAGACAAGAGGTCCAACCCACAAAGACTGGTAGGAGATAAGTCAGAAGTGCAAAAGCAGGATAGTTTATTATCAGCATGCTGGGGCCACACCTCTCCCAGGTGGTGAGCCAGATGGGACATACAAGCCCTTTTATAGGGTCATTAGGGCTTCAAGATAGGGGTAAAACTATAGTTTCTTAGTACATATTGTGTCAGCCAGGTATATACTGGTCGGAAGAAGTAGTACAGGAGGGGCGCGGGTGCCCCTAAGGCGCTCGCGACCATGATGTGCAGTTACATAAGATTTATTGCTCAAAGGCCACCACTGTTGCTAGTTTATACAGCTGTTTTAGTACATGCCTTTGAAAATTCTGGAACTGGCTGCCCAGGCCTAGACCATCTTTGTCAGGCTAAGCCTGTCATGTTAGTCCTTATGTTTAAAGCAAAGCATGGTTACAAAAGCAAAATAGTAGCAGTTAACTTTAAAGTTATATTTCCTTCTAACAATATAATAACATGACTCTGTGTAGAAAGATACTTTTTCTCTGATTTTATTAGTTGCATATTTCCCCATAAATGACTAAAGACTTGTCTAAAAGTAGAGAGATCACGAGGAAAAAAATATAAACATGAAAAGTTTTTTATTTGAAGAATATTCTGAAAATGGGGAAAAATAGGAATTTTCTGGCAAGGAACAAATATGGAGACAGGTGGTGAAACCAATGCTAACTGCTTTTTAAAAGATTAATAGGGCTGAGCTGGAGAAATAGCATGGAGATAAGGCATTTGCCTCTCATGCAGAAGGACGGTGGTTCAAATCCGGAATCCCATATGGTCCCCTGAGCCTGCAGGAGCAATTTCTGAGCATAGAGCCAGGAGTATCAATAGGGCTGCTACCAGGGAAATGCAAGTACTTTTTTAATTTAATTTTTAAATAATTTATTTAAATTTATTTAACCTTGGTACAAGGTTGTTTTTTTTTCCTCCATTTACAAAGTTACTCATGACTGAATTTCAGTCATACAGTATACAATACCCTTCACCAGTGCACGTTTTCATCTTCTGATGTCCTTCCTGCCTTTTACCAGAAATGTAAATCTTAAAGGCATTGAGAGAAAATTGCAATTTGTGAGAAAGACCAGTCTCAAAAGACCAGAAATAACAAATATGGACAAGTGTAATAAAAAGGAAACTCTTTCACCTTAGACACTGGTCCAGACTTAAGACAAACTATTTGGAACTTTTTCAAAAACAAAAATAAATAAATAAACAATAAAAAATAAAAAAATAAAAAATAAAACACTAAAGACTGAATTACTATATGATATAGCAATTCCACTTATCTAACCAAAGATTGAATACATAGGCACACTGAGATTCAATGCAGCACTACTTACACTAGGCAAGATATGAAAACAAACATGAATCCAAGTCAGCTGAGTCAATAAAGAATATGTGGTTTATCTGCACAATGGAACATGGCTCATTTTCAGAAAATATAAAGTCTATATTTTCTACATTATGGATGAAGAATGCCATGCTAAGTAAAATATGCCAGAAAGGAAAAGAATCATCTCAGTCATATGTGGTATATAAAAAAAACATGGGAACAATGCTGCCCAATTAGTACAAAATCTTGAATTAAGGCTACATAATTGACATGATTGGTAAATAGTGGTTGGAAGAGAGTAGAGGAAAGTTTAACTGACTTTGGTAAATGACTATTTTTCCTTTGGCAGTAGACATGGTGTGGGAATACTGTATCTCTAAAATAGAAAAATGTAAAGGTTTGTAAACAATGCTACCTTAGAAAAGTAAATGAATAAAATATTGACATTTGACATTTATTAAACCATAAGTATATGTGCAGGATTTTTATTTCTTAAACTAGTCAATAATTATTACCATCTAATCATTAAGTATCCACAAGCTCAGGGAAATTAAATAACTTGATAAGTCTTGATTAATTAATAATGAAGCCAGAGTTAAGACCAACTTCTACGCCATTTCAAGGTATGCTCTCATTTATCTTGTTATAGAGGAAAGGCATCGATAAGAAGCAGTCTTGCATCAAATGTTTAGTACTTTTTTAGTCAAAGTAATCTATGGAAACTAAAGTGAACCATGTGAGTATCATGGGAGAATTCCAAGTAGTGTCATCAGAAAAAGCTTTCAAGTTTTACAGAAACTTTGATTGTTGTAGCAGAAAATAAATATAGGTATAAAATACTGAACCAACTTAGTCTGTGAGAACATTTTTTTTAATTGCTGGTTTGTTTGGAAGCTAGATCTGATGCTGCTCAGAACTTATTCTGCCTCAGAGCTCAGAGATCACTCTTGAAGTGCTCAGATGACAATATGTTGTGCCAAGGATCAAACATCGGTCAGAAGAAGGCAAAACAAATATCTTACCCACTGTTCAATTATTTTCTTACAGTTCAGAGAATGAGAAGTCTAAAATTGGAAGAATAAACAGAGTGGTAGGTTAAAATTTGAGCTCCCTTTTCATGACTCAAAGACAGCCATTGACATATTACCATCTGGTGCAAAAGACCTCTATATAGACTCATGCAAAATAAGAAATCCCTTCTTTTTATAAAGGTTCCTATGACCTCACTTGGTCTTAATTACTTACTATTAACCCTATCTACAAATACAGCCTCAATGGACGTTAAGGTTTTAATGCATGATTTTTAAGATTGAAGTAGATATAAACCGGTAGTCTATAGCAATCCCTGGTGTATTTATATAGGTACACTGATTTATAATTCTATGATTTTAGTCACAAGCAAAATTTCTATACAGAAAAGAGTCTATAATGGCATATTAATCATAAGCTGACAATACCAATTGACAATAAATCTGTATTCAGAAATAAAAGTGGCTTCAAAGTTAAGAGACTACTTAGCAGACTTCTAAAGCCCCTATTTGATTACTAAAATTGACAGGATCAAAAGGAAGAGCTACAAAATACTAGAACCATTTCCTTTCTCAAAATTTAGATGTATAATTATATGTACCAATAAAAATTGAAATTAAGAAAAAAACAAGTCAAAGTCTTCATTCCACATTAAAGAGAACATGTCAAGATAAATACATACAAGATATACAGGAAATGTTATCATTATTTTCCATAGAGGGAAGGATAAAAAGGCTAATATCTCAGAGGACAAATTATTATACAGAAGAATAATCCATAAATATCTATTCTTTGCTGTAAAATAACACTATTCAGAAGTAACTGTGGAGGATCAGATCATTACTGTAATTATGTCAAATGAAACAATAAGATCACTTTTTATCATACTGGGAAATAACATCTCTCCTATGCAGATGAATTATCTCCAAGAAGTCTGGACACAGACATAATAACATTTACTTTGGAATAAAGACCAGGTAAAAATAAAGTGGTTTATCTTGACTTTTCATTGCCATTGAATAAAGAAGTACGAAGTCGGTAACACAAATACACATATAAATTATCTAAATGTATCATCTCCTAATTCTACATTAAGTTTTTGAAGCTGAATAACTTAAAGAAAGGTAGTGATAAAATTACATTCACTTTAGAGGACCTAATAGTGAATTACTTTCCTAATTTCCATAACTTGTATAATTCAACAGCATTTCTTCACTCATGAACTCATTCCCTTTTCAAAACCAGCAATGGGCCTACCCAAATAATGTTCCAATTTAAGATCAAATTAGCAGTCACAATTCAATGGAAATTTTAAATCCTTCTTGGCAGGTAAGATAAGATATTCACAAAGACTTCAGGGGAGCAGGGATAATATTATTCAGCCTATCATAAATGTTCATTTTATAAAGAATTATGTGAAATAATTTAAAAAATAAAATTTAAAAACTTCTGGTTGTAACTACCTAAAGATACAATTTAAAATGTACTTTTTTCAATACAAAATGCAATTTTAATATAATAAGTCACTGCTGACAACTAAAAAAAAATCTATACTCAGAGAAAGTATAAAGTAATTCCAGAAAAATTACCAATATATATATATATTTATATATATATATATATATATATAATGAACAAAAATCAAGAGAGGTAAGTAGTCAAAAGCTAGCATAAAGATTTTGAAAATATTCTTTATTATTTATAATAATCAAAACAATAATTTTGAGTGCATCTCAAAACTGAGATGAAAGGGAATTTAATTTAGGTAAGAATTTAAAAATACACATAAGATCATCACATATCACAAGATCATACAATATTTTAAGTTCAATATTCTGCCAAAATAGTGCAAAAAGTACAAATAACAGTATGAAAAATCATATGTGTTATTTGGAAAAAGAGTCAGCATTTTTATTATGCAAATAACTAGTAAAACATACCATTGAAAAATCTAATGAAAAGCATGAACCAGAGGCCAGAGGGATAGCACAACTGTAGGGCATTTGTCTTGCATGTGGCCCACCTGGGACAGACAAACCCAGGTTCGATTTCTGGCATCCCATATGGTCCCCTGAGCCTGTTAGGAGAGATTTCTGAGTGCAGAACCAAGAGTATCCCCTGAGGACTTCCAGGTGTGGCCCCAAAACAAAACAAACATTTAAAAAAGCATGAACCTCTTTTCAGAATAGTACATAGCACATATAATTATCAGGAGCCGAGAGTTCAATATCCAGCCCTCTATGATCCTTAAAGCACTGCCAGAGTGGCCCCAATCACCACTAGGTGTGGCCTAAGAAGTAAATTAAATTGGTTTCATATAGCTCAGGAGTTAAGGTGCATGCTTTGTACATAGCTAATCCCAGTTTCTTCCCAGGTACCAAAGACCCCATCCACTCCCACCCAGCATCACTGAGTGCAGCCTTGGAGAACTATGGGGAGCAAGGGAAACATCTGCATTGCCACTCCACATTTTCTCAGTAGAATCACATTCTCAGGTCCTGTAGGGAACTGGTGTGATCTCAGAGAGACTCAGTTACCACTCTGAGTGAACTAAACTCGTCTTTATTTTTCTTGAGTTTCAGAGGTAAACAGAAACGCAACCTCAGGCCTCTCTCATTTCTGGAGCCTCTCCAAGACTATTCCCTGATAATTGCCTTACATACCAGGGTAGATTGTATAACTTAGTTTTATTTGTTTTCTAATTTTAGAATTCCTCTCTAGATTCTGCCATTGGTTTAAATTTTGTTTTAAATTTTCACTTGGCTATTTTTGTTTTTGTTTTTGTTTTGGTTTTGGTTTTGTTTTTTTGGGCCACACCTGGCTATACGCTCAGAAATCGCTCCTGGCTAGGGGTACCATATGAGACGCCGGGGGGATAGAACAGAGGTCTGTCCTAGGCTAGCGCAGGCAAGGCAGATGTCTTACAGCTGTGCCACTGCTCCAGTTTCTGGGTATTTTTTTTTTGTTAATAATTTTTTTATTTAAGCACAATGGTTACAAACATGTTCGTAATTGGGTTTCAGCCATAAAATGCATACACCCTTTAATGTGGCTATTTATTTACCTGTATTTTTTTCTTCCCTTCATCTTCTAGTTATGTGTGCACAGACCTAAGAGAAGTTGGATGGTGAAACAATTTTGACTGATGAACTTGGGATTTAAAATTTCTTTCTACTGTATCATTGTATATGTGAATTTCTATGCAGCCAGCCATCTTAGTTATGGGGGAAATAAAGGGTGTTGATTTAGGTAAGTATCATCCATCAATGCTTAAAGCTATGATTGAAAGTTTATTCTGGAATTGGCCACCTGCACAATGACCATATTTTGCCTCACAAATTACTTACTAATTACAAAGTGAGTAATGTTCTTACACTTTGGGGAAATCCATAGCCATTTCTTTAACCAGATGATAACACTTGGCATAATTAATAACAGGGAAACTTGACATTATGTGCCTTCTGATGTAATATATTTAATGTGCACCACCTATGAGCCATCTCTCACTGAAATATTTAACTGGATCATAAAAAAGCTTCTAGATTTAAGTTAAATTTCACTGAGAAAGAAGTAATCAGACAAATTCAGAATGTGCGACAGATTATAAGGAAATCGGTTTGGACTCATCATAAAATCAGCAGCATTTTTTTCAAGGTAGAAAAATGTAAAGAAATGTAAAAACCAAATGGAATGCTTAAACTTTAATTAACTTTGGCTCCCCCTCCCAAAAGCTATAAAAACATTTCAGCAACAGATGTAGGTATTTGAATGTGAACTAGATATTAGATGATATTATGGGAACCTGGTAAAAATCAAGACTTTATTCTTATTTAAAAGAGAAGCCTCTTACTTCTAGGAGATAAAAAAATTTGATTTTAAATATAAAATTTTACATTAATGGTAAATATTGGACAGGATTTTGTTCAATTTTTTATATTTTAATTAAGTAATATTTTTCATGGAGAAATTGTAAATGTTTATAATTTGGAAGTACAGTATTACCCCATCTGTACCAAATATCTGTGCAACCAAATATCATGACAACCAACTGGGCTTTTTGGAATTGTTTTATATTTAATAGGAAATTAAATAAATAATCTCAACAAAGATTAATGTGCATTCTGAGGTCTAGTCTTTCTAATATCTAATGAGTAAAAAAATTTTAAGGTTGAAGTAATCATATAATTAAATATAGAAGTGCTGATAGAGACCTATTTAGTCCAATTACACTCATTCTATTTATACTAAATCTGATATGCATTATGTTATTTTTATAATATCAGAAAGTAGAAAGGCTGCCCATCAATGACATATATTTGTGCATGCTGGTAGATAAAGATATAAATATATAAATTGTGTATATGTAATAGAATAGTTGTTATCTAGTAAAAGTATACAATACAAACCACAAAATGAAGAAACTTTGAAAATATTAAGTCAAGTGAAAGAAAACAGGCATTAAAGATAACATTTTATATGACTTCATTTATATAAAATAGCCAGGACAAAGTATGTCTATAGAGAGTAAAAGCTAATTGATAGCTGTCAGTGATAAGGGAGAGAAAAGAATGGAAATAACTGCCAAATAGATGCAGAGTATAATTTTGGGATGATGAAATATTTTAGAACTAAAAATAGGTGATAGGCAATATTGTGAAAATTGTAAAGACCACTGATTTTTCCTTTAAAAAGAGGTTAATTTTAGGCTATATGCATTGCCCTCAATTTTAAAAATAAAATGTTGTTTATTGCTCCATATAAATTTCAGGAGCATCTGATCCACTTCTTTGAAAATGTCATGGTTATTTGGGAAGTATTGGCATTTTAATGATGTTAATCCTCCATATACATGAGCAGGTTATATGTTTCTATTTTCTCATGACCTCTTTTATTTCTTGAAGCAGTTTTGTAGTTTTCTTTGTATAGATCTTTCTCACCACTTTAGTTAACTCCAAGCTACTTGATTTTCTGCAACATAATTGTAAATGGGATTATATTTTGATATCTTCTTTTTCTCTTTCATTATTTGTGTATGGAAAAACCATGAAATTATGTGTATTAACTTAGTAGCCTGCCACTTTACTATACAGATGTATTGTTTCTAGAAGCTTTTTTTTGTGGAGTCTAGGATTTTCTTAATACAGTATTAGCTCATCTGCAAACAGTGAAAGTTTCACTTCTTTTTCTATGTGGATGCCCTTGATGTTTCTTCCTTGCCTAGTTGCTGCGGCAAGTACTCCAGTACAATATTGAATAGAAGTGGCAAGAGGGGGCAACCATGCCTTGTACCAAATCTTAGTAGAAAGCCTTTCTATATTTTCCCTATTGAATATAATGCTTGCAATGGGTTTGTGATAAGTGATTTTTCTCAATATTAAGGAAAATTCTTTAGATTCCCATCTTGTTGAGAGGTTTTTTTTTTTTTTTATCATGAATGAATGCTGGAAACTGTTGAATGCTTTCTCAGCTTCTATTGCTATAATATGGAACAATGAGCATTCATGAATAATTACAGAAATCCTTGGCAAAAATGATAGGAATCACTTTCCCCAACTTTAATCTGTACTATAAAGAAGTAGTTATTAAAACAACACGGTATTGGAATAAAGACAGACTCTTAGAAGATTAAACTTGAATATTTAGAAATAAAACCATAGATGTACAATCATTTAATTTTTGATAAAGAGCAAAAAATACAAAGCAGAGCAAGGAAAGCCTCTTCAACAAGTGGTGCTGGAAAAACTGGGTAACTACAAGCAAAAAAATGTAGTTCTTCTGGACAAGAACTAGGTGCTGAAAGGGGAGAAAGTGATATTCAAAGCATCCCATCATTAACAACTATGCAAAAAACGGTGCTAAATTCCTTAACACCATGCACAAAATGGATAAAAGACCTTGATATCAAACCTGAAACAATAAGGTACATAGAATATAAAAAGGAAGGCAGAACACTTTATAACACTGAAGCTTATTAAAGGCATCTTTAATGATGAAACACCACTGTTTAAGCAAGCAGAATCAAAGATAAACAGATGGGACTATATTAAACTGAGAAACTTCTGCACTTCAAAAGAAATAGTGGCCAGGATGCAAAATCTAGCCACAGAATGAAAGAAATTATTCACCTAATACCCATCAGATAAGGGGGTTAAGGGGTTTATTATCTAAGATATACAAGGCACTGGTGGAACTTTGCATGAAAAATTTAGCTAACCCCATTAAAAATGGGGAGAAGAAATTAATAGACATTTCCTCAGAGAAAAAAATTCAGACAGCAAAAAGACACACAAAAATGCTTTATATCACTAGTCATCAGGGAGATGCGTGAGGCATGATCTCACAGCATATTAACAGGTACACATAACAAAGAAAAATACCAGCCAGTGCTGGTGAGGATGCAGGGGAAAAAGGACTCTCATTCACTGCTGGTAGGAATGCAGAATGGTTGAGCCTTTTTGGAAAACAATAGTTGTTCCACAAAAATACTGGAAATTGAGCTCCCATAAGAACTAGCAATACAAGTTTTAGGGATATACACCAGGAACACAAAAACACAATAAAAAGAAATTCCCTCTGCAATTTTATGTTCAGCACAGCACTAATTACAATAGCCAAAAGCTAGAGACAACCCAGGTACCCAACAACAGATGAGTGGGTAAAGAAACTGTGGTATATCTACACAATGAAATACTATGCAACCTTTAGGAAAAATAAAGTGATGAAATTTTCTTATATATGGATGGAAATGAAGATTATTATGTTGGTTGAAATGAGTCACAGGGAAAAGGATAGACATAGAATAATCTCACTCATTTGTGGTATATAAGAAAAACAAGAGGCAATATGGTAAGATCCAGAGACAATAGAGATAATGGTAAGGAGGGTAGGAGGCTTGCTATAAAGGGTGGTGAGTGCATGCAGTGAGAGTAGAAATGCATATACTATGACAATGATAGTTGGAACTGATCACTCTGGACAAGAACTCGGAGCTGAAAGGGGAGAAAGTGATATGTAAGGCATCCCACAATTAACAATAGTGCAGACCAGAGTGTCAAAAAGAAAAATGAAAGTGATATAAGTAAATTGTCTAACCCAAAGACTGGCAGGAATGGAGGGTGTGGGTTGGGGGGAAGTGGGAGATATCATGGTGGGAGGAGTGCAATGGTGAAGGGTGGTTGGTATACATTCTCTGACTGAACCCCAATAAAGAACAGTTTTGTAATTAAGGTTCTCAAATAAAGCAATTAATAAAACATTAAAATATTAGATGCAATGTCTTATCCAGAGACAAGGCTAGTTATTCATAGATCTATGAATAGACATGATATTGCCTGATTTCCAACGAATATCAACAGATCCATTATTCTCTGTCATTATAATTCTCTAAGCAGTTATGCTGAATCTAGTTCAAAAGTATGATGCAACTTATTCTGGCAACTGCATGATTATCTGTTTTTATGACCTTGTTTATTACTTACATATTTTAATTACCCTGAGCTTAGTCTTCATCCATAAATAAGAAAGGATCTATATCCATCAGTTATTGAGAGGAGCAAATATTTCACTCACTTTTTCAAGACAGTGTCTGACAACTGGCAGGTTTCCTTTATCTGGACTGTCACAACATGCAAAGTTGTTAGTGTAAAATTTGGTGTTATTTAGTAATTCTTATGGATATATGGCCTTTCTTCCTAATAAAGAAGTTATATTAATACACACCAAGACTGTAGCTCAGCAGTTAAGAACTTACTTTGCATATGTAAACCCTGAATTTGATTCCTAGCACTACATCAAAATAAAATATAATAAAATAAAGAAAAGAAAAAAAGAATATGGATCATGGCTTGTGCTTCTCTATGAGTTTTGCAAACTTACAATCAGCAATAAGAACCAAGCAAATAGTTAATGATCACTTATTGCCTAACTTCTGTCCTTAGTGCTTTTTAATAGCAAAATTTAATTTTAAATGTTTTTCCTCTTTTTTTAAATATAATCTTTATTTTTTTTCTGCAAAAGTCATTTATTCTGAGAAATCTAAAATCTGGACCAAGAATATTGAACTATTTACATACAAAAAGCCTACAGGGGATCTTACTAACACATTAACCACCGAAGTTTATAAACAAAACAAAAAACCAGTAAACAAAAACCAAAGAAACACTTTCAAACTTAAAAAAAAAAAAAAAACATGATTTTTTTTTTCCAGTTGGTCTGTAGTGATGTGATTTTAAATATCCCTGTTCTGTTGAGGTATGAACTGCAAATTTTGGTCAAGTGAGAAAAAAACAACAAATTCCATCCCCAAACACAAAACAATAGCCAAAGGAAAAATCTTACACAACACACACACACACACACACACACACACACACACACACACACAAATACTCTCACACCCCAACCTACGTTACAGTTTTTCAATAACATATACAGTAACTACAAAAAAAAATTCATTCAGCCAAAGTGTTCGTTTCTTAGACAATAACAACAAAATAATAATATATATCCCCTTTGTAACTCTCAACTTGTGGGTTGAAAATTTAATTCTGATACGGGTCGACAGAACCCAAGACCAGCTCTTAAGAGCTCTGGCAGCGGGAAAAGCGGGGGTCGACCAGGCGACCCGACAATGCAGTGCTAACGAGTTGAGTTCTGGTGCATAGGGTGACACACTGAACCCCAGGCACTTTAAAACATGGCTTCAAAATGGGGGGGGGGGGGGGAGACGGTGGTAGGGCTGACTGCATGGAGAAGGCTCTGAAGAGGTAGTTCTAGGGAGGGGAACCGGGGAGAGGGGCTTCAGTTCTTATCAACGTGGGAAAAGGCCTCGGATTACGCAGTGTAGACTGTAGACTGGCAGTGTAGTAGACTGGGCTGGTGAACTGGATGCCCTCCCCTCAGCTCACACCTGGAGGGGGGACGGAACAGGCAGGCCCCCCCACACCAGGCCTGGGAAAGCTGGTTCTGGACCCTGGGTAGGTGCCTTTGGGGACGGGCTAGCAGGAAGCTTTGGAACTCGAATTCAAAGCCACACCCTCATCAGCCTCCACGTGGACTTCTTTCCTGGGTCTGTCCCTCAGAAAAATAGAAATTTTGAATTTTATGCTTGTATGCTTGTTGGCTGGCTGGTTTTATGCTGTTGAGATGAAAAACAAAAAATACGTGTCTTGAAGAAAAAGGTGGAGGTGAGCTAAAAGCTGGAGAGGTCCGACTTTGCCTTCTTTTCCCTTCAATTCCTAAAACTTTATATCAACAGGGGCAGGGAGGAAAGAAGGAAAAGGAAAGGAAAAAAAAATAAGGGGAGGGGGGCAAGGCCACAGAAGCCAACAGGAAACCCCATCAGGAAGACGAGGCTTTTTGAAGGGCCCAGGGAAGAAAGAGGCTGGCAGGGGAGGAAGATGGATGCAGGCTTTTCAGGGAAGCTATTAAAACCGACGGTCAGACAGACGTAGAGGCCTCCCCTGCACCGAGGGCCGGCGGATCACCGGCCGCTGCGGTAGCCCGGGAAGAGATGGTCGAGCACGGCCTGCAGCGCCTGAGTAGGAAGGACCCAGGTCGCAGCGGCAGGCTGGGCAGGTGAACACTTGGGCGCGGAAGGAGCGGTCCAGGCAGTCCTTACAGACGTAAATAATAAATAAATAATAATATTAATAAATTAATAATCTTTATTTTAATCATAGTGGCTTACATATCATTGACAATAATATTTAATAATATATTAATATTATTAATATAGATTAAATATAATTAATATTAATTATATAATATATATAATTAATATTAATTATATTAAATATATTAATATATTAAATATAATAATATTTAATAATAAATAAATAATAATAAATAAATCATCTTTATTTTAATCATAGTGGCTTACATATCATTGACAATAATATTTTAGGTACATATTAACATAAAATCAGGGGAATTCCCATCACCGAATTGTCCTCCCTCCACCTCCGTTCCAGTCCTTCTTCCCACATCCTCTTCCCTTACCCCCGGGTCTCCATTTATATTTATTTATTTATTTGTTTATTTGTTTATTTATTTATTTATTTATTTATTTTTGGTTTTTGGGTCACACCCGGCAGTGCTCAGGGGTTATTCCTGGCTCCGTGCTCAGAAATTGCTCCTGGCAGGCACGGGGGACCATGTGGGACGCTGGGATTTGAACTGATGACCTCCTGCATGAAAGGGAAACGCCTTACCTCCATGCTATCTCTCCGGCCCCTTCTTTTATTTTCTTATGTGCTCTGCCACATTTTTTTTTTATCTCAATACCATGGCTTTTATATGGTGCTTGCCCTTGTTTTTTTGTTTTGTTTTGTTTGTATTTTTGGAATGCTCACTGGATATTTTATTTGACAGTTCTTTATGTACTGTTGTAGTGTTTCACTTTCTTATTCCCCTTTGTCTCTCAAACCAAGGATGAAAGCCTCTAGTCTAGAAGGACTCCGCCCATTTCCGGAGTATCTGATTCTTTTTTTCTTTTTTTCTCTCCAGGTTATTATTTTTCTCTTCTTCAAACAAAACCTCATAACTTGAACTATCTAGTCCCACCTCCCAATTGGGGGGGGGGGAATAAGGGAGGTACCAATACCAAATAGGTGTAAGACCACTAAGTAGTAAGCTAGGCACAGAGGGGACCACTTATTCTTGTTTTTTCCTCTTATAAGAAAAGTTACCTGATTTTCTTTGACCTATAGATTTCCTACATTTTTTTAACTTACAAAAAAGAAGTGAAACAAATAAAATATGAAGCAATAATGTAGAGATTCTGTATTCAACTGATTAAACTTCTACACAATGTTCTTTCTTTTTTTTTTGGTTTTTGGTTTTTGGGCTGCACCCGGTGATGCTCAGGGGCTATTCTGGTTCTGCACCAGAAATCTTCCCTGGCTTGGTTGATCATACGGGATGCAGTGGATTGAACTGTGGTCTATCCTAGGTCAGCCAATGCAAGGCAAATGCCCTGCCACTGTGCCACAGCTCCAACCCCATACACAATTTTCTTTCTTTTTTTTTTCTTTTCACTTTGTTAATCACAATTAATCCCACATGTTTTCTAGTCTATTGCATTTTCTTAGCTTCTCTCTGGATAATTCTAGGTGAACTTATAGAAGACATACTTCCCCTTCCGAGCCTTCTTTCATCAATCAATGTATATATATGGGTATATATTTATATATATATAAATATATATATATTTATTTTATATATACACATGTATATGCATATATACAATGGATATATGAATATATGTATTTGTAAGTATACTCATATATAGATTCATACATATAAAGTATGCATGGTACTATACATCATTTAATGTACACCCATAAATATAACATGTGCATAGAAGATATGGAGTGTACAAAATAAAATCTGATACTATATTATATAACCTATAAAATATATGATGTTGTACATTATAACAGGACACTATTCTACTATCTTATTCCAAGGAAACTTGATATTTTAATTAAACACTATGCTTTTAAAGTTAATTTTATTTAATGTAATATTTATTTATTTTTAGTGCTCCTTATTTTTCTCTTTAAAGGAAAATATGTTTTGCTTCACCTGTAATGCCAACTATTTGTTTCTTCTAAAACTGTATGTTTATGCAAAGATGTTAAGGAGAATTATTTACTCTTTTTATTTTGCCTCTTTTAAAATGGAAAATTTTCCAAATAAAGTTAAAGTGGCGAAGAAAAATGTATGGGGGAGCAATGACTGATTTCATTTAGTGTTTCATACACAGTTGATAAAATAATTTATTGTTCAATCTGATAGTCATTTTAGACATCTCCAGTTTTATCTTGGGATATATTCCTTGTATATTGCCACCTGCTCCTGTCATCCTTAAATGTGAAATCATATGCATTTCACAGAGTAGAGACAGGGAAGGTAATTAAGTAGGCATAGTAATCAAAGCTGAAAATGAAATAATTGAAATTAAAGGCTAACATTGATGCTTAAGCAAAACTGAATACATTTAGAATTCATATTTTCTTTTCCAATTTTGAAAATTTCTATATTTTATGTACCCCAAATCTATAAATTAGATTTTTTAAAATTAATCAAAATATATATGAATAAAACTATGGTGATATAATACAAATATTTAAATAATATAAAAATATCACAAAACTTGATTATAGAAATGTTCTTATAAAGATAAATTCATAAATTTAGGTCAAACAAATTGAATATAGTGTAGAGAAATTAAACAAAAGTTTAATAAAAAAAAGGACTTACCATTGTAACTAGAGGAGCTGTCTAGATACGTTTTTCATATACTTGACCTTTGTCCCATCTCAATCTCATTTATTTGTGTGATTCCTCAGTGCAGCACCAATTGACTCCTAGGCTTATGCTAGGAGATCACCATTTATGCAAATTTTCACTGTTGTCTCACATAGAATGTCATGAAAGTCTTCCCAAGGGTCATATCATCCCCAGCTGAAAAACACTAGTTTAGATGAATAGTTGAGGTTGTAGTATGCTGTTTATAATTTCCATCAACATTAGTCTAATTATGGTTGTAGTTTTGCTTTACTTCTTCAATTTGCTCCAAAATAAAGCATATTGTTTTTGCTTATTTTGTTTTGTTTTTTGCTATCATATATCTGTTGGTATCCAGGGGTTACCCCTGACTCTGCTCAAGATGCACGGTAGGTGGTGCTCTGGAAATTAAATGTAGTGTCAGGGAAGGCCACATGAAACTGTACTATCTTTCTAACCTTTAGTTGCCTAAATTTCATTTACACATTTGTTTTTTAACCTTGTGGGTCATTTTATTTAAACCATATTCAAAATTAGTGGCATAAGAAAAGCTTCTGACCACCAAAAATGAGATGCTTACATAAAATTAACTTCCAAAAAAAGAAATAACTCTTTCCTCTGAATTTCATCTTAATATAATTTTGTATCTAAATCATATTTTGGTGTGATGAAATTTTCTATGAAGCACCACAGTTCACATTTTTAAATATTCTTCCACAATATTTTGGGAGTTTTCATTTGTGCATACAAATTTAATCATTTTCACTGTGTTTATGTCAGTATCTCTGTGTGCATGCATGTGTGTGCATGAGTTTGTGTGTGTAAAAACAGTTTATTTTTATATTTTTAAAAAACCCTCAGTATATCATAGAATAAGCCTTTAACATTCATAAGAAATGTATTACGATGGCTATAAAAACTATCTCTTCCTTTCCTAGAGTGCTGATTGAGCGCATTCCATGGAGCAATAACAATTACCTGGCTTATCTGAAGCTTTTTACATGTCCCAAACTAATGTACCTGGAAATGCAGGTGACTTTTCTATGTAATGATCAATAATTTACTCATAATATTTAATCAAATCTTGATGTTACCTAACTGGGATTTTATCACACATTATGATAGTCTTCCTATTAACTTTGGAAAGGATTTTTGTTGGTTTGTTTAATGGAAGAAGAAAATAGATGCAGTTGACAAAATTTGAAAAACACTATCCTTAATCATGGGGTTTTGTTCAAAATTGCAAGTCAAGAAATGATGAATACACAAAGATCTGTAAGCCTGATTTTTGGCAATTCCCATCAAAAGATCTTAAAATGATGCATAACCTTTCACCTAGTAATTCCACTTCTAGAAATTCATTCCAAGGATACAATCCTCTATATACAGAAGTATGTATATTGAGATATTTATCACAGTTCTCTTCATGGGTGAAGAGTTTGAAACAACTCTTCATGTTCAAAACAAGAGACTTGGTTAAATGATAGTGACTATATAGCAGGATAATATAATACCTTTGAAAGAAATGCTTGAAGAAAATATTTTAATAGTAAATATAGAAATAGAATATATCATAAATTGAAATTGGCAGACATCCCTTATCTTTTTAGCATTAATTTTATTTGAGAAGACAAAAATTTTTTTCTAAAAACTATAAAAGCTAACCATTGATATTATATACATATATATGAATATACATTTTAAAACTACCAGTAGAGTTTTTGAAAGAAGACTAAGAAGCACCTATATAAATTCTCCTATGCCGGGGCCGGCAAGGTGGCGCTAGAGGTAAGGTGTCTGCCTTGCAAGCACTAGCCAAGGAAAGGACCACGGTTCGAACCCCCGACATCCCATATGGTCCCCTCAAGCCAGGGGCAATTTCTGAGCGCGTAGCCAGGAGTAACCCCTGAGCTTCAAAAGGGTGTGGCCCGAAAAACCAAAAAAAGAAAAAAAAAAAGAAAAAAATTCTCCTATGCCAATGTTCTTTTCTCCCAATCTTACTCTCAAAGCAGACTTTACAGTTTACACTTAGTAGCTCTTTGTAATCTAGATGAGAACTTCTAGAACATTTTTCAACTCATGAACTCTTTTTCTCCCCCCAAAAAAACAACATGACCCAAGATACATAGGTATGTAAAAATTATACACAATCAAACATTTAATAGTAATAAGTAATAAAAAATTCAAATAATGGTTTTAAGTTTTGACTGCAGGATTTGGAGAATTGTGGGGAAGCTAAAATATACTCAGATTCCTGAGTGTCTGTGGGTCCATCACTCATTTCAGATGGAGTTCATGTTCATAGCTGAAATTCATGTTTGTGTTTTTTCTTTTTTCTTTTAACTAATTTACCGCAGACTTATGATACTCTTTGTGTCAGAAATCTGATGTTAAAATTATGTGAAAGAAAATACCCCCCAAACAACTATTTTATACTCCTACTAACATCAAGTGAATGAAATCTCAAGATGACATATCAAAATACTCCCACCATAATAAGAAAATATATTCTTTAAAAAAATAGTGTGAATAAATAGTTCATAGCCATATTTAAATTTCTGTATAATATGCATAAATCAAAAGCAAGGTATAAGTCATATAAAAGGTTTATATTAGGTAAACAGTAGCTGATATTATACTATAATAGATAATATAATATTATTGAATGAATGTATCTGACTATAATTTTACACTAACAAGATTTTTAAGTCTTTAATGATATAATTAAAATAACAACTACTGAAAAATTAAAATCCAAATTAGCCTTTGTTTACATGGATAAGAAAGAAAACTTTGCTTTAAGGTTAATGTAAAAAATCTTAGACCATTAAAATATTATGCTCATTATCTCAGAGAAAGGAAAGATGGAAAGTGAATTTCTGACACTTAGACTATGGGTTGAATAGTATAATATTTTTACTGATCTGTGCTAAATCCTCTAGATGGTTAAGATGTCATGAAACAATGACCTCAGGACAGTGCTGGTAACTATATTTGGTCAGGGAAATAGTTTAAGTGACCTTCACAGTAATTCCATAGAGCATTCTAACAATAAAGAAATAAAGGGTCACTGTTACATCCACCTTTTAATTACTAACTAAAAAGAGGTAAGAGGGAAAAAAATGCCAATTTAAAATTATCTATTGCAAGGCAGCATTTGTTTTCAGTTTCTTTTTTTTTCAATCTCACTACAGAACTTTAAAGGTCTATAATCTTTGAAACTTCTCATTTTCTTGGCATAAAATTTGAATAAGGACTGCACACACATACACTGAGTTCATCTAACTAAGTTCATCTTAAACACTAAATATGTGCTTGTAAAAAGCTATTTTATAAAAAGAAAAAGAATAATGTAAATGCAAGGGAGTTTATTCTAGCATGCTGGGATTTAACATCTCCTAAGAAATAACCCCCTTAGAATGGCTCACATGTCAAATTTAAAGGGTATATGGGACTCAGTCTAGGGTATCCCCACCTCTGGGTATTATTGGCCCTTAGTACAAGATTGGGCTAGGATTGGTCATAGTTCAGATGTAGCATCAGACAGATAGGTGGGTGTGCTGCAGCCCTCACAACCAGAATGCAGTGTCATCTGACTGTCTGTTGCTGCAGAATCAGAGTCTGGTTATCATCTAGCCATCTGTCAACTGCTGTTTAGCCTTATATGGGATGTATTTATGGGCATTTAACCCTAGGGTCTGATTCCAGTAACAGGCTGTTCTCTGGGCCTAGTTTTGTACCTTAAAACTAGAGCCTGTCATGCTATACTTAGGTTTACAGCAAAACCAGGTTTACAAGCAGTTAACTTTCTTAAGCAAGCATAGTACAGAAGCCAAAGTAATGTTATCTCTAAGCAAAGGCACACCATATCCTAACATCAACATTTAGGTTACAGTTAATTCTAAATCTTAGATTCTAACAATACCAGTCACAACTCTGAAACCAACTTCTACTTTCTCTGCTGGCCCATCCTCACAGAAAAGAATTTCAAAAGGGACACAAATAGTGAAATGTAAGGGGATTGAGATTCTCACTTGAGACTGGATATAAACCAGATGCACATGCCAAGCAATGGACAAGTCCTTCAAAATGGAGACTGAGCCACGATGTCACATCTGTGATATTGGTGATCCTATTTTTTGTGGGGTGAATGTGCATAATGTTTTATAAAGTTGTTTATAATGATGATGATCAATTGATGGCCATAAATGGTTTGGAGGCCTCAGCTCTTCACTCAGGTATTACTCTTAGCAGAGCTCAGGAAATTTATAAGGGGTGCCAGGGATCAAACTCAGGTTGGCTGAATGCAAGGAAAAATACACTATCCACTGCAGGTAAGAATTAATCCAGGCAGTGGTTGGAGATCATATGGGTTGCTGGGGAATGAACATGGGTTGACTGTGTACAAGGCACTAGCCCTACAAGATGCTATGTCTCCAGCACTATAATTTTTTTTAATCCTTCATCTTCTCCATCTTCACCTTTTGTGTTAAGTTGCCAAGGTCATCTGGGCTGGAAAGTCGGATAGTTCCATATATGGAATCTGAGTGTGGGAACCGGCATCTGCCTGCTGTTCCCCCTTCAATGGAATCCTCCTTCTGGCTTCTTTTCAATCAGTGATTTTAATGAGTTTGATCACTGAGGTTTTCTTCGTTCTCAGGTCCTATGTGCATCCCTGTTCAGGCACCATTTGTTGTTTTAATTAAATTAAAGAGTCCAAGAGTTGGTAGGGGGATGGTGAGGCCTTTCTGGGCTCTACCCAGCTCCCACAGCCTCTATGGTCTGGCAGGTCTGAAGGTTGCAGAGTAAGGGCGGAGAGATTCACAAAGTGTCCCTATAGTTAATTTTTATGTTGTTTCTCCAGATTGTCCCCACAGTATACTGCTAGGATGTGGTCCAAGAGGAGGGCTTGGAACTGTTCATGGTCTTTTGATATTCTTAACACAGTCTTTATTCCAGCCTTGGAACATTCCTCCCAAGGAGTTCAGAAGATGATCCAGGCTGGCATTCTACATCTTAAAGGTTTTACAGGTTCAGTAGATGGTACCAGTAGTTCAAAGCCCTGCATGCCTTAGAGTTGATTTGGGTTCTAGTCAATGCCTTTACCAATACATATTACCAACCCCCCATCGACATCATCCATTATCACCAAGTGCAACAACAGGTAGGTGTGATAAGTTTGGATTCCCTCAAAGAGCACCTCACCTTTAAATATCCCTAAAAGGCATGTATTCCCAAAGCATTGACTTCAGAAATTTTTTAGAGCTTCTGTCCTTTAAACCCACAAGACTGAATCAAACAAAAAAAGCAGTTTTTAATGGGCATTCAATCACTTGCTAGATTTATAACCCCAGGCTCAATGCAAGTGGAGCTGGCAAAAATCACCCATCACCCAGCCTTTTCCTGAAAGAGGTTTATAAGCTGAAACCTCCTGAAAGAGGTTCAAAAGCTCTTGCCTAAGGGCCAGGCTTCTAATTTAACCTGCTTCTAGGGTCTGTCTGTAATCATCCCCAGAGACCAAAGAATCTAGCAGATACATCTTCAGCCGTCTTTTTCTTTCCACCTTCTTATAATAATGTAGTGACGTTCCCAGTATCTCTCTGGAATGAAATTTAAAATGCATCTCAAACCAGTATTTTAGTCCTACTACTTGAGGATTCTTAGATTCTGTAGCTCTTACAGCCAGTGAGTCCAAAAGGTCTATTTCTAACCAAAGAATATGTTATTAACTCAAATTCCCATGGCTACACAGCAGGTCAAGCAGGACAGGACCACAAAACACGACATTGGCCCATTTTATCCTTGGAAGAGGTATAATTAATTATATTTATAGCTGATATCTAAGCATCCAACTACACTCAGATATTGACAATGATCTTCCCCTTTGGGACTAAGAACAGTCTTGGCATCCCCTCAACTATTTGGAATTATGGAGGACTCAAAAGAAGAGATGATGGGCATGTCACCAAAGAGAGAACTGGAAGCTGAAAACAAACTGATCAACATGGCTTATATCCTTCCTAGATGAGACTTTCATTCAAAGCTGTGAGAAGGGCTCTTTCATCTAAAGTACAGAAACCAGCACAAAGAATCAAGGGGAAAATTGTAACGCAGTATATTTCCAAATAAAATACTCTGGGGCCAGAGCGGTAACACAGTGATAGGGCGTTTGCCTTGCACGCATCTGACCCAGGACGACCTGGGTTCAATTCTAGTGTCCTATATGGTCCCCCAAGCCAGGAGCGATTTCTGAACACTTAGCAGGTGTAACCCCTGAATGTCACCGGGTGTGGTCCAAAAACCAAACCAAAAAAAAAAAAAAAAAGATTCTGAGGAGACTAACACCGAAACAGTGAAGACATCAACAAAGAAACCAAACTTTTTTTTTAATCTCAGTGCTGGGAAGCAAACACTGGATTCATACATGTAATGTGGGCACTCTATTAGTTAGTGCCCCAGAAAATAGTTTTAAATGTATCATGTTAAAAATACAGAGGTGGGGGCCGGGCGGTGGCGCAAAGAGGTAAGGTACCTGCCTTGCCTGCGCTAGCCTTGGACGGACCGCGGTTCGATCCCCCGGAGTCCCATATGGTCCCCCAAGCCAGGAGCGACTTCTGAGCGCATAGCCAGGAGTAACCCCTGAGCGTTACCGGGTGTGGCCCAAAAACCAAAAAAAAAAAAAAAAATACAGAGGTGGGGCAGAGAGGTGGCGCTAGAGGTAAGGTGTCTTGTCCTGCAAGCGCTAGCCTAGGAGGGACCTAGGTTGGATCCCCTGGTGTCCCATATGCCGCCCCCCCAAGCCAGGGAAAATTTCTGAGCACATAGCCAGGAGTCAAAGGAGTCAGGAGTCAAAGGACCCCTGAGCGTCAAAGTGTGTGGTCCAAGAAAACAAACAAACAAAAAAGTACAGATTTGGGCGAGTGGAACCAGGATAAAGTGTTTTTCTTGCCAATCCATGGGCATGATTCCTCTAGTACTGCCAGAAGAACCCCTGAGCACAGAGCCAGAAATGAGGTCTCGGAACAACCAAATATGTCTCAGAAACAAACATAAAGACAAACAACTACCAAAAACATGGAACTAAAAACTATAAAAATTTAAAAATTCGGGCCCGGAGAGATAGCACAGCGGCATTTGCCTTGCAAGCAGCCAATCCAGGACCAAAGGTGGTTGGTTCGAATCCGGGTGTCCCATATGGTCCCCCGTGCCTGCCAGGAGTTATTTCTGAGCAGACAGCCAGGAGTAACCCCTGAGCACTGCCGGGTGTGGCCCAAACCACCCCCCCCCCCAAAAAAAAAAACATTCAAAAATTCAAGAGAAAAGTCAAATCAACAGCAGATTAGATTAGGAAGAAAAATACCAGAAAATTCAGAGATAGAGCAGAGTATGCATTTAATTAGAAGAGTGTTTGTTACAATAACCAAGAGGCAGAAACATTTCATTAATAAATTAATGAATAAATAAATTTTAATATTATAAATATTGGAAATACTATTCAGCCTTAAAAGAGGAGTAAATTTTATAATCTATTACAACATAAGGACATAGGCTAAGTAAAATAAGGGAGTTTAAAAAAATAGACAAATACAATAGTCTTCACTTAACACAAGATTCCTAAAACAGTCCAACTTCCAGGAAAAGAAAGACAGTGTGTGATTGCCAAGGATTTGAAGAAAAGAAAAGGTGAAGTTACTATGCTATAGGTATGGAGCTTAATAATGCAAAGTCAAGAAGTTCAAGAGATATGTTATACAACATTGTGCATATAAAATCATACAATATACTTAAAGTTTGTTACTTTGGTAAGAGTTCCTTTAAAGGAGCTAGAGAGTTATCCCAATGGTTAGCATATCATTTACATTCAGGAGGCTGAGGTAGATCCCTAGTACTTCAGACCTCTGAAATTCAATAGGAATGGCCCCTGACCAATAGATAGTCAGGACTATCCCCCTCTAACCCAGTATTGCTCAGTATAAATCCAAAATCAAAACATTAAATAATTTTGAACACTTACAAGAAAAGAATTAAAGTTTATTTTTAAATGGGTAAAAATCAGAAATATTAAATAAAAAATTATTATTTAGCAAAATACAAAATACTAATTAGTAAAATAACAAAACCAAAAAAATTGGGTAAAAATCAGAAGTACTAAAACTAGTGAACAGGAAATAAATGGCAAAAATATTTTCTCAGTGTTAGCCAGAGAAATGTACATTATATTTATAGACAGAAAGCTTTTATTTTAAATTATAAAATTTAAATTGATGGTATGGGGATTACCAGATTTTCTCTTATCCTAAAGATGGGAGTTTAAAGGAACACAGATTTCTACAGGACAATTTAAAATCTGTAGCAAAAACTATTATAGCATTTAGACCTGGCTAATGCCATCATTTTTGGCAGTTGGCTAAGATAAACTTCTAAGTTTATGGAATTATTAAAAAAGTTAGAAGCAACTTCTAATCATCCACGCAATAGAACAAAATACAATATTAAATGTATATAAAAATAAGAAAAAATACTCCCACCAATACTGCTATTAGACCTGCAGTTCAGAAATCTGGACCTGGTACAAAGACCATCATGGCAAAGTCCATTGGTACTTAGGAGCATGTGGTTAGCTTCAGGGTTGTCAAATTAGATATGTTTTGACCATTCTTAGTATAAGCAGCCCCATTTAGAATTTAATTAATATTTAAATATTACTCATAATCCCTTCAAATAATTAGATCATGGAGGATTTTAATTTTCTTCTGATTTATCTACACTTCAAACACTTAATAAATACATGTATTCAATACATGGGAATGTTATGTTTTTATTACTTTTTATTTTGACTTTTCTTTGCATGGTAATTTTAAATTGAAATAATATAGCAAGAAAAAACTCAAGGAGAAATCAGTTTGTATATATTTTCTCTAACATTTAATTTATGAAAGTCAATAATATTATTTGCAAGTTGATGTCAATGTATTTATCCTCAAAGTCACTGATTATTTTCCTCCTGTTTTATTAGATGCTACTCTTTATCCCCAGTAATAAAAGCAAAAAGCAATCAACGGTTATGTTTCCAAGCTGCATGCATCCAGAAATATACATATCCACTTTACTTTGAAAAATTTTGGCTTTCTTCTTTTATTTCCCAGGTATAAATCATGCCATTCTCAAGTGGAACACAAAAGGAAAAAGAGCACCTGATGGATACTATTTTACCTTCCAACATATTTGATTTTCATCTTCATCTTTGCATCATTTAATTGCAAACTGTGTGCATATTTTTTTCATGTCTGTCATTACAGAGACATATAAGTTACTTTCACCTTCCATAATTTTTCTAGCATTTTAATTACCCAGTGCCATCTGCCTACAAATTCAGCGCTGGTTTAAGACTCAAATGTAATAAAAACAGGAGTGAAGTGTAATGCATATCTACCCAATACCTTCTTCTCACTTTTGACAGATCTAGGGAACTCTTCAGATATTGCAGTTTGCTTACTTTTGACTGATTTATACACATGCAACCATACGGATTGCTTATCATTCTATGAAAGAAATCTTACATTTGAAAGGGAGATTATGCTGCAAACTTCCTCGTAAAGAGATGCAAAACCAAGTATTCCCGGCTGCATTTCAATGTCCTGAAGATAATGAGTTCTCATTTTATTCATCAATTTCAATGATATGATATAGCATCTTAGCAGGATGCAGTTTTCTAACACTATCGAGCTATGCTCATCAAATGATGTGGAAAAACATATTGCACACAGACTGACACAATTGTGGGGAGTTAAGAAAGGTAAGTATCTGTTGGCATTGAGAAAAGAAAGGATTTCAGAGGTCAAGACATACTTCCCAAACCCTGATTATATACTCATGACTTCAGTTCTCTTTCATTTATCTTCTTTGCTCCCATTCCCCCAAGTAAAGCACATTAAGGTCCTCTAGCCCATAAATCTCTTAATATCTTGCCCAGGGAAATGTTGATCTTTCTTAGAAGCTGCCAAATTAGAGCTTGTTTGCAATGACTAGTGCTTCCCTTCGTAAACTCCAGTGGGAAGCAATTGAAGAGGGAAGAGGATGACTTTTTATATGCTCTGATCTAAGTCAAAGGTTTCTATCCCCAGGACACAGATGATATGTTTGCTTGATCCACACCATAATATATTTTACATTTAAGTAGATCCTAAAATAGAAAAAGTAAGAAATTCACAGAGATATATGGAGATCTACATCTGTTCTTAAAATATGGAGGAGCCAGGTATAACAGGTATGGCAACAGTATAAGGTTTTGATTAACAATTAACATCTTTAAGAAAGACATTTGCCACAGTTCCTACCACACTTCTGAGTCCAACATGTTGTCTTTCTTTCCTCTTCATCTATATCAGACATCACAGAATTAGATGTATATTTATAGACACTCTCATAATGATTTCCTTAATAACATACAATGATAAAATTGACCTGGCTGTTTATTTGAAGAGGTATTACTTGATCTTTTCAAAAAATTTTATTATTATTTAGAAATGTGAGAACCAGCAAGGTAGAGTTGAGTTGGCTACATTGTCTGAATTCCATCTAAGAAAATATTTTAATAATCTTCAAAGCTTTAAAACCATCTTATATATTTGATGCAGCAATAATGTAAAGGTCTGAAAAAATTACACATTTTCCAAGATGAATAATAAACATAATGAAAGTTATAGATACTGAATTATACCCACTGAATTAATAGCACTTTTTCATGCTATTTCTTATCAGCTACTTTTCTTCCTACTAAAATAAAATGTTTTTTTTTCTTTTTCATAAGCGTATTTGAATAGTATTGTACATTTGGTACACATATTTCTGTTTTCTGTGTTTGTAGTCATAATCACTTAAAAATTCAAACAGATTACTTTCTAAACACCTTCTATTTTATTGTTGTCAGTAGCTCTCATACTCTCTCCCTCCTCACCTCCTTTTCTCTCCCTTTTAGATTTTTTAAAAAAATCCTGAGATACATTGAAGAGCATAAGTATGTATACCTCTAGGGAACTGGGCCTCTTCAGTGAAAAGCAGGAGGTAGATTTTTCAATATTTTCTGTTAAAAATACACATTTCTAGTTTCTACCCAAAACTTATTAAAAAGTATCTCAAACGCAAAGTTAGGCATTTGAAGTGATTCTGCTCCTCATCAGATTGATTACAAATCCCTAAAGGGACAATTACAAATTAATAAAAAGATTAGAGTTGCAACTTGACACCTCTGTGTGTCAAGATATATTGTGGACATTTATTAAAACACATGGGGTATTTTTCTGACAACTCTGTATGCGTAAGTCAGAATACACTGTAACTATGTATGGTAGAAATCCCAAAACAGGAAGAGTTGAGAAAAAAGCACTTAACTCTCGTTCTTAAACCATGTACCAATGCTTTCATTACAGAAGCTGATAAACACCCATGAAGCAAATAACATGAGTTCTGTGAAATTTTCAAGCTGGTTTCTGGCAGATAGATGATCTTGAAGCCTTTTTAATTTCCTCTTGGATATAAAATTCAGTTTCAATTCTGATAAAGATATTACATTAGAAAAATTTAATTAAGCATCTTCCTTAACAACATTTAATGTATTTGTCCTAGTCCATTTGTAATCCATAAAGACAATAATTTCATGTTGAATTTGTAGCTGCTATTATTATTGTTCTTTCTGTTTTGTTTTATTTTGGGGCTATATCCAGTAATGCTCAGAGCTTACTCCTGGCTCTTCACTCAAAGATCACTCAGGTTAAGGTACCAGAGACCAAATTTAGGAATGCATAATTCAAACTGACATACAAGTGAGCACTTAGATACTGAATCATCTCTCAATCCCTTTCTCTTATTTTTCCCAGTGAACTTAATGGAACTGAAACCAGTCCAAAAGAAATCAAGAAATCAAAAGAAAAAAAAATGGTGTTAAAATTCACCTCATGGGCCAGGGAAGCCCAAGACTATAAAATCCCACTGCAAGTTGGCCATCTTGGGGATTCAGTTGATATAAATTGTAGAGCATATAGATGCCTTGTTTTAACATCCTTTCTGGACTTAGAGAAATAAATGCACTTTCAAGTAACCCGGCCCTGTCCTTGACTCTTTTCTCACCAGTTGGGAGGACTTCCTACGACTTTCATTGATTGAACCTCCCTTGTTAATGGAATCAGACCCGCGCAGTTACAAGATTATCGCAGAGGTAATTGCATAATCTACCTTTTCCAATACTTGTTACTATTGATTTATTTTCTGTTGATAAATATAGTCAGATAAAATTGACTCATGATATTGTCAAATATATTAAAATGAAAATGTTCTTTTACTTGTTCTGGTTTACTAAAATTAATCATTTCTGCATTTAGATTAAAAAGAAGAAAGTTTAATTTTTCTTAGTGTCAGGGTTGCATAGAAGATGAAATTGGAGTGTATTTGCAATTTCTTTTTCATTTAAACAATCTTTGGGTTTATATAATATTCACCAGCAGGATATCTTGGATAAAGAGACACACATGAAATAAGGTAGGAAGAGACAAAGCATTATCTTTTGATGGTCTCCTAAAAGTTTCCAACATATTAACTGATCAAAGATTGCAATTACTTTTTTAAGGTAGGGAAATTTTCTTAAGAAAAATTCAATCATGGAAACAAAAATTCAATGTTAATAATATATTTTAAAAGGATGCCTGAACCAGGGACCAGGGCTCAGTTATTAATAGTTAGTCTATTTACCAACTATTTACTATTTATTTATTTACTTCAAAAGATACTAGTCTTGTACATTTTATGAGGATTATACTACACATTTATACAGTTTGCAAAATTCACATCTGCTTAATAAAAATGATTATTCCACAGGCTTATGCATGTTCCAATTTTTTAATTTTAGATATTTTGTAATCATTACTTAAGGCACTTGTTTCAAAACATAAAATTGCTGTGAATGTTTTAAAATGCATCCCATGTTATCAAATTGTCTTTTAGAAAGGTTACAATAACCTCACTCTCAACGGCACATTTATCTCCACCAATACTTAATATGCTAATATTTTTATCTTTGGCTATATGTGAAAAATGGCCATTGCTTAAATTTGCATATATTTTATTCTAATATGTTGAGTTGCTTTTCTATGTTAACTTTTTAAAAGTTCATTTTTGTATTTTGATTTTGGTGTCACAACTAACTATAATCATTATTCCTAACTCTGTGTTCAGCAACCAATCCTTATCAGTGATGATCAAAGAGGACCATAAAAGGTTCCAGTGATCAAACCTAGGTCAGTTATATGAAAGTCAAGCAGTCTGTCTGCTATCCTAGCTCTTCAGTTCCTAATTTCTTAATTTTGAATTGGAAATGCATATTTTTGCCCATCTTTCTTTCCTAGAAGATTATGCTTTGTTTCTGTACTAATTTGTATAATTCCTTATAAGTTGAGTTTTACTCTGAATACCATATTGTAAGTCTACAATGATTTTGGTGATGTTTGAGATACAGTAATTTAATTTTACAATAGCCTAAAACAATAGTGTTTATAGTTTTCCTTTGGCATCATGATAGCTGTGCCAAGATTTTTTTAACTTTACCCCTTCTATTTCAAACCCCAATCTTAGAAGGTCTCTAAAGCTCTAAAATAACAGTTAAGAAGAGTTATAACAGACCGCCTAAAACTGGAAGTTTGATGAAGTTTCCCTGGAGGTGGCTGCCCCTTGTCACACTGTTGCTTCTCATTAGCCAAAGTGGAATTTTAGAACATGTTTTTTCATTGGGGGCCCAGTGGAGACTTTGAAATAGAACCTGTATTATTCCCATCATGGTTTTCACCAAGGTCTTTACCTTGGTCTTCATCACCATACTAAAAATCACACTCTGATGCCCAATGGCTTTTCTCTGCCATTTTCTGTACAAGGGACACATTCTATTTATTTTATTTATTTATTTTTGTTTGGGAATTACACCTAGTGATGCTCAGGGGTTATTCCTGGTTCTGCACTCATAAATTACTTCGGATGTGTACTATGAGGGGACCATATGGGATGCCAGAGATGGAACCCAGATCAGTCACATGCAAGGCAAGCACCCTAGATACTCTGCTCTCTCTTATAATCTATATATGTCCCACAAGGGCACATATTCTTTTTATGTTACTATTCCTCAGTTTCACATGCTCTCCTCTATCCTTCACAAATATACATGAGTTTTTTGAAAAACTTCTGGAATATATATGTTGTTTCCTCACTTTATCTCCTCTGGGCATTAAACCAAATTTCTTGTTCTTTTTCTCTGAAGTTCTAAGCCCAGGTTCCCAGATATCCTTCCCAACCTAAGTTGTATCACTGCCAATAAAGTTCCTCTTTTCTATTCAGCTTTCTGTGTGTGTGTGTGTTTTTTTAAGATGACAGCTCTTTCAACTTTGTAGCTGATTTGTTGAAATTTCTTCACTTAGGGTAGTAATCTTGATTAACAAGATTTTTTTCCCTAAAAAATTATTTCTTAGAGTAGCAGCATTTTAAGGTAAGACCAACTGATCACCTCGATAAATATCAGATTATTAGAATTTTCTTGAGTAAAAATTGAGTCAGTCCTGTCTGTGGTTTTGTGAGCATAAAAAAATTTTTTTTTCATGGCAGGTGGGTTCTTGCAGAGCCATGCAGATTTATAACCTTACAGAGCTGAACTCATAAAAGCCAGGAAGATAACTAACACTGGTGTGAGAGAAATTCAGTCAATGAGTGTAGCAGGGCAAGTTTCTCTAATTTGTGATTCTGCAGAAGAATTTTTGTCATTTTTCTGGAACTGTAGTGGGTCAGACTGATGTGAGAAGGGAAATAATAACATAACAGAGGGTCAGAGAGTACTGAAACAAAAGTATGATCCCTGAAGGGAGAAGAGATCCAGAGATCAGAGAATACCTCAGCCCTCATTGAGGAGTTTGAAGGTTTATGTAAAAGCTGGCAAACTACATAGAGAATTCACTACTGGGTTTGATGATCCATAACAAAGCATTTTCTCCAGATGGTTCTTTGTTTATAACAGATATTTGATAAGATTCCATTTGTGCAAGCAGAGAGTTCAGGAGAGAATTATTCCCATCTGTCATTTGTAGGATACAACAGTATCAGAGAAGGACAAGATAGATGTTCACAGGAGAAAATCTATGGCCCTGCTAAGGAAGTTTCTGGACTAAGAATAGAGGTTTACCAGTAAAACTTGATCTTGGATTGTATCTTGTCAAGGTGGATTGTCAGTTTAGTGCCTTATCTTTTGGCTTGTTTGTTTTTTGGGGAGAGGACAGTTGGTTCATACCTTATAATGCTCAGTCTATTCCTGGCTCTGAACTCAAGGATCACTCTTAAGGGGCCGGGAAGGTGGCGCTAGAGGTAAGGTGTCTGCCTTACAAGCGCTAGCGTAGGACGGACCGCGGTTCGATCCCCCGGCGTCCCATATGGTCTCCCCAAGCCAGGGGCGATTTCTGAGCTCATAGCCAGGAGTAACCCCTGAGCGTCAAACGGGTGTGGCCCAAAAACCAAAAAAAAAAAAAAAAAAAAGAAAAAAAAAAGGATCACTCTTAATGGTACAGGGAGAACTAGATATGGATGCATATCTTTAATCTGCAGATTAAACCCAGATCTGCTGCATGCATGACAAGTGCCCTACCCACTGTACTACCTTGCTGGCCCTAGTGGCTTACAGTGATTACAGTAAACTGGGGAAGAAATTCATAGATCTAAAAGCTTTTTTTTAAATTTTCTATCCCATGAATTCTGCCTGGCTAATGCTTTTCAGCACTGAGGTCACAGAAATCATTTCTGCTGTGTTTTTCCAATAGTCACTAAAAGACACTGAGAGCTGGAAAACACAGAAAAGCTTTTCAAAACATACTTATCTTAAAATTAATTTTTCAGTGTTTACTAAAAGGAAAACATGTGGAAACTGGAGTAGATTATCAGTTGCCTCAGACTAAGCAATACAGAGGATCAAGACAGTTTCAAAAGGATATATTTAAAAGGAGTGTATTTGGGGGAATGTTATATCTCAATAAAGCTTTTTTATTAGTTATCTTTCAAGTTTCAGAATAGCTGAAAGATCTTGGGTGCCCCATGTAGTAACAAAGTAGACTAGTCCCTGAAATGAAAAAAAAAATAAACACCATTTAAAAGAAAAACACCTTATCTTTTGAAAATATCACCCTATGTACAAGTAAAACAAAAATATCTGGGAAGAACTAAGTACAACAAAATCAGACCTGTCTCTTAATCTCCAAGTTCAGAAATGTTTAGAAAGATTGAGGGATAGAACCAAGAGATGCTTAGAAGGTCCCTGACCTGCAACTTGGAATTCCCATTCAATAAATATATGAGGATTTTTCAATGAAAACACCAGTTTATAAAGTATAGTAATGATTTTTTTCTGCACTTCACTTTATATCTGTGCTTCACAGATAAATGTGGGGCTTTTGACAAATTCTAAGTTTGTGGCAATACCTCCTTTTGCTCCATTTTTGCCCATGGCAGTTGCTCACTTCTAGTCTCTGTCACATTTTGGTAATACCTACAACACTTCAAGCAATTTTACTATCATATCTGTTCTGGGATCTGTTATCAGTGGTCTTTGATGTTACAGCTGCAGCTCTTTTTTTTTGTTTGTTTTTGTTTTTGTTTTTGGGTCACACCCAGAAGTGCTCAGGGGTTACTCCTGGCTCTATGTTCAGAAATCGCTCCTGGCAGGCTCAGGGGACCATATGGAATGCTGGGATTCTAATCACCGACCTTCTGCATGAAAGGCAAATGCCTTACCTCCATGCTATCTCTCCGACTCCCAGCTGTAGCTCTTTTGAGGCAAGCATGAGCTGTGCCTATGTAAGTGTCTGTGTTGTAGCTGCATTATCTATCTCTTTCTCCTCAGACCTCTCTAGTCCCCAAGGAACATGGAAATCAGGATAAATATTCCTACAAGAGTTTCACATCTCTCAATTTAAAGCCAAAAGTAGAAATTATTTTTAATAATTTTTATTGTGACCAAAGTGGATTACAAATCTTTCACAGAAATATTTTAGATACATAGGGACATTGAAATAGGGACATTCCCACCACTAGTGTTGTCCTCCCTACACCCCTGTTCCCAGCATGCATCCCATATCCCTTCCTCCTTTGACCCCTGGGCTGCAAGTATAAGTGGTCCCCTCTGTGTCTAACTTGTTGTAGATTAGGTTTCAATTCTGTTGTCATTGCCTTTGGATTTGGTGTTTAAGACTGATCTTTTTTTTTTTTTTTTCTTCTACTCAATGTTCATACAACTGTTTAGTCTTGGTACAAATGTAGAAATTATTAAGCTTAGTGAAAATAATTGATAACTGAGTTGATAGCTGAAATATGCTGAAATTAGGCATTGGGTAGCAGTTAATCAAGTTATAAATGTAAAGATTTTCTGAAAGAAATTAAGAGTGCTATTCTGGTGTACACACAAATAATAAGAAAGTAATACAGCTTTATTACTGATATGAAGACATTTGAGTGGCCTAGAAAGATCAAGTTAGTCTCAATATTCTACTAAACTAAAACATAGAGTAGAGTAAGACAGAGAAATTTAAGACTTTACTAAAAGTAGCTGCTATAGAGGCCGGAGAGATATCAATGAAGTAAGGCATTTGTCTTGCATGCAGAAGGACGGTGGTTCAAATCCTGGTATCCCATATGGTCCCCCGAGTCTGCCGGGGGAAATTTCTGATTGTAGAACCAGGAATAGCCCCTGAACTCTGCCAGGCGTGACCCAAAAACCAAAAATAAAAAAAATATTAGCTGCTACAGATATGTAAAAATTAAAAAAAAAAAGATTTAAAAAATGTACTTAAATTCTGAAAATTTTACCATAATATGTGAAGAGTTACTTTTGGTGCATAGGCAAATAAAATTATTTTTTAGACAGAATCTGCTCCTGGTAAGGATATTATGAACTTAGTTTAAATGACAACAAAGGATTTATAATATCACATAAACATAAGAGGATTTATGCCAATTTCAAAAGAAGTTCTACTGTGAGTATAACACCACCCACAAAATGTGACAGATAAATCTTTGTAAAAAAAAAAAAGCATCAATTGATGCAGCATAATTCACTATTGTCTTATATTAAGAAATTTCCACAGCCAATGGGATATGATAGCAAACAGTTGAAAGAGATTAAACAGCACACAATTTAGAGAGTCATTCAATCTAAAGTTATCTTACTCTTTTAGTCAAGTCAAATATTTAACTATTATTGATCATTTTAAAACAATGGTTATCAGCTGTTTGAGCACATTAAAAAAAAAGAAAGTAGTACCAGTCACCCAAATGTTCAAAATCACTATGATGCTCATGTAATGGCCAACTTTTCTCTGGTGGTGTTGAGCTTCCAAAAAGAAAAGAAAAAAAGAAAAGAAAAAAATTATGGTACTGCTGAAGGCTCCCACAATTTGCATATGTTAGCAATGCACTTCTAAGTAAGATCCATATACACTAGGTTTTATTTTTGGACATAATGCATCAAATAACATACAATATAGGCTAAGTACAACTTTTACACACATAGGGGAAACCAAAACATTTATGTAATTTAGATTATTATGATATTTGCTTTAACCAATATCTAAAACAAATACTGTGGTTTAATGCTTCTTAAATCTTTACTGGGTATAAGGATCACTTAAAGTTATATATATTACCTAAAAATTATATATGTTGTTATGAAAAGTAATTTATAATTTATGTGTAATAGTTCAGCTAGACATAATATCTCACTATAAACATAAAAATTTTCTTATATATGTAACTATATATTATAGTTTAGGTACTTACAATAGTGTTATGATATTGATATTACAACAACCTCCACCACTCAAATGTCCAAGATCTTCCTCCACTGACCCTAAGTTTCTTCTAGTTTAGTCTTCTTACCTCCCAAGCTCCCTCCACTGTTTGCTTATTGATTCTGTATCCCAGGTTGTTAAAGAGTCCCATTACCTAAACTCCAAACACAGAACAAATATATGTAATTAAACCAGTAGTCAGGGTATCAAGTTTTGTGGCAGCTCTCACATGAATCTCGTGGACAGTCAAGATTACAAACCACACAGAATGTCAGTCTTAATTTGCTCATTTACTTCTTTGTGATATCTTTTCTTTTTGTTTTCCCCTTCATTTATGCTAGCCTATAGCTCCTTAGATTATACTTCGAGTGTTCCTTGGTATAATTTTATGAACTGAAGCTGGAAAATCATTAGAAATTATCTGCTTATGTTCAACCACAGACTTGCTAAATCAAAAACTGTGTGGCAGGGGAGATGAGTGGTCTCAATTATGTGTGTATATAAAAAATAATATGGGATTATTTGTGTATTTAAGCTTAATAATTTATTTTATTTTAATTTTATTTCAGTGTGGTTAAATCCACTGACCTGATTTCTAAAATCACCAAATCAAAACATACATTAAGAAATTTCTATCGCTTCTTGGCCTTTTGGGTAAGATCAAGTGTAGTGTCTATCCGACGACAATATATTAAATGGATTTTTGGCACTAGGAACTGGTATAGGAGCTTGCCCATTCCACGCATCGACCTGGAATGATGCACCAAAAAAAAAAAAAGAAAGAAAGAAATTTCTTCAGGGGGTTGGAGAGATAGCATGGAAGTAAGGCATTTGCCTTGCATGCAGAAGATCAGTAGTTCGAATCCCAGCATCCCACATGGTCCCCTGAGCCTGCCTGTAGTGATTTCTGAGCATAGAGATAGGAGTAACCCCTAAGCACTGCCGGGTGTGACCCAAAAGTCAAAAAAAGAAGAAGAAATTTCTTTAGAATTCAAGTAATTTCCCTTTATTTAATGACATTTTTTGCTCCTTCCACTTTAAGAATTTTAACCTTTTTAAACAGCATACTTAATTTGTTTATTTGCATTCCTTGATTTAATATTTTCTTGAGCTAAATTCCATATGAAGAAAGTGCGTTTTTTCTACTATTTTCTTTTTTTTTATTGTTTAAAATATAAGAAAATTTTTATTTAGAAGGAAGGCAGAATGGTAACATTTCTATATATACTTTTTATAACTTTTTTTTTTTTTGCAAAGATTTTTTTTTTATTTTGATCGTAGTGGCTTACATATTGTTGACAATGATATTTTAGGTACATATTTACATAAAATCAGGGGGGATTCCCATCACCAAATTGTCCTCCCTACACCTCTGTTTTTGTCCTACCACCCATATCCTCTTCCCTCACCCCCAGGGTAGCTAGAATATGTGGTCTCCTCTGTATCTAGCCTACTGCATAGTAGTCTTGCGCCTGTTTGGTCCTGGTGTCTCCCTTGTTTCCCCCTCTAATTGGAGGGGCAGGACTAGCTAGTTCAAGTTACGTGGTTTTGTTTGAAGGAGAGAAAAGTAATAAACTGGGGTAAAAGTCTAATACGCCGAAAATAAGCGGAATTCTTCCAGAGGCTCTCAACATCGGTTTGAGAAATGAAGGAGAGAAAAAAGGTGAAACATTCCACCAGTACAAAAAGAAGTGTCAAATATCCCGTGAGAACTCCAACAATAAACACAAGCACCAAAAAAAAAAAAAACCCACAAAAACAAACACAAAACAAAACAAGCAAACAAACAAACAAAAAAATGCCATGGTCTTGATATAGGAAACATGGCATGGCATACAAAGGAAGAACAGAAAGGAAGAGAAAGAATAAGTATAACTGGGGACAACTTCAATTATCACACCCAAACAGAGAAATTGACCAAAAAATAGATAGGTAAATAAAAATAGTAATAATAAATGAAAATAAAATAATATATATATAAAAAAAATAAATAATGTTTTGTGCTTTTTGTTTTTTTCCCTCCTGCCCAGGCACAGTAAATATTGGGGTCATTCGAAAAGGAATTCACTTGGCCTAAGAGATATGGGTTTTCTCCGCCCTTGGAGTGTATTGTCATGGGATCAACTATAGACTCTGTTCAGGATCATTTACTCTCCCGGTGGTGCTTTTGTGGTGTTTGTAAGACCTCTGCTCTGTCCTGGATGATACTATCAGGCCTCTGTGTCTAGGGATCTCAGTATCTGCACAGATCCTGCGGTGGGAGTTATGATGAAGTCAGTCTTTGTGGTTCTAGAAGTTCTGTTCCATCAGTGTCATTTTAATTCATCTTCTGTGGTTGGTGATCTTGGTCTTTGCACTGAAGCTAGGATGGCACCTAGGACAGTGTCTTTCTTTGTGCTTCCAGAAGCCCCATTCCGTTACAATGGTCTCTGCCAGACCTTTGAAACTGGGGATCATGTTCATTGTGCAGATCGTAGTTAAAACCCTAGGTTAGGGCTTTTTTATTGGTCCCCGGCTGTATACAGTCTGGTCATGGTTCTAGCAGCAGTCATCTGTAACTCGAAATCTTGGCTTTTGGGCCTTCCAAAGGGTGACAAGTCTTCTGCTTTTGTCTTGTCATTAGCTAGAAAGGTAGGATAACCTTCACTTAGGTCAAGTTGTTCCCATTTTCTTCGTTGTCAGGATGTCATATTAGAGCTGGCATTTGTTGGTGACCTCGCAGTATTGCAGCTGTCCCGGATGGGATTTGTTTCCTGTAGCAGTTGTGAAGAACTGTGCCGTTCCTGTGTCTGGGATCCAGGGTTCAAGGCTGGATTGATGGTATCTAAACACCTGAGGTCTAAGTTAATTCCACATGACATATTTTCAAGGTAGGAGATATCCCTCTATTGTAAACAACTATGAGTTCCTATCTCTAATAGATAAGAGCTCTCTTTTTTTTAATGTATAAACATATATATATATATATATATATATATATATGTAAGAATTCCCCTTTATTTTAGTGTGCCTTTGCAGGGGGAAATGGTGCTACCTTATATTGTTGGTGCATTTGGAAGTGGTCAAAAGGGGAAAACAGAAACAGGTTACATACCCAAAAAAAGATGAAAAAATAATAAATAGAAAAAAATAGGTAACAAAAATGTATGTGCTTACATATGTATACGTAGGCCAGATTTTTTTTAAAATGAGGTAGCAAAGTATTTAAAGGGCCAAAGTGATGCATATGACTATCTTACATTTGGGAAAAAGCAGGTAAAGAGGTGGTGTGATACAGTTCTTATGCTTATGTTGGAAATACAGGTTTTCCCATTGTCTTTTGGGTTTTTCTTGTGGTGTGTGGGTCCCCAGGCATCTTTCCATCCCATCCCCAGATCTTCTTCAGAGTGGCAAAAGATTTGTGGCAGGGAGGTCCTGGAAGGGTTCTTGCATTGAGGGTACTTTTAGACCTAAGT
This sequence comes from Suncus etruscus, assembly GCF_024139225.1. NCBI lineage: Eukaryota > Metazoa > Chordata > Mammalia > Eulipotyphla > Soricidae > Suncus > Suncus etruscus. Next base: position 42,928,391 of record NC_064859.1, on the reverse strand, counting down.
CCAGTTTCAGGTAACAGTCCACGTTAGGGGGAGTTGGTGGGGAGGGCTGCGCAGCATGGATCCGCAGGGGAGTTGGCTGCCTTTTCTTGCAGGAGATGAGGTGTGGGTTTGACTGGGTGTCCTCTCGACTGGGTGCTGGGTAGTGGTTCGTTGGGGTAGGAGGTCAATCTTGATGCCTAATAGATTAAGGACTGAGGGTGGAGAGTTTTAATATGGCGGGAGGTCTGTATGGGATTGAGGGGTGAAGGGATAGTTGGATTTCCAAAGGGGGAAAAGAGGAAGGTACATGGAAGGGGTAGGAAGGGAGAAAAGAGAAAATACTTTAGAAAGAAAGGGAGAAGAGAAAAGGAAAAAAGTAAAGAGAAGAGTAGAAAAGAGAGAGAAAAAGAAAAAAAAAGAGAAAAAAAGAAGATAAAAAATAAAAAAGAAAGTAGTGAGAAGAGAGGAGAGAATAGCAGGGGAATGCTAGTTTGCTTGAATGTGTTCACAGAATAGAGCGTGTAGTTTAAGTCTCTACATCTCAGTTACTGCTTCGGTGGTCTGACTGGTCACGTGCTTCAGTTCCTAAAAGAAGGTGTAACCTAGAGATAAAGTGTATGTTAAAGAGTTTTCTCGGGGCCATCTCATAGTGCTAGCTAGGTATGGTATCTCGTGTGGTATCCCGCGCTGCCATCTTATTTTATCCGCCATTTGTATTCAAGGATGCCTGTGGATATAAAAGCTGAGAGGTTATTTTAAATATTATAAGATAAAGACATTAAAATGTAGTGTTATGGGATGATTCCATTGCAGACAGTGATTTCCCGTGGTGTTCTTTACCTGTGCTCCTGAATACTATCTCTAAGTGATTGTTGTGGGAGTCGTCAGATGAATGGATCATTAAGATGTGGTATATATACACAATGGAATATTACATGGCAGTCAGAAATGATACAATCACAGACTTTGCAGCAACATGGATGGACCTAGATCATATTATATTAAACAAAGTAAGTCAGAAGACAAAAGAGAAACACAGAATGGTAGCACTATTCTGAAGCACCCAGAACACACATCTTATACACAACTGATACTCAACAATCAAATAACATGGTTTAACAGGGTAGAAACTCTAAACACTGCAATAGTCAACATATACTCAGGAGCAGTCCCCAAAGTACTTGAAAAAGGAACAACGCAAACTCTTGACTACACATTATTCCACAAAGAAAGCAGCAACACCAAAAACTGCACCGTAGAGAGAACAGGTATGTAATCAACCTTCCACGACAAACTCCCACAACAATCACTTTTTCTACTATTTTCTAAAAATTATGAAAATGCATAATTTTAAATAAGTGGTTGCCCACCCAGATAACAGATTTATTGACTTAATTTGAGATTTTGATTTGTTTTCAAAATATTCACCTTATAATTTTGAAATCTATTGAAGCCTTCTTTGCAGCTTTAAGCATAATTAGTTTTAATTATTGCCAAATTTTCATAGGCTAAGAAGTTAGTATCTAATTTTAGGATATATTTGTATATCGTACTTTATATAGGACATGGTATATAGTTAATTAATAAAGATTTATAATACAATCCTGTAATAAACTCTAAGGTTCACTGTTACATGAGATTTTATTTCATCATTAAAAATATTTCTGTTCCTAGTTATACTCCTAGGGTATATTCCTAGGAGTGGTATACCTGGGTCGTATGGGAGCTCAATTTCCAGTTTTTGGAGGAATCTCCATATAGCTTTTCATAAAGATTGAACTAGACGGCATTCCCACCAGCACTGGATAAGAGTTCCTTTCTCTCCACAAACCCACCAACACTGTTTGTTTTTATTCTTTGTGATGTATGCCAATCTCTGGGGTGTGAGGTGGTACCTCATAGTTGTTTTGATTTGCATCTCCCTGATGATTAGTGATGTGGAGCATTTATTTTTATGTGTCTTTTGGCCATTTGTATTTTTTCTTTGTCAAAGTGTCTGTCCATTTCTTCTCCCCATTTTTTGATGGGATTAGATGTTTTTTTCTTGTAAAGTTCTGTCAGTGCCTTGTATATTTTGGAGATTAGCCCCTTCTCTGATGGGTATTGGGTGAATAGTTTCTCCCACTCAGTGGGTGGCTCTTGTATCCTGGGCACTATTTACTTTGAGGTGCAGAAGCTTCTCAGCTTAATATATTTCCATCTGTTAATCTCTGCTTTCACTTGCTTGGAGAGTGCAGTTTCCTCCTTGAATATGCCTGAGACTCAATGTCCTGGAGTGTTTTGCCTATGTGTTGTTCTATATATCTTATAGTTTCAGGTCTGATATCGAGGTCTTTAATCCATTTGGATTTTACCTTCGTACATGATGTTAACTGGGGGTCTAAGTTCAATTTTTTGCAAGTGGCTAGCCAGTTGTGCCAACACCACTTGTTGAAGAGGCTTTCATTGCTCCATTTAGGAATATGGCCTAGGAACACAAAAATACAATACAAAAATCTCTTCCTTACACCTATATTCGTTGCAGCACTATTACCATAGCAAGACTCTGGAAACAACCAAGATGCTCTTCATTAGACGAATGGCTAAAGAAACTGTGGTACATATACACAATGGAATATTATGCAGCTGTCAGGAATGATGAAATCATGAAATTTTCCTTTACATGGATGTACATGGAATCTATTATGCTGAGTGAAATAAGTCAGAGAGAGAGAAAAAAAACGCAAAATGGTCTCTCTCATCTATGGGTTTTAAGAAAAATGAAAGAATTTCTTGCAATAATAATTTTCAGATGCAAAAGAGAGAAGGGCTGGAAGTTCCAGCTCACCTCATGAAGCTCACCATAAATAGGGATGAGTTTAGTTAGAGAAATAACTACATTTTGAACTATCCTAATAATGAGAATGTATGAGGGATATAGAAAGCCTGTATAAAGTACAGGTGGGGTTGGGTGGGGAGGAGGAAGATTTGGGACATTGGTGATGGGCATGTTGCTCTGGTGATGGGTGGTGTTCATTACATGACTGAAACCCAAATACAATCATATATTTAATCAAGGTGTTTAAATAAAATATATTAAAAAAGAAAAAATATTTCTGCCTTGAAGTTAAATTTAGGATATGAACATTTGACCCCTATTTCTTTATCTTTTCTATGAGAAACTATGTCATCACATATTCTTTTACTTGCAACTTGTTTGAGACACTTTGTTTTAATAGTTTTCTGGAATACAGTAACCAGGAGTTGGAGAGATACAGTGAGCAGAATGCTTGTCTTGCATGCAGCCAATCTAAATTCAATCCCTAACAGCATATTTGGTCACCTGAGTACTACCAGCAGTTATCCAAAAGCACTGAGCCTTTAGTATGTCCTGAGAATTTCTCAGTGTGGTTCTCATACAAAAATAAATAAATGAAATTTATTTATAACATCCTGTGCCATATTTCCAAATCCAGGTACTTTTATCCATCAAGCCTAGCCCACACAACACTTTAAATGCTTTCATTCCATTCCAGTTGCAGTGACCCACACTTATATCACCTTATATCTGCTATATGGCAGTGCTTTAAATTCTTCTTTGCTATTCCACAACTTCTCAGAGGCCACAATCACCTCTGAGAGTCCAATTAAAATTCACAGCCATGTGGTAAAGAATGTCAGGGAAGGAAAAACCAAGAGCCCCCTTCCTGTCCTGCTTCTTGATCCCCTCAGGTGGCATGTTTCCTTGGCCAACTAGAACTGGAGCTTATTGATGAAGTCTTCTCTTTTTTCCTATATACCTTTGTGTTGAAGCTTCCCCATTCCTATTTTAACATGTCCTCAACCCAGGACTCGGGAACCAAATGCCTAAACATATAAGTAGTTTTACTTTTTTACTACTTACATATAAGTCATTTTTAGCTTTACTTTAAAAATATTTTTGTTATTTTAGCACCATGAAATTACAAAGTTATTCATGATTGGGTTTCAGGCATAGACTATTTCTCACTGACTCCCTCACTATTGCCAACTTCTCTTCATCAATTACCCCAATTCTACTACCATTTGCTTATCATTCTGCTTTATGAGAGGGGCATATTTTTTTTTCTTTTTAAATATATGTTTTTGCACTGTGGTTTACAATACAGCTGCTGATGGGGTTTCATACAGGACACTTTACCACCTTTCAGTACATCCTCCTCCTGCTTGCTGAGAGCTTTCCTCCACCATAATCATTGCCCTCTCCCTGTCCTACCTCTTAGGCCCCTCAAGTGGCATATTTCCTACTAAAGCCCAGTTCTCATGTGCTTTGTGTCTATTGTCTGGGTCTGCATTATTTAACCATTATTTTTCTTTATATCCTTCATGTGAGAGACTCATTCTGAGTTAATCTTTTTCCTTCTAACTTCAATCAGCATGATGCTCTCCCTCCATGTAGCAGCAAATTGCATGATTTATCTTCATTATGGTTGAATAATTTTGCACTGTGTTATATATACCATAGTTTCTTTATTCTGTCATCTATTCTTGGACACTTGGGTTGTTTCCAAATTCTGGCTAATGTGGATAGTAAGTACTTCAAGGAACATAGAAGAGCAATTGTCTTTTTCTATTTTGTTATTGGACCCTAGGGGTTTATTCTAAGAAGTGAAGTTGCTGGGAATGTTGCACTGGTGAAGAGGGATGTTCTTTACATGACTGAAACCCAATTACAATCATATATGTAATCGTGGTGTTTAATAAAGATATTAATAAAAATAAGTTTAATTCCTATAATTTTTTGCAATATTCATATTATTTTCTAGAAAGGCTGAACCAGTTGCCATTCCAATCACAGTGAATGAGCGTCCTATTCTTCCTGCATCCACACCAGCACACATGCTAGTTGTTCTTATTCTTTTTGATGTTTGCCAATCTCTGTGGTGTCAGATTATCTCTCCTCCTCAATATTGCTTTAATTTTCATATCTCTGATGGTTTGTATTGCGGAGCATTTTTTACCCACTTTGGGAAACAATGATCTCAGCAAATTTTTCATCCAAAATTCTTGATGTGGTGTTGTCTGTTGCTCCAAAGTATTACATAATTTCTAGGCTCACATCGTTTACATCTGATTTTCTGTATACTCATATGGTCTTCCCATTTCATTGCAATACTCTTCATGGCAATGTTTGAGTTCGATGAAAGCTCTCTGAAGACAGTTTCTCTAAGCAGTAACGCTGCTTTTTTTTTTTTTAGTTGCATAAGATTGCAATTGCTGTGGTCTGATTCCTCTGTTGCTCAGAAAGCAAACAAGAAATATGACAGGTGGAGTAAAACTTTATTAACAACAAGTAAACTGTGGGAGGACGGCATATTCTTGTTTATACAATTATAAGAAGTAGTTTGTTTTGTTTTGTAGGGGTCAATACATCTAGCAGTGCTCAGACAACCTGATGGTCCCAGGAGACCATTTGGTTGTCAAGGATCAAGCCAGGGTTGTTTGAGTATAAGACAGGAGTCTGAACTCCTGTATTATTTCTTCAGCTCAAGAAGCAATTTTTATTAGAAAAAAAGAAAGGAAAATACATTTTTAGAAAAGACTGAGTGCCTTATACTTCATTAAGGGAGATGACCTCTTATGAACCCATATAACAAGAAAATCTAAATAATCAATTTTGACCAGTAATGCTGAACCTTGAAAGACAATATTTCTTTCTCATTATGTAATTTATAAATATTAATATTTAATCAAATTAAACAGTTTATTAAAAAATAAATGAATACACTAAAGAAATGTACAGTGGAGATGATATAAAGAAGAGAATGTTGTTTGTCTAATTTATAGATCAAACTCTGCTGTCATTTTGGGAATATCTTATTTTTATTCATGTAGCTAAAACTAAACTAAACTTAGCTAAGACTACATGGGAATTTTCACAAATCCCCATTAGAGAAGGAATGACATTTCCCTTCACATTTATCTTATAGACTTGACAAGGTGTGAGGTAACGTAGCAAAAATCACTTGAACTAACCTTTGCTTTTGCCTTGTGTATTTAGCACCTTTGGGAACTTGGGGAGTGTTTAGGAGTTATAATGTTAAGAAGAGTGTGTTAATGGAATGTGATAAAGAAGCCAATCCCCAAAGAAATATAATTAATTAGTTTCATGCATCAACTTTTTGATTTACAAAGAAAAAGACTCAGAACATGAGTTTTGAAAATTGACTCCTTAGTTAGAAACTGATCTCTATTTCTTTCCATATATGTGTTTAGATGCAGATGATGACAGGGATAATGAAAAAAAAAAAAACTTTGACATGAGGAGCTAGTAAGATGATCAAGAAAGGCTGTGAGAAATCCCACTAGAAAAATAAAGTCCAAGTTAGGTATATGGTATCTTGAACAGAATGATTTTAACTTTTTCAAAGTTATTCAGAAAAGTAATTAGCAGTGGTTGGTGATGGAGCAGATATAGGTTGATAAAAAAAGAAATTTTAGTGATGGCAGCTACTTTCTGCTCTATGCAACAGTGACTATTTAAAAATAAAAAATTTATATAGAAGTAAATGGTTTCTGTAGATAGCATTCTGCTCTTGTGGTTAGCATGTAAGATTAGCATGCTGACCACTGTAAGTTTTATAATGTATAACTCTTATAAAAGCTCACTTCTATGTTAGCAGGTTCAGCAGGGTACAGAGGCAAAAACAAGGAGAAAAAAAGGGGCCCCTTCCATACAATGGCTCAGTCTATATATATTATGCATTCCCACTCCGTCTGAATACATCTTATGAAGTCATCTGATTGGTTATATATTTACATAAGTACATAAGGGTGTGGCTGATTGGGGGGTGAGAGATAAGATCACAGAAGACCTAATATAGGAATGCAAATGATGTCATCTTCTCTTATGTGCATGAGTCTGGATGATAGTCAAATCATTTATAAAAATTAAGGTATAGAATACAATCCATCAGAGGTCTGGTTCCTCCCTCTTTTTAGTTGTTCCTTCTAACTTGTACCATTACAAAACTACCAGCTTTGGAATAGAAGTCTAGAGATACTCCAAAAGGAATATTAATGAGTGATAAGTCTATATATGAAGCTACACTAGGAAGAACCTAGTTGAATAAGTCAGAGGATCCAAAAGCAGAATGTGTTCAACAGTCTCAGACACTGCTGGGTGCCAACTTAGAGGAGAGTTTCTTCAAATTCCTTTGAATTTGTTTACAAGCTTGTTTGATAATCAGGATAATTATTTTCACAAAGAGATAATGTGAAACATACATTCAACGAAGTGAAGAAAGTGAATAAATAAAAGCATAAACAGCTGGGGAGAAAGGGATAGCACAATGGGTAGGGTGTTTGTCTTACAGGCAGCCAACCCAGATTCAATCCCAGGTATCCCATAGGGACCCCCGAGCCTAAATGCTACACTCTTCCCCATCTCTGACAAAGGTGTCTTTTTTTTTAAAGTTTTTATTCTAAGGAGAGGAGGTTTGTGACCACACTTGGCAGTTGTCAAGGATTATTCCTGATTGTGTCCTGGTATCCAGAATTTGAATTAATGTCAGCACCAACAAGACAAATGTCTTACCTCCTGCACATTCTCCCAGGTCCACAAAGGTGTGCGATTTTTAAAGGAAGAAAAAGTAGGAAAAGGTATACCCTTGTTCTTTAATAAAAATGGGTCCCAAATCCAAAGACATATTTGGGTGGGTAGGGTTTCTGTCTTGCACATAGCCCACCTGAGTTAAATCTTGGCATGCCCTATAGTCCCCTGAGCCCCACCAGGAATGAACCCTGAGTGCAGAGACAAGAGTAAGCCCAAAGTACATCTGAGTATGGCTTCAAAACTAACTAGCTATATATATATATATATATATATATATATATATATATATATATATATATATATATATATATATATATATATATATATATGTATAGATATAATTGGGTACAAAAAACTATTGCTGATCAATACATATACTGGATAGTTTGTTAGCTATCCCACTTTTCTTCTTTCTATACTATCTAGTAAAATTTCTTATTCATTATTCTGATATATGGTTCTAGTGATGAGAAGCTATGAAATAGAAGCCATCTCTGGTAAGGGCAAGCTGTAAATTCTCATCAAGCTCTATAAACTCATTGGAAAAAAATCACTAGTTTTTTCAAGAGTACATTAATAATTTCTTTAATGATTCTTCTGTCCATTGTGTAAAATATTGTTGAATTGTAAGGATGATGGCTCATCTAATTGTTAATTAACTAATTACCCTTTTGGTATGAGAATACTTAATAAATGTACTTTTTTCAATAAATTTTTTATTCTTGAAATGATGATGAGAAAATTTATGTGTTTTCTATTGCCAAGAAATTTTCCTTAAGCCTCCAGTTCAGTGTTTATATATCACATAGAAAGAAGCTATTTAATACTTGTCTTTCACTTTATGTTTTACATAAATTCTTTCCATTAATTTTCACCTTTTATTAAATAAAGTATTTAATTTTACATTCTCATCTTTTTTTGTTGTTTGTTTGGGAGTTACACCCAGCAGTATTCAGGGCTTACTCCTGGCTCTATGCCCAGGGATCACTTTAGAGGTGCGCAGAGGACTGTTTATAAGGTTTTTGGGATGGAACCTAGGTTGGCCACATGCAAGGCAAATGCCCTACCTACTTTTACTATCTCACAACTTCCATTTTTTCCTCCTTGCTTGAAAGTCATCTCATATCTATTCTTTAATAATTAGCCTTAAAGTTCATATAGTCAGCAAATATTTTCTGAAGTTAAACAATTACAAGGCATAGTTCTAGTTTTCAGTGATATGCCAGTGAACAAATAAAATAAAATAAATAAAATAAACAAATAAAATAAATAAATAAATAAATAAAACTTTCATCCTCATGTTTCTATGTCAATAATATGAAAAAATAAATTTGTATGTATGAACAAACTGAGATTGTATATTGATAGGTAGCTCATGCTTTAAAGTAACATAAAGAAGGCAACACATTTGGGGGGAAAAAAAAGGAGAAAATGTCAATTTTTTTTTGAGAAGCTCTCTAAGAAAGGATTTTCCAAAAAAAATAAGTGGGAAAAAAACCTGAGGTGGAAGCAGTCTGGCATGTTCAAATAAGAGCAAAGAGAATATAGTAACATAGCAAAGTCACTGGAAAGAGCAAGTCTGAGCTGAGTTCAAATAATTAAGATGCAAGAACTGTTATTTAAATTTAGAGCTAATAATGATCAATGTAGAATATTTTGTTAATAACAACTTGGGTGTTGGTGCATTTTGTCATATGTCAAGGACACACAGTTTTTAATATAATAAGCATAGAACTAATCTAATCGGCATCAATATTTTTTGCTGCTGAAATAACATTGAATGGATCGATTAGAGTGTTTAGTAAGCATGTATAAATTACAGTGACAAATGAGAATTAACTTGAAATAAATACTTTTCAAAAATAAAGCACTAGTAGAGCACTCGTGCTAAAACACTAGTAGAACAGGTAGAGTGCTTGCCTTACATTTGGCCAACTAGAATTGGATTGCTATTATGTGATATGGTTGCTTGAGCCTACAAAAATGATTCCTAAGAGCAGAGCTAGGAGTAAGCCCTGATCACTGCCTGGTTTGACCCTACTGAAATGCAAAACATAATTAAAGTGTCTCATTTTAAAATTAATAAAAACTGTTATGACTTTTGTTATTTATAATTAAATAAGATTATAAAGTTATTTATAATTATTTGGTTATTTATATTGTTGCTATTTATAACTGATATGACAATTATTTTTATATCCTATTGTTAAAATGTTATTCAACTGAGCTAACACGAAAAATAGTGTTAATGATTATGCTTAACAAAGTTACTACATTTCCAAGCAATGAGATGTGTGCCTTTCCACCTCAGTGGTTACATTTTTCTTTAAAATATTTTAGCTTGGGGCTGAGAAGGTGGCGCTAGAGGTAAGGTGTCTGCCTTGCAAGTGCTAGCATAGGACGGACAGCTGTTCGATCCCCCAGCATCCCATATGGTCCGCCCAAGCCAGGGGCGATTTCTGAGCGCATAGCCAGGAGTAACCCCTGAGCGTCAAATGGGTGTGGCCCAAAAAGACCAAAAAAAAATGTTTTAGCTTGATTCTGTCAAATAATCCACACGCACAAGCTCTCATTACAGTTAATATTGTGAAGTAAAAAAATAATTTCAAACATAGCAATGAATGTTCATTTTCTGTTTTATATATATAAGATATTTAGAAAAATTAAGCATGTTTGGAACAACTCTAATCAATAAATTTATTTTCAACTATGAATTTTGTGAAATACAAGTGTGAATTCATTAAGTAAAAATTTATATGATATTTATAAATGCCTTTTATAAAATATATATTGGATTCAAAATTTAAACACAAATAAAATGTACAAGATATAAAATTATTTACCTGGTTATATGTAAAATAATATCTACAGTTTTGTTTGACAAGTAGGTTATTTGAATTTAATTTTATAGTATTTATAGTGTGATTCAAAACAAATTCGTTTATGCAGCTTGAATTGTATTTCTATTGGCATGTATTGGTCTAGATCATTTGAGCAAACATCTTACTGCTCTATACAGGGGAATCCTTTGTACAGCAGGATATAAATATTCCTAACAACAGTTTATTAAATGCCAATGGAAACCTCCCATCATCCAACAATCAGAAATCCCTCCACCTCCAATTGAGAACTACTGTTTTTACATTGAAATGTATGAGACTTCCCACAGCTCTAGCCCACATAGTTTAAAGCAGTCTTATAAGTTTTAACATAAAGGGAGATGCATCTATCAGATACAGAATGTTTAGGGACAGAAAGGGCTTTGATTGGCCCAGTTCTTGAGTAAATTACACCAATAATTCTCCACTAGTTCTCTCCTTAAATGCTGATTTCAAGCTGAAATTCTTCAGGATTGTATTAAACTTTGCTTTTTATTTTTATAGCTTTCTTCTATTTGTTACATGTAAATATTGCTGCTGGATACTTTACTCTACCAGTAATTTTTACTCATCAGAAACTTCTCCAAAGAACAATTTTATAATATGTGCTTTCAGACAGTTTCTTTCGTAAGGAGGAAGATCAATGAACGTGCTCAATATTACGTTTCTTAAATATTTCTTTTTTGTTTTGTTTTGTTTTGTTTTGTTTTTTGGGCCACACCCGGCTTTTGCTCAGGGGTTACTCCTGGCTATCTGCTCAGAAATAGCTCCTGGCAGGCACGGGGGACCATATGGAACACCGGGATTCGAACCAACCACCTTTGGTCCTGGATCGGCTTCTTGCAAGGCAAACGCCCGCTGTGCTATCTCTCCGGGCCCTCTTAAATATTACTTTCTAACTACAAATTCCAGACATGTAGTTAAGTTATAGAAATTTCTCTATGGCATAAACACAGCAACCTTATTAACTTTTACTTATGCAACTAGTTTATCACCTGTTTTTCTGGATATTTTTTTAAGAAATGCTTAAACCAACCCCAATAAAATTATTTTGTTCCCTATTATTTTGTAATTAAAGCATTTCCCTTTTGTGTTATTATATAAGATACAACTTTCTCTAGTATAATAACCCAATTTAATGGGCAAATGTGTCTTATTAATAAACACTCACATTTCTTAATTTCAAAACTCTCTTTAGTTACCAGGTTAAATACAGTTCCTCTCATTCTCCATCTTTATAATTTACTTATTTACATTATTTATCCCAATGGGTAATACTAAAGTATTTTCTCTTATTGTATAATTTGTGATAAGCAAAAACACTGACGTTTCTCAAGTGTTACTTTATTATCAGCTAATTTTATTGTTTATGTTATAAATTAAAAATATATAGAACAAAGAACATTTTGGTTCACACCCAGAAATATTTAGGGGTTACTTCCAGCTCTGCATTCACACAAGAATTATTCCTGGTGGGCTTGGGGAACCATATGAGGGTGCTGAAGATTAAACATAGGTCATATGTATACAAGGTAAAATAACCTAGCAACTGTATTATCAGTGTGACCCACAAGACATGTTTATTTATTTATTTATGTTTCGGGCCACACTCGGCAGTGCTCAGTAGTGTGTAAGGCAAACCACCCTACCACTGTGTTATCCTCCAGTGCCAAAATTTGTTTAATAATTTTAATAAACATAACAATAAACATAATTTAATAAACATAATAATTTTAATATGCAAATCATGATAAAATTTAAACCATTATAAATCAATTTTCCAGTAATAACTTCATTAGTACTTTTATATTTATTTTGTCAAAATCTCTCATCAGATATATGAAAGAGAACTATATATATTTTATGTAATATATATGATATATCATGTGTAAGATGATTTAACATCCTTTATATATAAATGCATTTTCTCTTCCTTTCTCCCTTCCATCATATTTCTATCTAGTCTTAATTTATGTAATGAGTTAATACATATTTTTGTTTGTTTGTTTTTTTGGGCCACACCTGGCAGTGTTCAGGGGTTACTCCTGGCTGTCTGCTCAGAAATAGCTCCTGGCAGACACAGGAGACCATATGGACACCGGTATTCGAACCAACCTACTTTGGTCCTGGATCAGCTGCTTGCAAGGCAAACACCGCTGTGTTATATCTCTGGGCCCAAGTTAATACATTTTAAGTCCTAGATATTATTAAACATTGAGAAATAGATGGCAATGGTCAGAGCAAAAGCAATATAGAGCTTAATGTGGAGAAAAAAATACAAAGAAGTAAACATAAAATTATGTCAGATTGATATGTGCTGTGACTGGAATAGCGGAATTATGAGAACACAAAGAAAAGACATTCAAGTTACTTTTGGAAAAATTTTGAAATTCTATATATAAAATCAAACATTTGATAAAAAGAAAGAGATGTTAGAATCAAAAGCATATACAATTTTAACACATTGGTGTAAATTGCCAAAATGTCTTCAAAAAAGATTGCACCATTTGAATCTCTACAGAGAATGTGTAAAATTTTATTGCCACAGACCAACAATATTGAGTAACACTGATGCCAATATGGAGATGGAAATGGTACTTGTCTTTTCTTGATTTGAATTTCCTTGACTACTGAATAAACTTGAATTTATTTCATTTCCTCATTAACCCTTTGTTACTCTACATTACTTAAGTAGCTATTTCAAGGTAAATAAAATCTTATATTATTTATGTATTAGTTTCCTATTTGGAAGGGGGCAGAGAGTTAGTATAGGTTTAATCTATACTATCTAGCTCCTCATATGAACCCTACCAAGAGTTAAACATGAGCACAGAGCCAGAAATAAGGCTAGAGTACAATGGGATTTGGGCCAAAATCTAAAGGGCAATTGCTCAAAGGCAGCAAAAACAAAGAAGAAAAATTATCTTCAGCAGGAAACATACTGTGTGGTGGTTGTGGTGGTGGAAGTGATGGTAATGGTTATGTAGAAATAGAACAGGGAAAAAAATGCTACAAGAATTATAGAGGGAAGTGGTCAACCAGGAGAAGGAAGGGGTGCTAAATGGTAGAAAAGTATTATGCATGAAACCTAATCAGTATCAGTACTTTAACCCACAGTGTCAAAAGATATTTATACAGGGGCCAGAGCGACAGCACAGTGATAGGGCATTTGCCTTGCATGTGGCTGACCCAAGACAGACCTGTGTTTGATCCTCAGCATCCCATATGGTCCCCAAGGCAGGAGCAATTTCTGAGAGCATAGAAAGGAGTAACCCCTTAGTGTCACCAGGTGTGGCCCAAAACCCAAAACAAAACAATAAGATATTTATACATTTATATGTATATACATAAATATATATATACACACATAAACACACATATAAATTGGGTGCTGGTGAAGGGATTGTTGTTGGAACATTATATGCCCCAGAACTAATTAAGAATAACAATAATTTATGGAGACTAAATAATATTTTTAAAACCAAAGAATGGATCCTAGTTTTTAAATTTTCTTTCCATTCCTAGATCTTTCTTGAAGACACAATGGTATCAGCAGCCCTCTTACATAAACTATACTCAGTCTACCAAGCTGAAATTCCTTCTTATTCTAACCTAGTAAATACTATATCTTATTCCTAATTATGCTTTCAACATTCTTTTCCTAGTCCATTTCTAAGTCTTCTATGATCCTTGTACTTATATTTTTATCTCATGTTCTTTCATTATTTACCAAATCTTATTACTATATTGGTGAGTTAAATGTCCTTTGAAGAGTGCCAATAATTAGCTTCTCAAAACTTCATTTCAATATCTTCTCAGTTAATGTCTATTTTTTGGCTCACCATTTTATCTCCAACTTTTATGCCTATAAGTTAAAATTATATTGACATTTAAAAATTATATTGACATTTTAACATAAAAACATTATATGAAACATATTAAATTTTCACTAGAAGAGTGAATAGACAGTGACATGTATAGACACTTTCCCAAAGAAAATATATAGAGTTTATAGATATATTAAAACATTTTAACATCACTCATACTAAAATAAAGTAAATTAAAAACAACAAAAAAAGACAAATAAACCCAATAAGATATAACTTGAAACTCAGAAGGATGTATTATGTCCAAAAAATAAACAAAAACTGGGTTAATATTGAGTAGGGGACAATGCCAAACAAAAATGGAAGGAAATGACAATATGATAGAAGGAGAAATTCTGGAATGTTTTACTCATGAAACCCTACATTAACAGTTTATAAACAATGGTGCATAAAATTAAATTTAAAAAAGTTTGGAAATAGGTACTGGGAATGTAGCTCATGAATAGAGAATTTGGCTTAATTGGATTCACACATTGAAGAAAAGATACTGCCTCCCCCCTCAATGGAAACAATTGTTGGTATAGTTGTGGCGAAATAAAAATTGTGGTTTAGTTTTGGTAAGAAAGTGAATATGTGCAGCCAATATGGGAAATGATATGGATATTTATTTAAAAAGTAAAATTGTGTGATACAGTAATACTACTCCTAGGTTTATATATAAAAATATTATCGGAAGAATATGAAAACACTAACTTAAAAATGTATTTACAACCTTATGTCTCATATCAGCATTATTACAGTAGTCAAAGCATAGAATCTACCTTGATGTCTACAAACAGATAATCAGAAAAAGAAATTATATTTTATTATATATACATATATATATACTGAATGGAAAACATATTTACAATAGAAAATAAGTAATTGTCCCTTTGGGGAATATATTGACAAATTTGAAGGAGTTATGTAATGGATAAAATTAAAAGCTAAAACACAATTTTCAAATAGCTTCATTCAAATATAAAATAAGAATTCCTAGACTAGGGGACCAGAGAGATAGCATGGAGGTAGTGCATTTGCCTTTCACGCAGAAGGACAGTGGTTCTAATCCTGACATCCCATATGGTCCCCTAAGCCTGTCAGGAGAGATTTCTGAGCATAGAACCAGGAGTAAACCCTAAGCGCTGCTGGGTGTGACCACCCCCCAAAAAACGACAACAATAACAACAACAAAAATGAATTCTTGGACTAAATAAAATGGAAAAAAAACATATCCAAAACTTAATGAAAACTAAGTTTACCAGAGTTTACCAGAGTCAAAGGAATGATGAATAGAAGAAATAAGCAGTAGGGAATTTTGGGTGATGGGATGACACTATGACTGTGGCAGTTGAAACTTTGACCTTTACACACTTCCATATATAACTGTAGTAGTGCAAAGCTAAACACCCTAAATCCCATATGTCAATGATTACAACACCCCAAATATACTGGCAGAAAGTGAGCATAACTCAGAAATCTATAAATATTATTGTATATCATTCTTTCTTGAAGTTGGCTGTGGAATTGAAGCATAAAAATATTTTATCTTTGGAGGCAGTATATTTCACCTTAAAACCTTGTAGATTATCTTTCCTTTATAGTTATCTATTTATTTAATTTTGGGGCCGAAAACAAACAATGCTCAGGGATTATTCTTGGCTCTACACTCAAGAACTACTCCTGTTGGGTTCAGGGGATCATATGGCACGTCAATGATCATCAGATCAAGGTTGACTGTGTGAAAGGCAAAAACACCCACTATTCTATTGCTCTGACAATTTTTTCTTTTTCTTTTTCTTTTTGTTTTGTTTTGGGGCCACACCCGGTGTTGCTCAAGGGTTACTCCTGACTCTGCAGTCAGAAATCGCTCCTGAAATTGGGGGACCATATGGGACACCGAGGATCGAACCCAGGTTTATCCTGGGTCAGATGCATGCAAGGCAAATGCCCTACTGCTGTGCTATTGCTCCAGTCTCATGACCCCTCTTTTCTTTACATTAAAAAGTTCTTATAAATGTACTTGTCATAAATTATTTTGTTCTTTAAGTCAATTTTTATTGACTTTCTAGAAGATATTGAGCCCCCAAAAATGTCATTAAAATTTTTTGTTTTGCTTTGTTTTGTTTTGTTTTGTTTTGTTTTGTTTGGGTAACCAACTTTCATACCATATATATGGCTCAGAAGTCTGGGATCACACCTCCAGTGCTTGGGGAAACATAAGCAGTGCCAAGGTCAGTACTATGGTCAGTGGTATACAAAGAAGGCACTTGAACTCTTTTACTATTTCTCTACCGCTATCATCCTTTTTTAAAATTTAATTCACTGAATCATTTGTTTTGTTCTGCCCTTTAAGCATATATTACAGATGATGTCATCCAGTTTAACATTTTTAGGAGGTCCATCTTCTCCCTTTCTTTTTTTTTTTTTGGTTTTTGGGCCACACCTGGCAGTGCTCAGAGGTTACTCCTGGCTATCTGCTCAGAAATAGCTCCTGGCAGGCACGGGGGAACATATGGAACGCCGGGATTCGAACCAACCACCTTAGGTCCTGGGTCAGCTGCTTGCAAGGCAAACGCTGCTGTGCTATCTCTTTGGCCCCTCCCCTTCTTTTCTTTTCTCTTTAATTTCTTATGTTAGGCTTGTTTCCTACATTCCTACTGATTTTCCAGAAGCAACAATTACTTATAACTGAAAATGAAGACTTTATTCCTGTCATAGTATTTTGATTTTCTTGCTGACCAGTCTTAATTTTATCTTCTCCTCACTGCAATGTCTTTTCATTACACTTGCCTCTTTCCTAATGAATGGTTGCTGCATTTCATCAACAGTGCTTTTGTAGGCTCTAAAGATGCAACAGACTGACCTACACATAATTTTACCTGCACTTCAGTACATGGAATACAGAAATAAGTTGTTCCTTTGAGGTGCTGGGCTATTGCACACTTTCCTCTTCTTTGTAACAATTTTTTCTTATACACATGGGGAGGTTTCTTCTTAATATCTCTGAATAAAGCAAAAAATTTGCCTTTTTCTCCTGGCATGTGGGCTTTAAGTAGATTTTTTATACCATATGCATCTAATAACTTGATGGTCTTTATTTAAAACCCATTCATATTTTGGAGATTTTCCCAGTGATTCTGGGGCCATGATAACTAAGTCAAGGGGACATGGAAGGCTGTGACATGACAGAGGTTGAACCTAGGCCACCATGCAAGCCAGACATGTGCTCCATCTCTTTGAGCAATCATCATGGCCCCCTTTTTTATACTTTCTACAAATTCATTACATTCTAGAATTTTGCACTGCCTCAATGGCTATGAATTGGAATTCAAAAAATGTAAAAGTCACAATTATAGTTGTATCAAGGGCTTGTATCAACTTCCTGTCCCAGTGTCATTGTGCCACTATGGGTGATGACTCTCTGGACTGCCCCATGTCACTGTCCGTCTTTCATATCAGACTCTCTATATAAATGGAGTGTTAGATATTTATATGCATGAGCACTGAAATTACACTTTAGGGTAGAGATAATTAAATGAACAGATGATAAGAAAGTATAGTTTGCTGAATATAAAAACACTGTTCAGATCTTAGACAATTGGGAATCTTCAGCTCAAATCATAGCAACCACAAATTATTAAGAAATAAGAAACAAAGGAATTCACATTCTCTAGAAGACTGGGAGACTAGTCCAGCAAATCATCATGTTCAAATAAAGCCTCAAGCCTCATCAATAAAGAACTTAAATCAATGTCCCCTTAATAGCTCTGGAAATAAGGCAATCATTGGAAGAACAATTCAACCAACTGAAGATGAACTTATCCAATGTATCAAAGAGTCCTTACAAATGGAATGGAAAAAGTTTAAAAAAAATGCACTAGCAAGCCACAGCAACAGAATTCAGCATGCAGGGGACTATACCTATAATATTAGGGATGTGGGAGAGTGATATTACTATAAATTCAAAGCATAGACTCATAAACACTGAAACTATAAGAGCTAAGGTGCAACCACCAAAATTGTAATGTGCTTGCCAAGGTGGCTGGTGGGGTTGGGGTGGATAGGATGATGGAGAATATGAGCACCAGCGATGGGGTCGACACTGACCGGATGGTGGAATTGGTGTTTAAGTAGTATATGCCTAAAAATCAGCTTTTATAACTTTGCAAATAATGGTTCTTAAACTAAATAAAAATAGTTTAAAATAAAAATATTTTAAATAAAAATGAAAAAATATTAATCACTAACTCTATTAACTGACCCTTGTTCTCTGTCATCAGAACCTTTTATTTGGAGACTACGAGGTGGGGATGTTTACCTCCACAATGAAAAGTATGTTTCTACATTTTTCCCAATTTTCTGATCTCTAATTTACTTGGAATTGCTCTTTTATTAAATGTTGAAAGTTGTAAAATAAAGATGTTTAGAAATAGTATTTACAAAATTAAATGTTTTCTTAAATTTGTGCATTTTGTGCCCATTTTCACACAAGTAAGACCACAAAAACCATTCACCAGCTGTACTCTCAAAAGGTCACAGTAATCAACTTTCTAAGATGACTGTTGCAAAATATTTTAAAGGCCATTAAAGTTCTACTCAGAAAGAAATGGGTTTTCCTATTTTATTAAAAATAGTCTGTAGCCTGTACCAGTAGAAATGGGAAAAATGCCATAGTGTCCATGTAATTTCAGAATTTTTTTTTCTAAGTTGGTTCAAAATAAAAAACTGAAAATAAGTTTATTTCCCTTCCTCTAATAATTCATAGAAATCAAGTTTATAGAAAACTCGAGAATGTGGGAGTGTAATGTCCAGGTCCTCATTCTCAATGCACTAATTTGGCAAATGAGTGAACTAAGAATATGGAACAAAACAGTCGTTACAAATTAAAATATCAAAAAACTTCTAAGGAAACCCACTATTTAGAGTACCTATTCACGTTTTGTTCAAATTATGTTTTAATAATACATTCTGCCTTTTTATTAATATTCACTGTTAGGGCTTTCTTTACAGGAAGAGAGAAATTTTGACTGTATTCAGGAAGATAACAGCTCATTGCAACACCTGGAAAAACAATACAAATGTTGAAATCTCTGTCAGTTCCAACTCCATTGAATTGGCAAAGAATGCACTGCCATTTGAAGGCCATTCTTCGCACATATCTTCCTGGAGGTGAAAATAAATTGATAAGCAATAGAAATGTAAATTTGTTCAAGAAAAATACATTTTTGTCCATCCTTTATCCCTAGCTGTATAGTAACAAGTTTCATAAATGTGTAATAAATGGAAGATATTAGTCACATATTCTGAACTAGAGGTGAAGGATATAAAATCATATTCAAGCACCTTGACCCATGTACTCTCTTCAAGCCTTCTAACTTGCTTCTATTGATACATTTAATATCTATGGTTATATATTTTTTATTTTAAACTATTTTGTGCTAACACTTGTGCATGTGGTAATATAACAATTCATGTGTGTGGGTCTTTTCTTTTGTTGTTCTTGTTTTAATTTTGGTATGTGTCTATCAAATTCATCATATTTTGTTTCAGAAAAATCCTTTCTCCTTTCAATGCTCTTGGGTTCCATTTCATAAATTAATGACCCTCATACATGACTGAGAAACCCTGTTCTGTGTCTGGGTTACTCAAACTTGCCACTTCAGTGTGCCCCAGTCAACAAACTCTTAATATCTGTTTCATAGGCTTTTGAATCTATATACAAGTGTATTCTCCACATGAATGTAATTAAATTTAGTTTTTCTTCCACTAATCTTTCTGATGTTAATTTAATTGATCATCCCAAAATAACCTAGAGATTTGTGGGAATATTTCCTCTCTGCCCACACCATGTAGTCAAAAAGTTAAGAGCTTTGAGGCCTACTGGTGTGAATTCACATACATACTTTTTTTTCATATTGTGAAACTTGCTTAAACCTCCTGTGAGGCTTTTCATTTATAAAGGAAGCAAACTCTAACTCAAAAATACTATGATAGTTATTTACATCAAATCAACAAATATTGTAGATAGTGATATTAGATCTTACCTATGTACATAAATTTTCAATAAATATATTAGATTTTTCTAATATGAAGAATTCACAAAAAGCAGACACATAACTATATTCCTTATATAAGTATCTAAATTGAATATGCTACTTTCCTTTAGTCATTTAGGAATTTATTTGATCTGATGTCCTAGGATAGTCACCATTCAATAAAATATTCTTGAGTTCTTCTCATGACCAACACAAGTCTTCCAGTTTGTTGCTCATGAAATACATGAACAAACAAAATAGACAAAAGTCCTAATCCCATGAATGTGACTCTCTATAAAGTGTTGAGATATTAATCAACAAAATAAGCATATTTGAAACTGGCAAATGCTGTGCAAGTAAGAGCACAGAACAGGATTATTTTTAATAAGGGGGGGAGAAATCTTTTCATTTAAACACAGAGATAAATCGAGGTACTTTTTTTCAAGCACCAAGAAAATGACCCCTCCTTCAAATTATATTGGTATATGAAGAAAGAGTCCTCCAGGAAGTGGAAAGAGCCAGCGAGATTGTGCTATGATGTTATCAAGAATAAAATAAGAGCAATATGACTGGTCCAATATGACTATCGCAATAAGAAAGCTGATAAATAGGAGATGAAAAGAAGAAAATGGCAAAGTGCTTGGTTGTATTATATGATATTTTCCTCCTTTAGTTCTCACATTTGAAACAGATAAATTGACAAAATTTGTAAACTAGTAGACTGCATAGACTTTATATTTATTTTTATTAGTAATATTATTGGTCTTTTACCACATTTGGTTATATTCATGGATTACTCATGACTCTGTGCTCAGGAATTACTCCTTGACAGGGCTCAGGGGACCAAATTCCTTACTCACTGTATTATCTCCCTGGTTCTCTGATATTTTACATTAACTAATTCACATTGACTATCTACTTCTTAGCCCCTTTATTCCTAAAATAAAAAGTGACTTACATTAATAAAACAATAAATACATATCAGCATAATATTTTAAATTTATAAAAATATTAAATCCCTGTAGACATGAATAAATATTTTCAGGCAGGTTGCTTAGAACTCAATATCAAAAACTCCTTGCATTTCCATTCCTTTTCTCTTATCAATCTTGTTTTGTCACCCAAAAGTGTGAATAAGATATGTCAGAGCTTTATTGATTTTAATTTAAAGGTCACATCTTTTTTGGAAAAGGCAATGTAATTGGCACTTTGGGTGTTTTCTTTATATTTATCACAACTTAAAGGCTTTCAGAAAATTTATAAAAGTAGTGAAGAAAAAAATACGATTTGAGCTATAATTTTTAGTAACATAAATGTATTAAAAAGTGAAGAAGAGAAAAAATGACCCAGTAATATATTTTTCTGATTTAATTTTTATCTTATTTTTCTTATTATTTTAAGGGTACCAGATAGCCCAAGAAAAAAGAATGTTTTATATATTACTTTTGAAACCACAGATTAAAAGGTTTTGAATTATTAATAGTTAATGTTTGCCTACTATTATAAATAACCAGAAAACTATATTATGATATTTTCTTGTTACTTTGCATCTTAAAACTCTCAGAGTATACTTTAAAAAGTATTGGTCAAAATGAGTTGTTATGAATTGATAGTAAATGAACTTAAATTTAACACAGGATAAAATGTCTATAATTTCTGGAGGAGAGGTTGAGACACACCAGGCAGTGTTCAAGGCACTGTGCTTAGGGATTTTCCTAGCAAGTTCAGAAGACTACATGGGGTAGAGCAAATAAAAAAAATGGCCTGTAACATGCAAGTCAAGTGCCTTAATTGCTTCCTTTCATCTCTCCAGTTTCTAAGTTCTCCATAATTATCTTCTTTTTCTTTTATAATTTTTATTTTGATCATAGTGGCTTACATATTGTTGACAATAATATTTTAGGTACATATTAACATAATATCAGGGGGATTCCCATCACTGAATTATCCTCCCTACATCTCTGTTCCCATCCTACCTTCCATATCCTTCTCCCTCACCCCCCCAGGCTGGTAGAATACTTGGTCCCCTCTAAGCCTAGCTTACCTACTATTTAGTGGTCCTACACCTGCTTTGGTCTTGGTATCTCCCTTATTTCCTCCTCTAATTGGGAGGTGGGACTAGATAGTTCAAGTTATGTGGTTTTGTTTGAAGAAGAGAAAAATCATAACCTGGGGTAAAAATCAAATACGCCAAAAATAGGCGGAGTCCTTCTAGAGGCTCTCATCATCGGTTTGAGAGACAAAGGGGAGAAAGAAGGTGAAACACCCCAACAGTACACAAAAAAGTGTCAAATAAAATATTCCGTGAGCACTCCAACAGTAAAGATAAGCACCGCATAAAAGCCATAGTCTTGAGATAAAAAGCATGGCAGAGCACATAAGAAAGAAAAGAACAGAAGAAAAAATAACAAAATAAATATAAATGGAGACAACAACTTCAATAACCATACCAAAATGAAGAAATCGACAAAACCTAAATAGATAAAAAAAGAAAAAGAAAAAAAAAAGAAAATAGTTTTGTGCTCTTTTTTTCCCCCTCCTGCACAGGCACAGTAAATATTGGGCTCATTTGGAAAGGAATTCCCTTGGCCTAAAAGATACAGGATTTCTCCACCCTTGGAGTACATTGTCATAGGATTAACTATAGACTCCGTTTAGGTTCATTTACTCTCCTCTGTGCTTTCGTGGTGTTTGGAAGACTTCTGCTCCTTCCTGGGTGATAAAATCAGATCTCTGTATCTAGATATCTCGGTATCTGCACAGGTCAAGGGATGCAACTTATGATGAAGCCTTTCTTTGTGGTTTTAGGAGATCTGTTCCCTCAGTGTCATTTTAATCTGTCTTCTCTGTTTGGTGGTCTTGGTATTTGCGCTGATCCTAGGATGGAGCCTAGGATACTGTCTTACATTATGTTTCCAGAAGACCCAATCCATTGCAATTGTCTCAGACAGACCCTTAGAATTGGAGATCATGGTTTTTATGCAGGTGGTAGCTCAAACCCTAGACTAGGGGTTTTTTATTGGTCACAGGATACATACAGTCCGGTCATGGTTCTATCAGCCAGTCATCTGATTTTGCCTTATAGTAAGCTGGAGGGGTAGGATAACCTGCTCTTAGGTCAAGTTGTTCCCATTTTCCTCGTTGTCAGGATATCATATTAGAGCTGGCACTTGTTGGTGTCTGAGCAGTATTAAGGATGTCCCAGATGGGACTTGTTTCCTGTAGCTGTTGTGAAGAACTGTGTCATTTCTATGTCTGGGATCCAGGGTTCAAGGCTGGACAGATGGTGTCTAATCACCTGGGGTCTAAGTTGGGTTCACATGACATATTTTTAAGGTAGGAGACGTCCCTGTATTGTAAACAAGTATGAGTTCTTATCCCTAGTAGATAAGAGCTCGTTTTTATACGTAATATTTCCCCTTATTTTAGTGTGTCTTTGCAGAAAAAAATGGCTCTACATTATATTGCTGGTGCATTTGGGGGTGGAAAAAGAAGAAAACAGATATAGGTCACACACCCAAAAAAGATAAAAATAGAAATAAAAATATATGTGCACACACACATACATACATACATATATATATGGAACAAAGATTTAAAAAAATGAAGTAACAAAGTAATTAAAGGAACAAAATGATGCTATAGACTATCGTATATTTGGGGAAAAGCAGGTAAAGAGGTAGGGTAATACAGGTCTTATACTTATGATGAAAGTATAGGTTTCCCCATTGTCTTTTGAGATTTTCTTGTGGTGTGTAGGTTCCTAGCGCCTTTTCATCACACACCCTGAACTTCTTGAGGTTGGGAAAAGTTTTGTGGTAGGGAAGTCTTGGGAAGAGTTCTTGCTTTGGGGCTACTTTTAGAGCTGAGTCTGGTTTCAAGTAACAGTCCAAACTAGGTAGAGTTGGTAAGGAGGGCCACGCAGCTTGAGTCAGCAGGGGAGTTGGTTGCCTTTTCTTGCCGGGGATGAGGTGTTGGTTTAACTGTGTATCCCTTCGGTTGGGTGCTGGGTACTGGTTCATTGGGGTAGGAGGTCAGTCTTGATGCCTAATATATTAAGAACTGAGGGTGAAGAGTTTTAATAAAGTGGGAAATCTGAATGGGATTGAGAGTGAAGGGATAGTCAGATTTCCAAAGGGGGGAAAGGGGAAAGTATATGGAAGGGGCAGAAAGGAAGAAAAGAGAAAATACATTATAACGTAAAAGAGAAAAAAAAAGAAAAGAAAAAAAAGTAATGAGAAGAGAGGAGGAAAGGGCAAGAGAATGCTAGTTTGCTTGAATGTGTTCGATGAGTAAGTCCTGTAGAATGAGTCTATAGGTCACAGTTGCTACTTTAGTGTTCTGGCTGGTCACATGTTTCAAGTTCTAAAAGAAGGTATAACCTAGAGATAAAGTGTATGTTAAAGAGTTTTCTCGGGGCATCGTAGTGCAAGCTGGGTATGGTATCTCCTGTGACTGGGCCCTGAAGTGCCATCATAGTTTGTCCACCATTTGTATCCAAGAAGGCCTGTGGACAGAAAAGCTGAGAGGTTATTTTAAATATATTAAGATTAAGGCATTAAAACATATTGTTGTAAGATGTTTTCATTGGAGTCAATGATTTCCCATGGTATTCTTTACCTGTAATCCTGTATAAGATCCCTAAGAGATTACTATTGGCCTTTATAGTAGAAGGCTGATTACATACCTGTTCTCTCTATGCTGCTGTTTCTGCTATTGCTGGTTTCTTTGTGGTATAATGTGTAGTCAAGAGTTTGTGTTGTTCTTCTTTCATGTGTTTTGGGCACTGCTCCCAGGTGTATGTTGACTGTTACAGTGTTTGGAGTTTATACCCTGTTAACCCTGTTATTTGATTGTTGAGTATTTGTTGTATATAAGTTGTATATTCTAGGTGCTTCAGAACAGTGCTATCATTCTGAGTTTATCTTTTGTCTTCTGACTTACTTCGTTTAACATAATATGTTCTAGGTCCATCCAGGTTGCTGAAAAGTCCATGATTGTATCATTTCTGGCTGCATGTAGTATTCCATTCTGTATAGATACCACATCTTAATGATCCACTCATCTTTTGTTGGTCATCGAGGCTGGTTCCAAGACTTGGCTATTATACTGAGTGCTGCGATAAAAAGTGGGGTGCACACATACTTTGGGATGAATATCCTTCTGACTTGGGGGTAGATACCTAAGAGAGCAATTGCTGGGTCAAATGGCAGCTCAATTCTGAGTTCCTTGAGCACTCTCCAGACTGTTCTCCATAGGGGTTGGACTAGGAGGCATTCTCACCAGCAGTGGATGAGAGTGCCTTTCATACCGCATCCCCGCCAACACAGATTATTTCCATTATTTTTGATGTGAACCATCCTCACCGGTGTAAGGTGGTACCTAATTGTTGTTTTGATTGGGATTTCTCTGATGATGAGTGAAGGTGAGCATATTTTCATGTGTTTCTTGGCCATCTTTCTGTCTTCCTCCGAGAAGTGTGTATTGATTTCATCATCACATATTTTTTATGGCTTTATTTGGTTTAGGGGTACTCAGTTTTCCGAGTGATTTGTATATTCTGAATATCAGCCCTTTATCTGATATGTTGTGTGAAAAGATTTTTTCCCAGTCAGTTAACTGTCTTCTTGTGTTAAGTAGGGTTTCTTTTGCCATACAGAAGCTTTTTAGTTTGATGTAGTCCCATTTATTTATGTTTGATGCTAAAGTTCTTGCCATTGGTGCTCCATCCTCGAAGACCTTTTTGATATATAGGTCTTGGAGTGTTCTACCTATTTTATTCTCTATTATCTTTGTAGATTCGGGTCTTATTTCAAGGTCTTAGATCCATTTTGAGTTGATTTTTGTATAAGGAGTGAGGTATGGGTCAATTTTGAATTTCTTACATATGGTTTTCCAGTTGTACCAACACCACTTGTTGAAAAAACTTTCTTTGTTCCATTTCAAGTTCTTGGCTCTTTTGTCAAATATTAGTTGACTGTATATCTGGGGTGTAATGTCTGGAAATTCTGTTCTAACCCACTGGTCTGAGGCTCTGTCCTTGTATCAGTACCATGCTGTTTTTATCACTATGGCTTTATAGTATAGCTTCAGATTAGGTAGCAAGATGCCACCGAGCTTCTTGTTTATTAGTAAGTGTTTGGCTATCCTGGGTCTTTTGTGATTCCAGATGAATTTTATGATTGACTGTTCTAATTCTTTAAAGAATGATGTCTGAATTTGGATAGGTATTGCATTAAATATCTATATAGTAATTTTGATAGGATAGTCATTTTGATTTTGTTGATTCTACCTACCCATGAGCATGGGATGTTCTTCCATTTCCTTAGATCCTCTTCAAGTGTTTTGAAGGTTCCCTGGTATAGGTCCTTTACTTCCCTTGTAAGGTTTATTCCTATTTTACCTTATATTTTTGAGACTATTTTAAATGGAGTTGTATTTTTGATCTCTCTCTCTTCAACTTCATTATTTGTGTAGAGAAATGCTACTGTCTTTTGTGTATTGACTTTGTAGCCAGCCACTTTGCTGTATTGGTTAATTATTTCTAGGAGTTTTGCTGTAGACTCTTTAGGGTTTTTGATGTATATCATCATATCATCTGCAAAAAGAGATAGTTTGAGTTCCTCTTTCCAAATTTGAATTTCTGATACCTGTCTCTTGTCAGATTGCTATTGCAAGGACTTCTAAGATTATATTGAATAAGAGTGGATAGAGTGGACGGACAGCCTTGCCTAGTTCCTGACCTTAGTGGAAATCGTCTAGTTTTTTGCCATTAAGGATAATGTTGGCTGTAGAATTTTCATAGATAGCTGTAACTATCTTGAGGAAGGTTCCCTCTAACCCTATGTTGCTGACTGTTTTCAGCATGAAAGGGTGTTGGATTTTGTCAAACACATTCTGTGCATCAACTGATATGATCATGTGGTTTTTGTCTTTCTTGTTGTTGATGTGATGTATGATGTTGATTGTTTTGCGTACATTGAACAACCTTGCATTCCTGAGATGAAAGCTACTTGGTCATGATGTATGATCATTTTGATAAAGTTTGATAGAATCTTTGCATCTATGTTCATTAGTGAGATTGGTCTGTAGTTTTCTTTCTTGGTGGTGTCTTTGCCATCTTTGGGAATGAGTTTGATATTAGCCTCATAAAAGGAGTTGGGGAGGATTCCTGTTTCTTCAGTGGTTTGGAAGATCCTGTGGAAAAGTGGTAGTAAGTCTTCTCAGAATGTTTGGTAGAATTTCCTGTAAATTCGTCTGGATCTGGACTTTTGTTCTTAGGGAGTTTCTTAATTACATCTTCAATTTCCTCTGAAGTGATTGGTCTATTTAAGCTTTCTATGTCTTCCTTATCCAGTCTCGGAAGATGGTATTTTTCCAGGAATCTATGATTTCTACTGGGTTCTCTAGCTAACTGAGTATAGTTGTTCATAATATGATCTCATGACATGTTGTAATGTTCTGTTGTAATCTCTCCCCTTTCATTTGTGATCCTACTGATTTGTGTGTTTCCACTCTTTTTTTGGTGAATTTTGCCAGTGGTTTGTCTATCTTGTTTATCTTTTCAAGAAACCAACTCCTGGTCTCATTGATTTTTTGTATTGTTTTCTTTATTTCTATGTTGTTTATTTCTGCTCTGGTTATTATTATTTCTTGCCTTCTGGTTGTGGTTGTATTTCTTTGCTGCAGTTGTTCCAATTCCTTGAGGTGTTCCTTTAAACTATTGGTTTTGTCATTTCCCTGTTTCTTGACATAGGCCTGTATTGCTTTGGGTTTCCCCCTAATTACTGCTTTTGCTGTGTCCCACAGATTTTGACAGTTTGTCTCTTCATTATCATTTGTCTCAAGAAATCTTTTTATTTCCTCCTTGATTTGCTCTTTGATTCAGCTGTTGTTGAGCAGCATGTTGTCTAAACCCCAGGTATTAGTTTTTCTCTATTGCTTCTTGTATTCAATTTTGACCTCTGTTGCATAGTGATCTGATAGGGTGCTTCTAATGATCCTTATATTTGTGATATAGATTTGTATCCTAGGACATGGTCTATTCTGGAGAAGGTTCCATGTGGGCTTGAGAAGAATGTGTATTCTGTTTTCTGGGGATGGAGGGTCCTATAAAAGTTTATTAGTCCTTGATTTTCATTTAGGGCTCTTATCTCTTTGCTGTTTTTCTGTTTTGTGGATCTGTTCAGTGGTGATAGTGGAATATTGAGATCTCCTATTATCACATTTCCCTTCATGTGTTTCTCCAGGTTCGTGAGCAACTGCCTCACATATTTTGCTGGCTCTACATTAGGTGCATAAATATTGATCAGGGTTAGTATTTCTTGATCTACTATTCCCCTAATTAGTAAGTAGTGTCTGTCTTTGTCCCTGATCACTTTTTTGAGGTTGAATGAAATTTGGTTTGATATAAGAATGGCTGTCAGTGCTCTTTTTTGTTTTCCTATTAGCCTGAATAATTAATTTTTATCCTTTTATTCTAAGTCTGTGTTTGTCCTGTAGTTGGAGGTGTGTTTCTTGCAGGCAGCAGAAGTCCGATTTATGTTTTCTAATCTAGTTCTCTACTATGTGCCTCTTAATGGGAAAGTTTAGACCATTAACATTTAGGGAAATTATTGACAGAGAGGATTGTTGTGCAGTCGTATTGTGTAGGGTGGTTGTTGTTACAATCGGGGGTTTGGATTGTGTAGTTCATCTCTGAGTAGGTCGTTTAGAATTGGTTTTGTTTGTGCAAATAATGCAAGATCATTTTTGTTTGAGAATGTTTTTAGTCTGCCCTCCCATATGAATGAGAGTTTTGCTGGATATTGGATCCTAGGTTGGAAATTTCTTTCACTCAGGCATTTAAATATGTTGTTTCATTGTGGTTTGATTCTTATGTCCCTTCCTTTGTACTTGAGGTTTTTTTTTCTCCCTTATTACTTTAAGGAGATCATCTATCTCTTTGTTTTCTTGCCATTTGGATTATTATATGTCTTGGTGTTGGTTTATTAGGATCTATTTTATTAGGGACTCTCTTCACTTCCTGGATTTGCACTGAAGTTTTTTTTCCAGAGGGTGGGAAAGTTCTCTGCTATTATTTCTCTGACTATTTGTTTTTCCCCTTTCCCTATTTCCTCCCCTTCTGGTATACCCACAATTCTTAGGTTATTTCTTTTGTCCTTGTTCATTAGATACTGGACTTTTCCTTGCAGTGCTTTGCCTCTTATTTCTTTGTTGGTTTCTTGGTCGATTTTGTTTGCAGTTTTCCTTCGAGTTCTTTAATGTGCTTCTCCAACTGTGTGTTTCTGCTTGTAAGGCTTGTTACATTGTCTTTTAATTTCTTCAATTCCTTTTGTATGGAATCTCTCATGTTCTTTAACATTTCTTCTTTAATTTGGCTGATTTGTTCATCCATAGATTTTTTTATACTCTGTGGATAGCGTTTCTTTCATTTCTTTTATCAATTCTTGCATTTCCTTCCTCATTGCTGCTTTTAGGTCTCCTTCCCATGGATCTGTGTGTTTTGGTGGACTTGAAAACTTGTGAGGGTTTGCCTCCATATCTCCAGATGTTAGGGTTCTTCTTGAATTACCCATATTTCTTTGCATTTATTGGTCTGTCTTGGAGTGCAGTGCCTTCCAAATTCAGCCTGTTTTGACCCCTTGTGGCTTGGGGATGGTTCCCCTCCCTGAGCGTTGTTCTAGAGGAGTCTGTTGGGTGAGGTCACTGAGGTTTGGCTCCTCGTGTGTTCTCTGGTGGGGCCTGATCAGTTGTTCTTCCCTTTTGATATAAGCTATTGAAGTTCTGCTCCTGACCATAGTGGTGGGGGGCTCTGTTGATCCGATCTCCTTTGCTCCCCCTCCCCTCCTTGAGAGTCGGCACTGCCTCTTCTTTCAGTGGGCCTGGTCAATTCCCTCTGCTTATTCCTGCCAGGCGGTGCAGTTCCGCTCCTGGCCACAATGGTGGAGGGCGCTGTTGAGCCTAGGTTCCTGCCCTCTCTCCCCTGTCTGGGAGTCAGCGGAGCTCCGCTCCCTCCGGGTCTCAGCCAAAGAAATTCCCTCAATCAGACACCCGGCAGCTTCCCTTGGCCCCTTGTGTTTGAGGTCCACTCCTGGGCTGGGGGGGGGAGGGGTGCAGGCTGCTGTAGCCCACACAAAGGTCAGGCAGTGGTCCCACACTCCCCTCTGTTCCACAGATCCCAGCCTGTCCTGGCGTAGCTGGGAGGCTCGGGAGCCAGGCAGGGAGTGCCTAGGGGGTGGTCGCTCCCTCACCCGACCTCACCCGTATCTGCACATGTCTGGTGCAGCGGGTGGATTGCTCGCAGGGGATCCCCGAGGGTGGTTGCTCCTTTACCTGTGTCTGGGCCGGTGTGTGGGTCCCGGGTGCATGCAGGGAGTGCCCTGGGTGTTCGCTCCCCCACTGGCTTCCTGGGCGAGCACAGGGGGTACCTCGGGAGCTCGGTCCCTCACCAGCTTCCGGTGGCCCATAAGTCTGACGCACGGGGTCTGAGGGGGTACCTGGGGAGCTTGGTCTCTCACCAGTTTCCGGGCCAGTCTGTGAGTCCTGCGCGCAGGGTCTAGGGCAGGTGCAGGGGGTACCTCAAGTTCTCCATAATTTTCAGTACACTACAACTGTAACTTTTGTCTCATTTATACAGTATTACAAATCAGTACATAAATCATATCATAGAAGTCATAATAATTTTATACTTTTAATATTGACTATTTTTCTTTAAATTACAAGTACCATAAATGAGTATATTAAACCACATTCTTGCTTTTAAAGTTCTTTTTTCAGTAGCACAAAGCACTTCATTTTGTATGGATAATGTGGCTACCTTTAGCTTCTCACTCTGGGTAATAAAAAAAAAAAACAAAGAAAGAAAGATAAAACAAAATACAACCAAAGAATACATCTCCAGATCTTTTTTGGAAAACTTAGAAAAAGCTTTAATTGTAACTCTTAGATTCTTGTTCTAAGTATTCTTTCTGACACTTTATATTCTTTACTTCTTAGAGAGTCATTTCATAAGACCTGTAAATTGAGGTGGAACTAAATAAAAAAAAAATGTCTCAGGGATCCCAGTGGGACTCAAATCAGAAACCTCTGAACAAAAAGTTATTGACCAAATTAACACACTGACCCCAAATTCTACAGCAGTAGAAAAGAAAATTCTCAGCTTCTACTTTAATTCTCATTCTTTCTGCTCTGTGTTGATGGTTCACTTCCCCCAGGGAGAACCTTCACTTCAAAGTTGTTTTTCAGGACTCTACTATAAAACTTAATTTATCCAAAGACCTCAATTATGTGGAAAACAAGATTGCACTAGAAAATAACTGTTTAATAGAAATTATATGATAAGCAGAGTAGATCACATAAACTATCAGTCCTAAAATTTAACCATTTAAAATGATATGCAATCTACATCAAGCTATACAGGGAGAGAACAGTTGCACTAGCATTACTGAGGGTAGTGGAGGGGGAAGAGAGATGCATGCTGGGAACAGGAGTGGAAGGATGACAACACTTGTGGTGGGAATGCCCCTTATTTATTACTATTATGTTCCTTAAATATTACTGTGAAAGATTTGTAATTCACTTTGCCCACAATAAAAAACGATAATCTTCCTTCTCATCTATTGCCTATTTGTCTTTTTCAACTGTCCAATGCAAATTAATGTTCATGAATTCACAAATATTCTCACTCCTAGGTTGCCACATCACCATTCATAACCATATTCTCACTCCTAGGTTGCCACATCACCATTCATAACCCAATTCTTTAACAAAATTAGTCATCCTGGTATTTTTTTGTGAAACTCTTCTTTCAAATTTCCAGTGTTGTTTCAGTGAGACTCAACCAATCCCAGCCTCCAAGCTAACTGTATTAAACTTAAGTCAATCAGTATATTATCCATCCTTTCTCCCACAGTGACTTTTCAAGAGGATGACATGAGTCACAATTTCCATTAATAATACATTTGGAGACTTTTGATGGGGCATTTAGGGAAAAACAAAAAGAGATACCTGACTCCTGTAGAAAACATCAGGAGATATAAGAGCCTCCAGACAGTCTGGAGTCAGAACAGAAGTTCTGGGAAAACCTCAACCATGCTACTTCTAGACATAATTATGAGAGCAATTCTCAGAGGAGGTGAGCTGAGTACATAGCATTATGTAGAACAATACCTGGATTCTCTTTAATCACTAAATCCCTAAGTCTTTGATTGAACATTTACATTGTATAAGTGCAATATATTATCTTTGTGCTTCAGTTAATTTGGTTGGACTCTGTCATTTAAAATCAAAATCCTATCAACCATGGCTTTCACAAAGAGAGAATGTTCTTACACAAATGAGAAAGACAAGGAAAGAATGATCCCACAGGCCTAGAGAGAGACGCTGACAAACACGAGCATGGCTGGCTAAGAAAGCTTAGTTAGAAAAAAGAAGAAAAACAGAACTTGCCAGGCCCCCAGGAGACCTTGGAAAAGACACAGATCTGCTTTTGTCCTTGCATAAGTGAGTTTGGTTGTATAATAATTTTATAATTTGTAAAGAAAATTTATTGTGTTTGATGATTTTTTTAGGTCCTGCATAATGTTTAAATTATGTGATTGCATTCATAGTACAAACAACTAACAAAACCCAAAGGAGCCTTTTAGGATAAGGTTAAATAGTCCCTGAGATCCCGAGTGTTTATTTGCCTGCAGTGTAAGAATCAATATCCATAATCTTGATATCAGATATTCAAGTAAAGTTCAAATACTCAGCAGCCTCTATTTTACTGGGGTAATATATTTTAGAAGGTCTTGACTATAAAGAGATTAAATTTTAAAATGCAACCAGCAAGTCCATACATGTATGATTCCAGAGTTTTGTGTAATATTCTACAGCTCAGTTTGCAGTGATTAAAAAGAGAAAAATGTAAGTTGTTAAAAGAAGTGGTAAAATAAAGTTTAGCACATCCGATGTATGAAAGACTAGGTATCAATAGTAATTCCTGGTAGTTCCTCAGGAAAGAAGAGCAATAAAGGTAAATGAATCTGATCAGTATAGAAACTGACAATATATATAACTTTTATATATAGAAACTGATATATATATATATACATATATATATAAAACTCTTGTTTTAACTAGAATAGTCTACCTACACTATCATTATTATAAATGGTCACCCTTTCAGTCTCAATAGTATTCATTATAGAAACATAAAGCATATCATTATTCTAATAAAATGGAAATGTTATAAAATTTAATCAAATGCATGAATATATTGATTAAATATTTTATAATGGGAATATATCCATGCATCACTTTTTCAGTGGAAAATAAAAGCAAGATTGTTGAATATTATCTGAGAATCTAAAATAATGATTTCCAAACATAGTATCATACT
Organism: Suncus etruscus; assembly: GCF_024139225.1. Classification (NCBI taxonomy): domain Eukaryota; kingdom Metazoa; phylum Chordata; class Mammalia; order Eulipotyphla; family Soricidae; genus Suncus; species Suncus etruscus. Next base: position 42,894,672 of record NC_064859.1, on the reverse strand, counting down.
ATAAACATTCAAAGATTACTGAGAAAAGTAATAAGTGATTCTATTCTCTCTAGAGGGAGGGCAAGTTGATATTTTTCAGACCTTTAACTACTTATCCTCACCTCTTCTCACTAGGACATATCTTATGGGATACCAGAAGATATCATCTTGGATTGACTATGAAATAAATACATTTAAGTAGATGGTCATATTTGTTTGTTTGCTTGTGTTTGGACAACACCCAGTGACACTCAGAGGTTACTCCTGGTGGTGCTCAGAAATTGCTCCTAGCTAAGGGGACTATACGCATGCAAGGCAAACACCCTATCCCTGTGCTATTGCTCCAGCAGCTAAGTAATGGCCATTTTATATAGGTTTTTAAATAAGAGGCAAAGATAGTTACTTTTATTTATATGTATGTAATAAATAATTTTATTTTTGTCTACAGTATAAAATATTCTTGTTGGGTTTCAGCCTGGTTGACCTATCAAGAGGTGACAGGGCAGTGTTGAGGTCTCCCACTATTATTTTGTTGCTATTTGTATATTCTTTCAGGTTTGTCAACAACTGTATTAAATATTTTGCTGGTACATCAATGGATGTGTATATGTTTAGGAGAGTGATTTCTTCCTGCTGTACATATATTTTGATTAGTACAAAATGACCATCTTTGTCCCTTACAACTTTTCTGAGTCTAAAGTTTGTGTCATCTGATTTTAATAGGGCCACTCCAGCTTTTATAAAGGAGTTGTTTGCTTGGATGATTTTACTCCAGTATTTTATTTTGAGTCTATGTTTGTCCTGACTATTTAGATGTGTTTCTTGTAGGCAACAGAATGTTGGCATCAGCTTTTTGATCGATTTTGCCACTCTGCAGCTCTTAACTGGTACATGTAGTCCATTGACATTGAGAGAGAGAATTGTCATGGGATTTAGTGTCATATTTGTGTAGAAGTTTGATGTGTCTGTTGCTTGGTCTTCTCTTAAAATAGACCTTTTATTTTTTCTTTTAAGGCTGGTTTCAAGTCTGTAAAGTTTCTGAGCTGCTGTTTATCTGTGAAGCTATGTATACTTCCTTCAAACCTGAAAGTGAGTCTGGCTGGGTGCAGCATTCTAGGCGAAGCATTCATTTCTTTGAGTTTTGTCACTATATCCACCACTGCTTTCTGGCCTTGAGGGTTTCTTGTGATATGTCTGCTGTAAATCTTAAGGATGCCTTTGTGGGGGGCCGGAGAGATAGAATAGAGGTAAAGCATATGCCTTGCATGCAGAAGGACGGCGGTCCAAATCCTTGCATCCCATATGGTCTCCCGAGCCTGCCAGGTGCGATTTCTGAGTGTAGAACCAGGAGTGACCCCTGAGCACTGCCGGGTGTGACCAAAAAAAAAGGATGTAATTTCCCTTTTGATCTTGCTGCTTTCAGTATTCTATCCCTATCTGTGGGATTTGACATTGTGACTAGGATGTGTCTTGTGGTGATTTTCTTGGGGTGTCTTTTAGCTGGTACTCTTTGGGCATTCAGGATTTGGGTGCAAACCATCTTTAGCTCTGGGAGTTTCTCTGTAATGATATCCTTGACTATTGATTCTCCCTAGGTGTGACTGCCCTGTCACCCCTTGATAGGTCAACCAGTCTGAAACCCAACAAAAATATACTAGCTCTAAAAAGAGAAATGGAAGAATGTGGACTATTATATATAATGTATATGTATATGCATTCAATATATATGGCATTCAATCCCCAGAAAACTAGATACACATTCTTCTCCAATTCACATGGGTCATTTTCCAGGATAGATCCCAGACTGGTCCATAAAACAGATTTCCATAAAATAAAGAGGATAGAAATTGTACAGACTACCTTCTCAGATCACAAGGCACTAAAATTAGAAATGAACTACAAAAGGTCACAGAGGAAAAACTTTAACACCTGGAAATTAAATAGCACACTTCTGAACAACCAGTGGGTCAGAGTTGAAATAAAAGAGGAAATCAAAACATTTCTGGAAACAAATGACAATGAAGACACTATCAGAATTTATGGGACATAGTAAAAGCTTTACTAAGAGGAAAATTATAGCCTTGCAAGCACACATCAAAAAGGAAGAAGGGGCCTACATAAATAATTTAATGACACAGCTTTTAAAATTAGAAAATGATCAACAAAAGGAGCCAAAAATAGGTAGGCAGAAGGAAATAATAAAGCTTAGAGCAAAAATCAATGAAATGGAAATAAGAAGAACAATTCAAAAGATCAACAATAGCAAAAGTTGGTTCTCTGAAAAAATAAACAAGATTGATACAGTATAAAAATAATCTAATTTTATTTTTATTGTTTTTGAGGTTACATCATTATCATGGTGATAACTTTAATGCCTTTTTGCCCAAGAGATAATTCAAAAGGCTGAGCATATAGTTTATATGTAGGAGGCCCAATTTCAATTCCAGTACTACATGGTCCCTTGGACATACCCAAAGATCCAAGCTAGAAGTGAATCAGAAATCATTGCGTCTGGCCCACCAAAATCAAAACATTTTTACTTTTATGTATAAAGTTACTACACCTCCATTACCACTAAATCGTCAAACTTAATGATATCACTACTCACCTGTTTTAACTAAGTTTCTTGAGACCATTTGTTGAAGAGAAATTCCTTTCTCCATTATAAGTCTTAACTGCTGTAAATTAACTATATATAAATATATAAATGCATATTAAATATAACTATATATAAACATAGTTAATTTACATTTATACATAAAATAATTTATAACTCTCAATTATATCTATTGCTGTGTGTTTCTGTTTTAATTCTAATACCATACTGTTTCTCATTTTAAGAATAGTTTGAATTTAGGGAGCAAGGCACCAACATTTGTTGCTCTTTCCTCAGCATTATTTTATATATTTGGGATCTTTTGTGATTTTATACAAATTTCAGTGATGAAGGCTAGAGGAATATTATTGTTGGTAAGACACTTGTCTTGCATGTAGCCCTAGGTTTGGACCTTGGTACCACATATTTCTGAACTTACCAGAAATGGTCCCTGACTGCAAAGTTAGAAGTAAGCCAAGAGTGGGCCTACCACAAAAACAAACAAACTTAATAATTTTTCTACCACTTTCTATAGAAACACCATTATGTTTATAGGGTGTATACTCAACCTGTAAATTAACTTTAGGTAACATTTATTTTAACAATGTTTATTATTTTAAAATATGAATGCAATACATATTTTCACTTATTTCTGTGCATTCTATTTCCTTTACTAATGTCTTATAGGGACAGAGCATTAATACAGTGGATAGGACACTTACCTTGCATATAGCAAAACCCAGGTTCAATTGAGGCACCCTATGTAGTCCTGAGTATTGCAAGAAATGACTCTTATGTGCTGAGCAAGAAGTAAACCCTCAGCACCACACGGTGGGGCCTCCAAACAAAATAAAAACAACAAAAGACATATAGATGGGCAGCAGATATATGAAACAATGTCCAACTTATTTACTAAGGGATATACAAATCAAAACAACAGTGAGATATCATGTCACACCAGTGAGAACGGCTCATATCAAAAAGATTGGAAATGACATATTAACAAAATCATAGAGCAAAAGAAGTCTCATCCACTATTGGTGGGAATCTAAATTGATAAAAATCTGTATGAAAAATGATAGATTCTTAAAAAGCTGCAAATAAAAATGCCACATACTTAGCAATATGATTCCTAGTATCACTCTATCATATATTTGGAAATATTTATAAATCTCATGCTCACAATAGCATTATTCACAATTAGCAATGATATATACAACAAATCAATAGAAACAACTCTAAGACCTCACCTGACAAAAAACATACCGGAGTAGTGAGTATGGTGACATTAGTGTACATATCAAGTGTGAATCCAAACTACCAAAATGTATATGGTACTGCAAGCAAAAGATAAATCAATATATTTTTAAGAAAAAGAAAATCCATCTTAAACAAAGTTGTAAGGAAATAGAGTCAGAGGAACCCAATCGAAAATCCTTAGAAAAATCTCTGACCTGGGCCAGAATAGATAATACAGCAACTAAGGAGCTTTCTTGCTCACGACCAACCCATATTGGATTCCCTACACCCTATTTGCTTTCGAGAATCCCATCAGGCTTGATCCCTGAGTTAAGGTTAAAGTAAGCCTTAAGCATAACTGGGTAGTTAATAAGAAACTTTGATTCAACATACAAATTTTAGCACAAATAAAAATAAAAGCAAATACCCAAAATGCACACCATTATCTTCCTTGGGTTATTGTTTATAAATACAGAATTTATTCTGACCTTCAATCTCAACTAAAGCAGAACTTGAGGGAAAGGAATCTGGGTTTGGCATTGCTAATGTGCTCCTGGTTTGCAACAAATAATCAGTAAGATTTAATACACCACACTGAAGTTCTCTTCTTCTGAAGAGTACACGTCAGCAGTTTGTTGTTTTCAGAAAGGTAATATCAGACCTTACCATAAACATTGTATGAACTGAATAAAATAGTTGTATACTTAATAACTACTGATAAACTGGGTTTTAAAGATGAGTTGATATTCCTGGACAAATAGCCCACTGTACCACACACAGTTATCAGTCATTTTATGTTTCCTAACACATAAAATCTTGTTCTGATATGTTTAGCCTCATATAAAGGCATAAATACCAGACAAGACTGTTTTAAGAGAATTGTACCATATTTACAACTAAACCAAGCCATTTGTCATATTTTAAAAGTGTATCATCAATCTTATATGATAACAGAAAAACCTCAAGACTTTTCTGTTATTCCTACCTACTTTCAATGTAACAACCATTTATTGACTGTCTTTGTGTGCTTACATTACATTCGAAAGCTTAAAAGTGAAGTGAGATGGCATTTATGTGTATTGAGTTCACATTTTGCTTCAGATAACTAGAACTTAAATTAAGTTCTGATGCCTTTTGAAAACACTTTAAGTAAAGAAATTTACACTACTAATTAAAAAGCAAAATGTTTTTATAAAGTGGTTTATTAATAAAAAGTAAAAATGTTCATTTTATAATTTAATGGGCAGTAAAAAATTCTAAAAATATATAATACATAGAAAAATATTCAGGATGAAAACATGTCACATGTTATACATAATTGCTTGTTATTTGGGGAATTTTTGATTGATCTTAAGAATTCACTTTTTATTTTTTTGCTACTCACATTTAGAGCAATTTGTTTTTCATTGAAATAATTACAATAAAAGATATTATGCAAAATACTTGACATTCCTAGCTTGATGCAATTAATCAGCTACTATATAAAATTGTTTGCAATTAATTTTTCTCTAGAATTCTGGCATTAGTAGCCAAGAAGGTCTTTGATTTTGTGCACGCTTTTATAATATCTGTCATTCATCTTGTTATTGTTACATTATTATGTTGTTACTTTCAGGACATAGGGAAAAATTGCCCACCCCTTTGGGTTCTTCCCAGGCTGGCCAAATAATCAAAACAACATCAAAAGGGTTAGCAAAGAGAAAATCAATTTAATCACATATGCACGGAGGAGAAGTAATGATTATTCAGGTCTTGATGAGGGAGAAAAGTATATAAATCCCAAGATAATTAGCCCAGGGCATCAAGGACACAGGGGAGATAATGCACAACAGGAAGGGAACGTGCAGCAAAACCGGACTGGTTTCATGCTCTGTCTTAAGACAAGATTTTGTTGTTTTCAATAGAAAATAAATAAAACAAAGCAAAACAGAAACTTGTTTCAAGACCTACTCATAGATCTAGTTAATCTGCATTACTGAAGCAATTATAGTTTCTACACAAACCCAAATGATCATAATCAGTGAGTCACATGGATTGACATTTGTTAGAAAAATTTACCCTGGATACTGGAGGAAGAAAAACCTCTTTGACTTTTTTTGGGAAGACCAACTCCACACTCATTCTGAACTATGTCTATAAATCAGTGGGTTTCATCAGTCCTAAGCATTTCTTTAACTGGTCTCATCATTTTTCTTTCACTCATGCCCTTCAGGCTCCCTGGATAATAACAAAATATTGGAAGCTTTTCTAATGACTGACCACAATTTGTCACTAATTTAATCTGGTGATCCCTCTCAACATTGTTGAAGCAGAATATTCCTTGCCTCAATTTTTCAGTCAAAACAAACAAACAAACAACCTTTTGTTTCAACCTAGAATTTTCACATGGGCTATAGGTTGATCATGCTCTTGGACTTATTATCCCTGTTATGATTTTAAGGAACTCCGCTTTCTGAGTTTTTTATGCCAATGGCAATCTGGGCCATTTCTTGTGAAGGCAGCATTCTGTTTGTTCAAGAGAAACAGAATAGGCAAACTGCACACTCAGTTTGGGATCTTGATGTTTTTGTGCCTCTAAAATATATAACTCTTGAATAGATGATTCAAGAAATATTCGTTTGTCAAAGATATGCTATAACTGGCAGGCAAGAATTTCTTGTCTACACCCACGAATATAAGATTAAGCCTAGTAAGAGGAAAGTAGATTTTTATCAGTACTTCATTTATTTTTTTAGCCTTGCAATGCCCTGCAGCTTCTGACAGCCGGGTAGATCATGACGCTTCCCTTCCACCTTCAATTATCAAGTTAGAAAACAGAGTTAGCATACAAGAGCCTGTAACAAAGTCAAGTCCTCAACTTGAATCTCTGAAAGTAGTTTGGGTAATATTCGAATGTGCTCTGGATGGTACATTTACACAAGAATTTGAGAAAATGTTAATTCCTCAGACCAATGCAATTCTCTTGGAGTTTAAGCTTATTTTTGATTTTTAACCAAAGACAGCCACAGGAAGAAAGGTCATTCATTTCTGATGAGAGACAATTCCAAAGAAAACCTACCCAATAAAAGGGATAGTAGATTATCCAATATCCTTATCATTTCCCCTTCCAGCTTGAGCTTTGTAAGAGCTTTACAAAATGCATGCTACAATCACTACTATCACCAATAAAGCAATTTGTAATTTCTTCAATCAGATAAAAATTTGCTTTCTTTTAATTTTCTTCAACTGGCCAGAATTTATACAAAGCCCCTGAGTTGTATAGTTTTGTGTTTTTTTTAATAGATCAAATAAAGCAAGCCTTCTACACCTTCCTTTATCTATGCAAGTAGATAAAACCAATTACAATCAAAATTTTAAAGCAGGAAAACTTTTTCGGTAATAAAGACAAATTTAGAATCCAAGGAAATAGCCACTATCAAAATAAAAAAGCTTTTTACTATTCAAATGAGGATCATAATGCACAGAAAGCCATTCAGTCTCAAATAAAGGGCAACTTTTTTATACAAATTTCTGATTAAGACACAAGAAAAAGGAAGTGGAAAAGGATTCTAAAGTCTTCTGCCCTTTAACACAGCTCACTTTGATTCTGTCTAAATTAGGTCACTATAGCATTGGGCCTCTGTCATACTAATGCTTATTAACAGTTAACCAAGAGTTATTTTTAACTATACACCACTCAGAAACTTATCATTCACACTAGGTTCTATAAAGTGCAATTTCTGGGAAAGAATACAGATGCTGAAAGAAGGGCAAATGTTAACTAAATGAATAAAGCTGATGTTGAATTCTCTGTGTTATTAGTTTGCTTCTTTTCCAGAGCTCCTAAAGAAATTCCTACCAAAGCAAAAATTTTGCAGAGTTCAACAACAAATACAAAAATAATTTATTAGAAGAACTGAAACGATAATACAGAGAGGAGGGCACTTGCCTTTACACGGCAGACCTGAGTGCAATTCCCAGCATCACATATTGTCCACTGAGCACTGATGGGAGAGATTTCTGAGAGACTGTCTTTCACAGGTTTTTTCTTTCTGATATATTAATTAATTAGTAGCAAAGCGTTGTTTAAATAAGAATGAAATATGGCTTATGTTTATAAGCAAATTACCAATAATAAAAGAAAGAGGCATAAATATATGCATAATCTTGATTAAAATAAAAACTTGTGGGGCCAGAGTGATAGCACAGTGGTAGGGCATTTGCCTTGCACATGGATGACCTCAGACAGACCCCTTGGGATGGACCTGGGTTTGAGCCCCAGCATCTGAAATGGCCCTCATAGCCTGCCAGGAGTCACTTCTGAGAGCAGAGCTAGAAGTAACCTCTCAGCACTGCTGGGTATGGCCCAAAAAGCAAATAAATAAATAAAATAAAAAACTTGAATAAGATCTAATTCTATTTTTATAACACTTCTCAGGAAATAGAGTAAAACAATTCATAAGTGTCTGTTGGGCAAGCATTATGAGCACAGCAATGTCCTAAGTACAGTTAGTGAGAGAAAAATACCAAGCAAGTAGACATAAATGAATATAAACAACATATTAAATTACATAGAAAAGCCTAGAGGTGCACTAGATGTTTGGTAAATGTGTGAGTAATCAAAAGGAAACCAAAATAGATCATAAAAACTTTGACACACAGTTTTTGGTCTTTTGTAAAGAAAAAAGAAAAGAATTATATGCCTTTCATAACAGATATAATGGATTGATCTACATTATGTAGCATATACTCCTCACATATCATGTTCACTTTCCATTTAGTTGTGTATGAATGATTTGCAAAAATAACTTATTTTGCCAAAAAGCAAATCTATAAGCACTCCAAAATGTAAAAACTATACAGTTTGTATTTGCTGACTTCCTTACAATTATGTACAATGACAAAGAAATCATTGGTCAGGACCTTAACTGTAGAGATGTGTTTTGACATTCAATCCAACAAGGGAAACAAATGTAAAATTAAACGCATGGAATGAAATACAGAATGATCTTACTCATATATGGGACATAAAGAAATATAGTAGGATAAATCTAATGCCCCAAAACAATAATAATGAAGAGTATAACTGAACCTTAGTAGGAATCTTGCCACTGTGGGGTAAGGAAGATAGATCAGGGAGGGGACCATTCAGACTATGATAGAGGGGAGTAGTCACTCTGGATGAGTACTGGGTACTGAAAGGAGAATAAAAGACATGAGTGGTGCTCTATCAGTAAAGTATTGTAATAACCATGCTGCTTAATAGAAAAAGAGAAAAGGAAAGGTGTCTGTCATAGAGGCAGGCTGGGGATGGGAGAAAAACCGAGGATATTGATGGAGGGAAGTGGGCAGTGGTGAAAGTATTGGTGTTGGAACACTGAACACCAAAAATATTAAACATAAAAAACTTTTTAATTTTAATCATTTATAATGATTATTTTTAAAATAAAATGACATGGGATAGAGCAATAGCACAGTAGTAGGACATTTGTCTTGCATGCAGCTGACCCAGAAGGGATCTCAGTTCAATCCCTGGCATCCCATATGGTCCCCCAAGCCAGGAGCGATTTTGATAGCAGACCAGGAATAACTACTGAGTGTCACTGGGTGTGGCCTCAAAGCCAAAAATAAACAAATAAATAAACAAATAAAATGGTATTATACTAAGCTTCTGCACATCAAAAGAACTGGAATAGAAAAAATCATTACACTGAATGGAGGAGATTATTTGAAGAGCCTGATCTCATCGCAGGGTTAATTTACACACTAGAAAAGAAAGTATAAACTCAACAACAAGAAAACAAGTCATCTGATTTAAAAATGGATCTTTGGTGCAGAACTTCTTCAAAGAACGTATAGAGATGGCCAGTAGGGAAATGAAAAATGTTTATTATCTTTTGTTATTAGGAAATTCTAATCTCAACAATAAAATATCACCTCACACCTATAAGACTAATTGTAAAACACAACAGGTATTGGGAAGGAAATGCAGAAAAGGAACAGTTACAAGATGAGGCAAATATCGTGTCTCCATTATGGAAAGCAGAAAGGAGATTCCAATTATTCCATTTCTAACTACCCTGAGATATAAAAATTTGAATTTAAATAGATTAATTCATTCACATGTTGTGACAACATTAATAAAAATAGTGTATTGGACAGGACAGATAAATAAAGGTGTGGCATATCTACATAATAGTATATGAGTTAGCTATTTAAAAAATAATGATTAAACCCTGACATTTGCAACAACGTGACTGGCCTAGAAGGTTCAATCACTTCAGTTAAATAAGCTGCATTTAGTTAAATGAGCTGCGTAGAGAAAAACACTATAATTTCCCTTGCACTTGATATACAAAAACAAAACAAACAAAACACACAAACAGGGCCAAAGAGAAAGTTTAGCATCCCTCTAGCACTATTGGAAAGAACTCTCAACTGTAGAACCAAGAGTAACACCTGAATACTTACTGAAAGCCCCTTCAAATGTCTTTTTTTTTTTTTTGGTAATTTTATGAATAGATTTAAAAAAAAAAAAAGAAAATTTAAAGTTCAAAACTGGAGGCAGGGAAAAAACTGGTTTATGTTGGTATTACCAGTAGGGGGAAATATATGCTCGTGAAACCTGCCTGGGATATATATTTTTCGTTTCCAAAGAAGTGATTTTATAGTTCTGAAAATTGATGGTCTTTTCTGTATTATTCATCTTTGAAGATCGTGGGAATTTGATGTTATAAAATTTCCAGAAATTTTGAGTTAATATTGATTGTAGAGATGAAGATATTCAAGTGTAATTCCTGGTTCATTTTAGTAGACTTTCGTTTCTTTATAGGTGAATGAATGCGTAGTGAGCAATGCCTAAGAACAGGCCTCAAAATAAATATATTGTCCTACCAGAGTTAGATGATAGGAACTTCATTTCAGTGGCAGCATGATGGACTCTTATAACATAACTTAATGGGTACACTGGTTTTTCAATCCTGAGAATAGCAGATATCCTCAAGGCAGATTTTATGTTCTATAGCAATATAGCACATCATAAAATAGCTAATTTTTTATTGCTCAGAAGCTGTTGATCCTAATTTTTGTCCAGAAGCATATCACAAGAACCTCAAAGATAGAATAACTCTGACACCTGTTGACGTGTAGCTGTTGACAAGGAAACCATTCAGTAAAAATAAAGATTCGTTGCTAATAAGTTTAGTAAAACAATACAATTACTTTCCTTAGAAGAATTTTAAATGTATATTTGACTTTTTTCAAATACTTACTCTTTACTTTAGGAGGTGGTTTTCTGTATAAGATACTGAATACAGATGGGTCCCAGAAGATTCACAGTAGTTTAGGTTCAGGAGGTCCAAAACTAAATTACAATGGACACCATGTAAATTATAGTGCCAATTACACACAAACTCTATAATCAAATCACTAAGGAGCTAAACGTTGGCAATATTAATAAAAAACAAAAGTACAACTTTTACTACCATATTTGTATTGCCTAAAATACTAGGACTAAATTCCTAAATGGCCATAAAGCTCTGAAAATCTGAGCATTTTATACGAATTTTCACAAGATGTCATTTAGTAACAGTATTGATTTAGTATTTAAGAAACATTTTATTTGATAAATGTCTTTTTGAACATAGGAAAACAATAGGTGGAGATCTAGAAAATTGTATGCCTTATAGCTACTATATTTTTATCTTGATTTTTCTAATAATCTATTAACCAATTTACCTATCTACCTATGTGGCTAGTGGATAGAATTGCAGCAGCCCTGTCTAAAAAAAAGAGAGAGAGATAAAGATATTTTCAAGTATTAATTTTGATAAGTATTATTGTGTTCTCATTTTTAAATAGGATCTTTGAAAAAATAATAAATTTAAGATAAATTCATACTAATGAGAGTGGGACTATTCCAATATTTTCCATCACAGAAGAAAGAAATTTGGGTGCATAAATATAGAGAATGCCATGTGAAGAAACCATATAAACTTAGAGAGAACACAAAGTGATGAGAGGAGAACCTGGACCAGCAGAGGTATTGCATGAATGGTTGGCAACCATCAGAAAGGAGAAGGCAAGAAAGATCTGTTCATACAGTATTCACAGAGCATAAAATTTCAATACAATGCTCTGACACTCCAATCCTACGGAACCACAAGAAAAATGAAAATATGTTATTTTTAAGATGTCCACTTTTATACTTTGTTTCTGCATCCCTAGCAAGCTAGTAGAGTGGAAGTGTTCATTCTGTTAATATTCAGATAGTGCCTAGTCAGCCATTTCCACTGGGCATCTGTACGTAGGATACCATTGTTGCTCTACATGGACAGAGGTTTCTGTAAATGGAGAAAGAGGCTAAAGTCTTCATTGTCATAAAGATGATAAAGTTTGGGCCCGGAGAGATAGCACAGCGGCGTTTGCCTTGCAAGCAGCCGATCCAGGACCAAAGGTGGTTGGTTTGAATCCTGGTGTCCCATATGGTCACCCGTGCCTGCCAGGAGCTATTTCTGAGCAGACAGCCAGGAGTAACCCCTGAGCACCGCCGGGAGTGGCCCAAAAACCAAAACAAAAAAAACAAAAAAACAAAAAACAAAAAAAAACACAAAGATGATAAAGTTTTCTTTGCAATAAGAGAGACAAAAGATGACACAAAGAAAGTCTGGAGGGGATGAAAACGAAAAATTTTTATTAAGTACAGAGATGTGTCCCCCTGACTGGATATTATTTTCATGACTCAGAGTAAAGAAATAGTGATGTTAGTTTTCCACATCCCAAGAATCAGTTTAGTGGGTTCCCTGCCTGGCATGTGTGAGAAACATGTCATATCTGCAGCTGTCCCTCATGTCACTGAGTTCAGTCCCCTGCTTTGTGTTCCCCTGGCGACACAACTGTACAATGTTTGGCAAGTAGAAAAACCAAGTATTCAAGCTCTTATGGCAATAAAAAAAAAACACAACAGTATTTACAACAAGCGAAGGAAGAAAACCACAACAGCACATTTCCATGTGTGAGATTTCTTTCCCTTGTCCTAATAGCTTTCTCTGTTTTTTTTTTTGTTGTTGTTGTTATCAATTCAAATCGAAGTTCTCTCTGCACCATCTGCATTTTTCATAGTTTAATTCGTATTTCTTCTTTTTAGAAAGGAAACCACATTGAAGACTGTTTATACCGGGTGTTTGATCAGACACACATACTCATAGACACCACATACATATACAAACACACCAGTAGTACTGGTGCCATCATGTAGTGTCACATTAGGGATCAAAACACTTGTCTTTTGTATTGCCAGGTATGTGCTTTACCATTGAGTTATCTCCTTGACCTGACTACTTTCTATTTAGCACAGAAACTCCACTCTGTAACAAAGTAATGACTTCAATGGGCAATTTCTATTTAACAGCTCAGCTAAGCCATTTTTGTTTTCTGTGTTCATCTTTACAGAATAAAGTATTTTCCTCCCACATTGGGAATGGAGACAGGTTGTGTCTGAGCTTCAGAGTTAAATCCTTTAGACCCAAGGAGAAAACAAGGACACATTTTGTTGGGGGTTGGTGGCACTAGCCCAGGGAAAGAGGCCAACAGCTAATGAACTTTTGGCGAGGACACTGCAGCCAGAGGACACCAAGGCAGAGTATTATTTCTCTGCTGGAAATTCCTTCTATGTTTGTTGTGGGCACACCCAACTTAGCCAGCCCAATACCCCATTTCTATCTGGCAAGTTGCATGCCTTCACAGCAGAGCTGGGCGCTCTTCCACTTTCTGTCATCCCCAATAACTATGAGAAAGTGCCTGAGCAGGATCACTGGCCCATGTGTTATTTTTTATTTGCTCACTTGAATTCTTTTGCAGAGTGCACAGTGGCAAGCATGTATCATTGGGCTTCCTAGAGGCAGAAAATGACACCAATGTTGTGTGTGCTAGAAAATTAAATCACACAGACATGTCCAACGGTATGACCAAAACGGACAGGTGACAAGGGAATGCCAGTAGGCAACATGAGGGAAATCACACTACTGAAAATAGAAGCATTTGACAATGTTTGATGTTGATAGCTGTCAACAGTGAGAAATAGCCTCTTCCACATAACTTTTAGTCCAGTCCATATCTTCCATGAAAGAAAGATATTAGAGCTGAAGAAAAAATATTTGGGGGGAGGGTGTTAATACTATAGCAAGATATTGTGTGATCAAAGTGAATTCATTGTATTAAAACTATCCCGACACCATAAAGCTGGGTGCCTGGTGAAAGTGCTTGAGGAAAATGGTTTCTGGAAATATTAAATAGTGTCATTAAAATAGAGATAAAATTTTCAGAGCCTTAATTTTTGCCTATAAAATGAAAGGGAAATGTCTCTTGAAAAACATTACCAAATTTTACAGGAGTATAAAAAGTCTAAAGAAAGCAAAACATAAAGGAAGCAATTATCATTCCTTCAGCAGATATACCCACAACCCTTATGTCAGAAAATGTAGAATAGTGATGTATAAACCCAAACCCTGCTTTAATGAAGGCTGTAGTCTAATGAGGCAAAAAAAAAATATGGAACAACTTTGCACACAAATGCATAATTATATAACGTGGATTATGTATATGAAGGAAATAGATGTTAGTATCATTTAAGAGTAAAGAATGTTTACATATTGAAATTTAAACAATGTTGTTTTATGTATTTATAAATATATATATATACATATACATTTATTAAGTTTATAGAGTTGGCCTGAGAATTAGAAAAATTTTATGCATACTTTATGAAGACAAAAACTAAAGTACCTTTCCTAAGGTCAAAAACTAATAAATATTCAATTCAAGATTTGAACTCATTCCAGCCACATAGTTAACACTAATAACTAGAGCCTTCTCAGAGGAGGCAGTTTGTAGATATTCAACAGAGATGAGAGCTCAGGAAGACCTACTGAGATGGGGCATCTTTCATAATAAGACCGAAAGGATGGTAGGACTAATATTCATCCTGCTAAAATGAGGAGGGAGCTCAGAGTATTGTAAGTCATAGGAAGAAGACCATGTGCCAAGGCTCTAAAGAAAGAAGAAGTACATGGTATGGAAAGCACAAAAGTCAGTGTGAGCATGGGAGACCATAGACCCATGCAAAGCTGAGACTAATGTAAACAAGAAGCTCAGACTATTCAACATATGATAGGAAGAGTTGTATATTTTATGCTATGTGCCATAAAACCTTTATGATGAGGCTTGAATATACAGAGAATTATTTTTTTTTCTTTTGAATTCAGCTTCTCACTCCAAATGATGTGAGCGCTTTAGATTCAGGCGGACAAGAAAGAACTATTTGGTGATGTATTTTAGGAAAATGTCAAAACTTTGATGAGCATCAAAGAATGAACTACTCCTATGCTAAGCATATGTTTTAGAAAATAAAGTAACTCTGAGCCTTAAGATGGTAGACACAAGAAGAAAAATTTGCATCCAAGTTTCTTCTTTCACATAAAAGTTATCCAGATTGAATTACATCTTTATTTTAATTTTTCAAAAGAAACCATATTTTCTTGATCACTTGAAAGACAACAAAATATTTTGAAAGTATCAAATATGGCACAGTATTAAAGATTGTCACAATAAAATTGGGAAAAATAAAAATCATCCTAATTGTCTCAATTATTAAGATCAAAAAGAGAATTAATAAAACCAAGAAGAGGAGCTGGTACTATAGTAAAGAGGATAGGAAGTTTACTTTGCAAAATGTAAACTCTCGGGTCACCGAGCTCAATCCCTGGCGTTCCATAACCCTAGTATCATAAAGAGTAAGTTAAGAGTGCAGAACCAGGAATAATTTCTGAGCATTGTGGAATGTGGCCCAACCCCCCACTCTCCCCCTAAATGAAAACCAATACACTAGCAGAGAGGTTGAAGTGATAGTACAGAAGGCAGAGATTAGTCTTTCACATAGTCAACCATGGTTTGGGCTTTGGCATCCAATATGATTCCTCAAGTCCCACTAGGAGTGATGCCTGAGAGTAGAGTCATAAGTAAACCCTGGGTGTAGCCCCAAAACAACAACAGAAAATAAAAAAAAATTCCCAAGGAAAAAATAAATGAAAACTCTGTAGGACTAGAGAAATGGTATATGATAAGATACTGGCCTTGTGACCAATCAGGGTTGGACCTAAGCTCTTGAGTCTCATGTGTTCCTCTGAGCCCCTTCAGAAGTGATGATTGAGTGCAAGTAAAAACCTTGCCTGATTTGGGGGGGAGGGAGGGAGGAAGGAAGGAAGGAAGGAAGGAAGGAAGGAAGGAAGGAAGGAAGGAAGGAAGGAAGGAAGGAAGGAAGGAAGGAAGGAAGGAAGGAAGGAAGGAGGAAGGAAGGAAGGAAGGGGGAGGGAGGAGGGAGGGAGGAAGGGAGGGAGGGAGGGAGGGAGGAAGAGAAAAAGGAAATAAATACAAAAGGAAGGAAATAAGGATGGAAGGAAGGAAGGGAAGGAGGGAGAGAGGGAAGAATGGAGGGAGGGAAGGTGGGAGAGAGGGAATAATGGGGTGAGGGAGAGAGAAAGGAAGGAAGGAGTAAGGGAACAAGAAAGGGAGGGAGGGAGAAAGAAAGGAAGGAGGGAGGGAAGAAGGAAAGAAAGGAGGGAGGAAAGAAGGGCGGGAGGAAGGGACGGAGGGAGGAAGGAAGGAAAGGAGTAAGGGAGTGAGGAAGGAAGGGACAAGGAAGAGATGGAGAAAGAAAGAGAGGAAGAAAGAAAGGGAGGAAGAGTTGGAGGAAGGGATGAAGGAAAGGAGAGAGGAAAAGAGAAAGGAAGGGAGGGAGGAAGAAAATAAGGATGGAAGGAAGGAAATAGGGATGGAAGGAAGGAAATAAGGAGTAAAGGAGGGAAATAAAGATGAAAGGAAGGAAATAAGGAAGAAAAGAAGGAATAAGATAGGAAGGAAGAAAGAAATAGAGGAAGGTAGGAAAGAAATAAGGATTGAAAGAAGGAAATAGGATAAAAGGAAGGAAATAGGATGGAATAAAATAAGGATGGAAGGAAGGATTGTAGGAAGGAAGGAAATAAGAAAGGAAAGAAGGATAGAAGGAAGGAAGAAAAGAAGGAAATAGGATGGAAGGAAAGAAGGAAAAATATAAGAAGTTAGGAAGAAAATAAGATGAAAGGAAGGAAGAAAATAAGGATGAAATGAAGAAAGGAAATAAGAATGGAAGGAAGAAAGAAAATAAGAATGGAAGGATGGAAGGGAGGAGGATAAAAGAGAAAAGAAAGATTAGAAAGGAAAGAAAAAAGAAGGAAGAAGGGGCCGGTGAGGTGGCGCTAGAGGTAAGGTATCTGCCTTGCAAGCGCTAGCCAAGGAAGGACCATGGTTCGATCCCCCGGCATCCCATATGGTTCCCGCAAGCCAGCGCTGATTTCTGAGTGCTTAACCCCTGAGCACCAAATGGGTGTGACCCGAAAAACCAAGAAAGAAAGGAAGGAAGGAAGGAAGGAAGGAAGGAAGGAAGGAAGGAAGGAAGGAAGGAAGGAAGGAAGGAAGGAAGGAAGGAAGGAAGGAAGGAAGGAAGGAAGGAAGGAAGGAAGGAAGGAAGGAAGGAAGAAAGAAAGAAAGAAAGAAAGAAAGAAAGGAAGGAAGGAAGGAAGGAAAGGAAGGAAGAAGGAAGGAAGGAAGGAAGGAAGGAAGGAAGGAAGGAAGGAAGGAAGAAAGAAAGAAGAAAGAAAGAAAGAAAGAAGAAAGAAAGAAAGAAAGAAAGAAAGAAAAAGAAAGAAAGAAAAAGAAAGAAAGAAAGAAAGAAAGAAAGAAAGAAAGAAAGAAAGAAAGAAGAAAGAAAGAAGGATAGAAAGAAAGAAGAGAGAGAGAGAAAGAGAGAGAGAAAGAGAGAAAGAAAGAGAGAAAGAAAGAGAGAAAGAAAGAAGGATAGAAGGAAGAAAGAGAGAAAGAGAGAGAAAGAGAGAGAGAAAGAGAGAGAGAGAAAGAGAGAAAGAAAGAGAGAAAGAAAGAAGGATAGAAGGAAGAAAGAGAGAAAGAGAGAGAAAGAGAGAGAGAAAGAGAGAAAGAAAGAGAGAAAGAAAGAAAGAAAGAAAGAGAGAAAGAAAGAATGTATAGAAAGGTGCAAGGAGTAAACTTCTCTCCCCAGCTTTGGAAAATAACTGCATTATAGTTTAAACTGCATAGAGTACTGAAGATGCCAGTTCAGCATATAATTGAAAGAAGTTTATACATAACCCTTAGAAACATTTCTCTCTCTCTTCTCTCTCTCTCTCTCTCTCTCACAGACACCACACACACACACACACACACACACACAACACACACCCTCAACTGGATATGAATAGCCAACAGATACTTAGAATATGTCCAAAGGAATTAAGTGAGGAATTCACTCAGTTTAAAACTAGAAATGCATAAATTACTATACCTTCTGAGAAGATAAAACATTAAGGAAAATAATAGTAAATCAATAATATAGTTACTAAAAGACAGTTAAATTGTAATATCTCAGAAAAAGATAATATAAGTATAAATTGACCATAAAAGATGTATCTATTATGATGCAAAGAATAAATTTAAGTAAAGAACCAGCACATAATTTCACAATGTATTGTGCAGAAAATTTTCAAAAATAAAAATAGTTCCTATAAAAGAATAATTACAGGAACTATTATAGAATTTAAAATGTATTTTACTGGTGCTATTGATATTACAGGTTATCGCTTACATGCAACGACTATGGTTTGATCCCTGGTACCATGATGAGTCCCAAAACTCCATCAGAAGTGATGCCTTTGAGCAAGCTTGGAGTAAGGAACAGCTTTGTGTGAACAAAAAACAAATGAGTCAATTTATTATATTAAAGCTATAAATACTGTAACAACTGTCAGAGTGAACAAATAGAAAATCCACTGACTCGGAGTCAAGTAGATAGAACTTCAGAAAGGTATTTGCCTTGCATATAACAAAGTTAGATTTGATTCTCAGCACCGCATATTGTCCTCCTAGCCCCACCACAGTGATCACGAAGTGTTAAGCCAGGAGTAAGACCTGAGCACTTGTGGTGTGGCCCCAAAACAAAACAAAACAAGACATAACAAACAAACAAAACAATGAAGAGATACCAGTATTAAATAATAAAAGTAGTGGCTCAGTAGAAAGAATAATAACCACAGATTATGACCTCAATTATAAAATATTAATAATAACAAGATAAATGTTTCTATGTAAAATACATCAAGAAAATGTGTATGAAAATGATAAAAAACCTTAGAAATAAAAGAGAGTAAATGAAAATGATGCAGGTTGACCTATTTCATTAGTTAATAACTTCTACTAACAAAATCATATAATTAAGACAAATGATAAGTTATAGGGATAAATTTTACCAAGATATGAGAAAATCATAAAAATTCAGATCTACATATTTTAAGATAAGATAATAATCCCTCAGAATTAGGATAAAGATTATGTAAGAAAAACAAACACTAATTACCATTCAATTTGCATAATTTAGATACTTCAATGACAAGTGGGTTTTTTTGTTTTGTTTTGTTTTGGTTTGGTTTGGTTTTTGGGCCACAGCTGGCGGTGCTCAGGGTTTACTCCTGGCTGTCTGCTCAGAAATAGCTCCTGGCAGGACAGGGGACCATATGGGACACGGGGATTCGAACCAACTAACTTTGGTCCTGGATCGGCTGCTTGCAGGGCAAACGCCGCTGTGCTATCCTCCGGACCCACAATGACAAGTTTTAATGTTAGCAAGAAAATATTAAAACCAGAATATATCAGCTGACATAATTCAAAGGGGTGGAGCACATACATTGCACACATGAGTTTACATTCCATTCCTAGCACTTCATGGTCTCCAGCAATGGTGAGTATGTCTTAACTGACCTCCAAACAAGAACTTTCATTTGTCCCCAGTTTCCCTTCCATCCCCTCCTGCCTACCTCGAAGGCAGACGCTTTTCTTTTACCTCTCTCTCTTGATCCTTTATATTTTTTAATCAAATTTTCTACCTATTTTAAAAATGGAAAATATGGTGATGATGTTGGCACAAAATTTATGAGAATTATTTTAGAGAAAAATTGGAGTGTTGGTCCATACTCAGCGGTGCTCAGTGCTTATTTCTGGCTCAGTGCACAGAAATCATTACTAGTCGGGTCAGGGGGGCATATGGATCAGCCACATGCAGGACAAATAGTCCACCCTACCTGTTGAACTATTACACTCCCCAATAATAAGATTTTTTAAGTCACAAAGATTCACAAACAACATGAGCATATATTTTGAGCTGATTAATTATATATATATATATATTTGGTTTTATGGGCCACATCCATTTGATGCTCAGGGGTTACTCCTGGCTAAGCACTCAGAAATTGCCCCTGGCTTGGCAGGGGACCATATGGGATGCAGGGGGATCGAACAGGGGTCCTTCCTTGGCTAGCGCTTTCCCCGGCGCTGATATTTTTAATCAAGAGTAAACTATTAACATATATTAATAATTTATTTTGTCTGATGTATTTTCTTTCTTTTGCTCATTTGAATTTTCTTTTCAATTGGTATGTATTACTTTTATAATATAAAAATAATATAACAATACATTTAATATTCAAGAGTGTAACTTATACATAAAAGGGGTAATTGTTGCTCTAAAACATTAAATATTTCGGCAATAAATAGTCCCTTTAATTGTGGAGAGATAATCGGATATGACAATAGATACAAACGTAACATGAAATGAGGTCATATTCTAAATTTTTTACCAATGTCATCTTAGAATTCCAAACTGTAAAACTGTAATATAATAGGTATAAATTGATTCAATAGGTTAGAAAAATAAAATTTAGAGGTCCAATACACAAAATAATGCCTATTATTGCACAGGTCAACATTTTTTATGAAAATCAGATTTCACACTGCATTCATGATAATGTTCACTTATTTCAGTACTCTAAGTTTTAAAATCTAGTAATTTTCATCACATAAACTTATTTTCACGTGTTTTGGAGATTGTAATTAACTATTTATTTATGTATCTTCATCTATTGTTTATTTTGGTTTGGGGCTCAGGGATAGAACTCAGGGATCAACCCTGGTGGTGCTTTAGGGTGATCACATGTAGTGCCAGCTATCAACATTTTCTCCCAGTCCATTACCTTATTAAAAAATGTACTGCCCCTCAAAAAATTTAGATTTGAAGCAGAATGCTATGCAGTATTATGCATAGGTCAGCATTTTTTATATTTTTCTTATCTAGCTACTATTCAGTTGAACAGAATAGATTTAATCCAAAAGTAAAATCCATTTAAGCTTGCTTAGAAATGAAGTACAAGCATGTCATTTTTGTATTTTCCAGAAATTTTTCTGATAACGCAATAAATAATCTGAGTAGTACTAGGTTACACATATTTTACTGACCAAACTATAGCAGCAAGTGCTTATGGCTAGTCTACCTTTTCCATTCTCATAAAGAAACACAATTTCAAAACTACATGTTCCCCCATTGACTCGGAGGGCCCTCGGGCAGTGGTTAATAGAGCTGAGTTTATCCTTTATGTGGAGATTAATACTGCATGCAGTAAAACACTAGTCAGTCAGCATTCCTGTTGAAAATAAATGACTAACTGAATTGAAAGATGGTGCCCTTTGACCTTAGTGCCTCTGGAAAGACCCCTGGTGAGGGCCTGTCACTTGCTTTAGCATCAAGTTCTTACTTCTAAGATGCAAATATGACGTACTTTTGCTGTTATTAGGCCATTCTGCTTCATCACATTCTCGTGCTGAAATGGAGCCTTTATCACCCAGGTTAGTAAAGAACCAAGCAATTGACTGCATTCACTCATTAATCGATTTTTTCCAAACAAGTTTGAAATGGTTGAATAATCTCACGAAATCAAGTCAATATCATCTTACTCACAAATATAGATCATTTCTGCTAATTGTCTAGCTATTCCTCTCTTCCCTTCTCAGTTGATGTTGTGATGTGTGGTCTCACAACATTTGGCTGTGGCTCTTATTGTTAATGTTGGAATGAGGGGGTCTGCAAGTCAATTTGTGGTGCTTGCCTGGAATAACTTAACTGTGACACTCACACATGTATTGAGGGGCAGTAAGGAGTCACACTTCTGGTTATGGTGCTCACAGACCACGTTTTACATCTGCAATTATGTTGTTCACTGCAGGGGTGCACACTTTAGTTGTGGTAGTGTATAGTTGGTAATGTCTTGCAGCACTGTGGGTCTCAGAGCTATTGTGAACAAATCATAGAGCTACCTGGACAATTTGCTCCCAGTGGCATTAGGGCCTGAACCCTGACATTGTGTGGCAAGGCATTTACATTAGTCACTGGGCCATCACCTGGCACTCAACACCCATTGTTTAAATTCTGAAAACTAAGTTATGTCATATTTTTCCATCACTTTTTTCTGCTTCTTCCATGTTTGCTTTATAAAATAATACAGTTTTATTTAATAATCTTCAACTTACACATTTAAAGATGTTGAAAGTCTAAAGGAAAAGCTATTATGAACATCATCCAGACAAGTTCAAATTCTTTCCAGTATTCTGAATTCTGTTAATTATTTATTTCAATTGCCGAATTCTTTTTTTTTTCATTTATTTATAAATTTGGAGAACAAATACCCTAAGAAAGCATTTTTTGCTATTATTTTTTAGTGTAATTAAATTCTAGGACAAAATCATAATTTAATTTAAATAGTATGAAACAGTAGCTAAAATTTAGCATGTTATATCTATGGTAAACACTTGTTTCATTTGTTAAATTCTCAAAATAATTGAATGTTATCATTATTACTAGTGATTATAATTTACTAGAATTTTATTTTTTTTAGTGATTTAAAAATCCTGAATTTTATGCAAATTAAGTAGCCTGTCTGACTCCACATATTGAAGAGGAGAGAATTCAGAAGCAGAGGTTTTTCTTTACAAAATCCACTTCTTAAATGTTGTACATCATTGCCTTCTAACAATTCAACAGAAAAATACTCTGGGTCTACTGACTTGTTGCTAACAAACATAATACAGCAAAGAGAAGCTGTCATGACAATAATTAGATTTTTAGATTTCAATGGCATGGCTTTTGATTCATTTGTTCTCTCTCTCAGGAACTTTTTTTTTTTTTGAAGCCAGCTGCTTCATTGTAAGTTGCCCACTAGAGTGGCCCATTTGGCAAAGAACCAAAAGAACAGTCCAGCCAAAATCTAATAGAAATTAGTCCTTTTTCCATTCACAAACACAGTCCTTCTGACACCACTTGAATAAGTTGGAAAACAAACACCTAGCTAAGCCTTCAAATGAGACCATATCCTCAGAACACAAATTCACTACAGCATTGCATTATACTTAGATGCATAAGAACCCATCTAAGCCACCTGCAGATTCTTGACATGTAGAAATATTTTATTCACTATGTTATACTTGTCTTGACATAATGTCTTTAAAAGTTTTGTGGTAAACTATTATTTAAAAATAGATAATATAACAAGCAGATAATCAGAGATGGTGAAATAAAAGTCTTTCTTCATAGTCAATGAAAATGCCAACTTATTAAATCATTCTAAAGAATCAAAGTGACAATTCATAGTTAGCATATGAATTATTGGATCTGGTACAACAATCCCACTCTGGTACATGCACTAAGAAATTATCACAGACACCCTTAAAAGGTATAGAGGTAAGGTTATCACAGAGGTTTGTGTGGTAACAAATATTAGGAAATAATTGAAATGATATTATTCAAAGAGGAGTAAATAAAATGTGATGAACTTGACATACATATGACACTATACTTCTAAACAATGAGACATAGCAAAGTGATTAGTCTTTAAAACCAAATGTTGCATAAATATCAGAATAAATTATAAATTTATGTCACACCATCTGAAAAAAATTAGATATCTGCTAAATAAATGGTATGTTTTCAGGATGTATAAAAACATGCCTATACAAGCAAAAACCATGTTTAACACCTATTTTCTAGGTTCATTTGTATAGTAATGGGATTATAATTTTAAAAAATGGAGTGATAGCACAGCAGGGAGAGTATTTGTATTTAATATGGTCTCCTATGCACAACCAGAGTGATTCCTAAGTGCAGAGCCAAAGGTAATCTCTGAGCACCATGAGGTGAGTCAAGAAAGAAAAAAAAGAAAAGAAAGGAGAAAGGAAAGAAAGAAAGAAAGAAAGAAAGAAGAAAGAAAGAAAGAAAGAAAGAAAGAAAAGAAAGAAAGAAAGAAAGAAAGAAAGAAGAAAGAGAAAGAAAAGAAAGAAAAGAAAGAAAGAAGAAAGAAAGAAAGAAAGAAAGAGAAAGAAGAAAGAAAGAAAAGAAAGAAAGAAAGAAAAGAAAGAAAGAAAGAAAGAAAGAAAGAAAGAAAAGAAAGAAAGAAAGAAAGAAGAAAGAAAGAAAGAAAGAAAGAAAGAAAGAAAGAAAGAGAGAGAAGAAAGAAAGAAAGAGAAAGAAAGAAAGAAAGAAAGAAAGAGAAAGAAAGAAGAGAGAAAGAAAGAGAGAAAGAAAGAAAGAAGAAAAGAAGAAAGAAAGAAAGAAGAAAGAAAGAAAGAAGAAAGAAAGAAGAAAGAAAGAAGAAAGAAAGAAAGAAAGAAAGAAAGAAAGAAAGAAAGAAAAAGAAAAGAGAGAAAGAAGAGAAAGAAAGAAAGAAAGAAAGAAAAGAGAAAGAAGAAGAAAGAAAGAAGAAAGAAAAAAGAAAGAAAGAAAGAAAGAAAGAAGAAAGAAAGAAAGAAAGAAAAAGAAAGAAAGAAAGAAAGAAAGAAAGAAAGAGAAAGAAAGAAAGAAAGAAAGAAAGAAGAAAGAAAGAAAGAAGAAAGAAAGAAAGAAAGAAAGAAAAAGAAAGAAAGAAAGAAAGAAAGAAAGAAAGAAAGAAAGAAAGAAAGAAAGAAAGAAAGAAAGAAAGAAAGAAAGAAAGAAAAAGAAAGAAAGAAAGAAAGAAAGAAAGAAAGAAGAAAGGAAGAAAAGAAAGAAAGAAAAGAAAGAAAGAAAGAAAAGAAAGAGAAGAAAAGAAAGAAAGAAAGAAAAGAAAGAAAGAAAGAAAGAAAGAGAGAAAGAGAGAAAGAGAGAGAAAGAGAGAGAAAGAAATAGAGGAGAGGATCATATTGAAAAAATGTTTTCTTAATGTGGCACCATTAAATATTGACTATAACCAACAGACTATAGCAGTTATGTTCTTAAAATGCTGACAAGCAAAACATGCATTACATCATTTGATTAAGCATTATTTATAATTCTGGAGTCTTTTTCAGTATTCGACAGTATTACTCCTTTTTCTGCAAGTCATTTCAGAAATAAAGTAGAATCCAGACACAAAGGTGTCTTCTCTTTACAAAAACAGCTTCACCCATCTTTTTCTTTATTTTGATGCTGCATTTGAGGTATATGAACACATTTGCAAAGAGCAAACTGTCAAACATGCCAAATTTGAGATAAGAAGTCTTTTAATGACTAGTGATAAGAGTCAAGCAAAAGACAATATGGAATAAATATATCACTAATGCATTAATTCACTATATGAACTATATAGTTTACATATGTTCACTATAGATGACGGCAGCTTGGATATTTCATTATAAACTTTCATAATTGGTACTTCTAACTTAGCAAGGATTTAATAACTATCAATTTTTACAGAATTTGTTTCCTCAGACCATTAACAAAATTGGCCTAAAACAAGTGGTTAATATATTCTCCAGTCATAGAACAATTTACTTTAAATTGTTTGAACACAGGGGCACAAATACCTTTTCAAATAGCTGATACTGTAACAACCCAAGCATTTAATAATATATGACTGGGTAAAGAAATTATGGCCTATATGCACAATGAATATTACAGAACTCTAATAAAAGATGAAATTATGCAATTTGTCACTACATGGATGGAACTAAAGAGTATAGTGTCAAGTGAAGTGCATCAGGAAAGGGCCAGAATGATCTCTCATCTCTGGCATGCAAAAAAACATAGTAAGCAGCAATAAATGACCAAAGTCAACAGAACTGGATAGTTAGTCTATAAAAATGATCCTACTTAAGGGGAAAGAGAGTGGAGGGAGGGGCCACTGAGTCATTTGAGGAAGGAAGTTAACAATCAGCTGGTGGGCAGGGTGTTGGAAAGATGCAAGCATGAAACTATCATATATCATGGAACCTTAATATAATGCATGAAAATGTATTAGATGATTGAAAAACAAGTGAAGTGACATGAATATTGAAACAACTTAAGTTAGAATTAAGGGAAATTGTGAAGAAAAATTAATATACCAGGGCAAAAAGACTATCTGGAGATTTAAAATGATCCACTAATAGTAAGAAGATCAGCAATCCTATTTCATAGCTTAGAATTACTTTTCAGATGTGCTAACTAAGCTAGAGGAGAAAAGATGCATAAAATCTTTGTATGACCAACTTATACCTGGAAATCCTAACTTAATACTTAGCTTTCACCATTAGACAGAACTTCTTTCATCAACTGTACTTTCTCTAGAGCTTATTCTGTCAAAATAAAAAGTTCTTTGGCCAGTTGGTGGTTTTGAATACAGTCGAAGAAAATAATTCTGTGAAATCGGATTAGAAAAGACTGTCATTGTGTGAGATAATAATATCCTGTGGGGAGATTTGGTCGTTTCAAGAAAAAAAAAAGCTTTTAAAGACTTGTCATACCTATGTTTCTTATTCTTTTCTTCTTCAACCCCCTTGTTTAAAGAGTAAGTTATTTCTGACAAATAGTAATTACCAAATAACTGAAGATTTTTTATTGAAAATAAAAAATGGTCAGAATGAGAAAAATGAGTCGCATTTTTAAAATCAGAATAATTTACAAAAAAGGTCTCTTTATAAGGTAAATTATAAAAGACAAAATGTAATTTTTCTCATTCTATGGCAGAGAACATAGGATAAAACTTAAGAGATATAACTCTTAGGTAAAAAATAATAATATACCTTGAGGCTGAAACATTTGGCTTGTTTCTTTTCACTGCTCCTGTTATCATTTGTGGGAAAAAAGTAAAAGAAAAAAATCTTTCAAATTTGTGTTAATAAAGTAAGCTGTTCCAATCTTTATTGTTAACATATTTTAAATTGAATCACAGTAAATTACCAAGTTACTAAGTTATTTATGACTGAGTTTAAGGAATATATTGTTCCAGCACCAATTCCTTTAGTCGTGTACACTTCCCTCAACACCAGTTTTCCTCCATCCCCAGTCTGCCTCTTTGGCAGACATTTTTCTCCTCTCCATTATCCTAGTGTTCCCTTCCCTATTTTACCCTGCTCACCCATGCCCCAATGGCAAGCTTCCTAAAGAAGAGCAATATTAAGTGTGATAGTGAGGCATGAACCTGTTGAGCAAATGACAGCAGTGACTAGGATGGCAAAGCAGAAGAGATCAAAGCATCTAAAGAATATTATGTGTTTCGGAACAGACAAGCTCTTCAAAGGAAATGGAAATAAAATCTGGGAGTTAGTGCCAGATAAAATAGGATTTCCAAAGTCTGAATTCTTGCAGACATTAGTACATGGATAAAATGAACTTACTGGTTTAAGAAATCTATTTCAACAACATGATTTCTTATTCTGGTTATATTTGTCTACATTGTAGGAGGCATTCTCCTAAAATAAGACATTTGTTTCACATTAATTGTGAAACAAGTAATACCAATAGCCTGGGTCCCAGCTAAATGTGGCATTAAAGTATGCTTATCTTTCTTTTAAATTAAGAAACATTATTAGTCTTTGTCCATTACCAATACTGATAATGAATTTATTTGTACATAAGCACAATATTTCTCACAACTAGATTAACAGACAAGACAGGATTACATTTATCTATAGATGTAGCTATATTGAAAGTATGTGCCATGAAATCTTTGACATTAGGGAGTCATCTTTTAAAGTCTTTGACAATCACTGCTTCTAATTTGTTTGAATACATTTGTGTGGTTGGCTTGATTATTTGCATGTATATGTGTGTACATGTACTTTGCTCATATTAAGCTGAGACGATGTAAAACCACTATTCATAATTAAGTTGAATTTTCCTTCCAAAAATATACTAATTGTTGCTGAGTTTTTATCTGTGTGTGTTTGTGTGTGTGTGTATGTGTGTGTGTGTGTGTGTGTGTGTTGGAGAGAGCAAACTTGCAATTTACTAACCTACTCCCTGAGGTTAAGAGCATAGAAACAGTCTTGAACACCTACTTAATAATTTGCTGTTAAATAAATGGCTCTGACTTTAGCTGAGATCTTTTCATTTATACTGTGTTGCTAATTACTATGGTAGATGATTAATTCTACACTGAATGTTTCAGGGTGTCAAGGCCTGCTGGGACAAAACAGTTCAAGATAATGGGGAGCATGGAGGTCATGAAAGGGTGTGTGCTGCCAACAAGAAGGAACATGTAAATTAGTTCAAGAATGACATTTATGAATAAGTGGATCTGATTATTATATTGGGACTTATTTATATTTCTAGACTACAAATGGGCTATATTCCAAAGGTTCTTAGGTTGGCTTTACTGGTTGAGAGCTCAAAATTCATAGAGAGAAACAGTACAGTTAAATGAAATGAAGATTCAAGACTCAGATTTAAAAAAAAAAAAAAACTTTTGTCATAGAGGCTTAGTTACATTGTTTAAAGTTAAAATAGACTACAAATGAAAAAGAAATAATATAATAATTTGTTTTTAAAATCCATTCTGTATTGAAAAATCACTTTTGATAATTATGTATTGACATGAACATAAATTACTCTGGTTTTCTCTAGCAAGAGGCTTGGGCAAAGGAGTTTAAGGTTTATACCTGCTATAAGATACTACTGAAGGAGCCTCAAAAGGATGGTACTCAATTTTTTTCTCTAAGTAGATATTTGATAGAAATCTTTCTCCTTCTAATATGGAAAAAATTTCTGGCACAAAGCCTAACCCATACTGTTCTCTTAGAATCTGAAATGAGTGAGAAATGAATTCTGCTGGGAAGTTGGAAGGAGTAGACCATTGCTTTGGCTTCAATCTTGGCTCTTTATTCTGAAAGTTTAGACAACTGTTTTACAGTCTTTAGTATTTTAAAGCTTCTTTTTAAAGGAGGTCTCATCTATTAACAAAGACATATTAGACCTTTATTTACACTTTTTTTTGTCCAATTCTTCCCTATCCTAAACCTTCTTCTGGAAATAACTTTCATACTTAATGTTCCATCCAAATCTAAAAGTGGTGGGAATGTTGCACTAGTGAATGGGGAATGTTCTATTTATGACTGAAACCCAACTACAATCATGCTTGTAATCATGAAATAAAGATTTCATTAAAAGTGTGGTCATATGACTATATTCAAAAAAAATAAGTAAAAGTGCTTCAAAGTAAACTACAGCTCCAGTCAGCATTGGGTGTTGTATGACAGCATCTAAGCAATGGCTGGTGAGGGACAATTCAGAAAAACTTCTCCAGAAGGTGGAGATTCTTTTAAAGAGTTTGGGTCACACATGCAAAAAACACTGATGGCCAACACACTGATTGCAGATCCAGGAGATATGGGTCTCCAAAGTTCCAGTGGGTCTGGATTCCCCTAAATTGCTTCTCTGTGCTATAATTAAGAGTCCCAAAGGATGAATGGGAGCAGGTGGGAGGTGCCATTTGCCATCATGGAAAGTTGTGTCAGATGATGCACATGACCAAGAACAAGGCAAAAGATGTCAACCACGTGCCTCATATTTCTACTCTTGTAGTTGTAGGTAGATGTAGGATAGAATCCTGTGATTCCCATGCAACCCCATAATGTCAATACTCCCCACATGACACCTAGGACTGCTGCAGCAATCTCCCAAAACCAATAGATCACATATAAATATGTATACTTGTTCTCCCAGGTTGTGCTGCTCACAGCATCTTGTTCACACTGAGACTCTGAAGACTCATTGACCAGAGAAGAGAAGGCTTGGGTGAACTAAAAGGGATAGAGTTCAAGGGCAGTGTGAACAGGTCAGCACCTGGGTTGCACAGGCAGGCCTGAACATAGGCAAATGCTTGCCTCTGAAGGCAAGAGAGAGTATCCTGCTGTTCTTCATTTTTAAATGTAGATTCTAAAATCATTCATAATCTTGCCAACTTCCGTTTAAATTTAAAATTACGATTTTTCTGCATGATGTGCTATATGTATATGCTTACATATATACATGTACACCAATATTTAGTGCACATAGAATCAATTGTTACAAACAATACTCAGAAGGTGTTAGAGCGAAGTTATTTCATATAAACATCTTTAATAAATGCACAAAAGTAGGATAGCTGGGTAAATTTCTCATTAGAATAAAATGGGATTTGCTCCTCAAGTCCTTTTTCTCCCTTGAAGTTGGATCTGGTTTGGATGCCTATTTCTTTGCTTGCTTTTGCTTCTCTGGAGAAGCCATGTTCTCTCCAAAACACACACTTCTCTCTCTTTACCCTCACGTCTTTCTAAATAAATTTCAATAAAATTTATCTTGCTTCAGAAAAAAAGAAAAGAACAGCTCTCAAATCAATTATACTCATTAATCTTCTTCGCAGAAATGAGAGTTCTTCTCTATCTGTTGAAGATTACACTGAATATTACTTTTCAGTGTAAGTTTCATAATTTTGTATTTTATATAGGATGTCATTTAAATTGGGACTTTCTGGATGACTAACTGGATTAAATGTTCTCATTCATTTGCTTGCCTTTTTACATTATGCTATGCTATTTGTTTCTGTCATGACCTTATTTTAATTTGGATTTTGAATTTCACACTTTAATATTGCAGGATGACCACAGAAAGGACATCTATACCATTACCATTTTAATTTTTTAAATTGCATTGTCAATTATACTTACTAGTAGAGGAACTCCAAGTTTTATAGAAAGAGAAAATACGTTTTTAATTTATCCTTTCTAGTTTTGTACTGGCATTCAGGGAATCTAAATAAGATCTGTTCCATTTATATTGTCATTTTTTAAATGCCTAAGAACTCTTGCACAGAGACTCTTCAAAGCTCTTCTTACACAGAGAACTCATCCTCAAAGATCCTTGAAGCCCAATGATCTGTCTATGTAATGACCAACAATGCTATTTGTGGTGCTTGGTGCAAAATTTACATTAAACAAAAAGTCAAGGTTTTTCACATATTGAATCAAAATATTAAACCAAATACGAGGTCTTTTTAAGTGAGTGACTCTCCACATCCATAATGTTGACCTTGTCCCAGCTACAACTAATCAGAGATATAGTTGACCAAAGATTACAGATCTATGTTATCTATCACTATAAATACTTAATTCAATAAGGTGGCCTCCACTGCATGACAACTGGTAGAATAACTCAGATTCCAAGTTTTTGACATTTTACCCATGAAAAAAATTGAAAAGAGGCAAAGAACTAAAGAAGCTACACTTTTACCCAGATGTTTAGCTATTTAATATATCAATTGTAAAATTATATTTTCCTTTAGCCCCTAACTACATACTAATTTCATACAGAATGTTTAGCTGTTTTCCCATTTTTATTGAAATTGTAACATATTTAATAATCATCTAAATTAAAACAGTTTTGTATTTTGTTTGTTCTCATTCTTCAAGAACAAATAATAGATTATAGCACTGAGTGTGCAGTGATACATTTACTGAAAATGTATATGTTTCCACAAAAGTAAAAATCTATGACTTTATTTTGCTTATGTTATATTTGAGAGGTCTACTAGATATTCAAACAGCATATCCAATTGGAGATACGCAAACTGCTCATAGCTGTGACTGGGTAGGTATAGCAGAGAAAAGTGAAGAAGTTACAGAAAAGCCAGAAATGATGTCTATCAATTCAAAATTATATGAAGTTTTTCTGGGTAGGGGGAATTCTTTATTATTTTTTCTTTATTTTTTGGCTTTTGTACATATCATATATTTGTTTTTCACTATTTTCTATTCATCACTATAAATATATTGATTGTCATAGAAAAATTATTAAAATTGAATATTATTGTATTTTTCTAGATCAATCAGAGACCTACTTTTGAAGCATTTTGGTGTTAATTAAAAGTAAATAGTGACTATTAATATATACTTTATTGTATGTTAAATAAGAAAACATTAAAAGCCTACAATTGTTATTGATCATTGTTAGATTTTGTCATTTTTATTTCCTTGATAATAAGTTGACTAAATTAAATTTAAAAGCATTTTAAAATGAATTTATATGCTAATAGAAATTTAACTTTATTTTTTCTTTCATCAAAAAGAATAATTTTTGTTTGTTTGTTTGTTTGTTTGTTTGTTTTTGGGTTTTGGTTCAAACCTGGTAGCACTCAGGAGTTGTTCCTGGCAGGCTTGGGGGACAATATAGAATGCCACAAACTGAACCGGAGTTCATCCTGTGTTGGCTGCTTATGGCAAAAGCCTTACTGCTGTGCTATTGCTCCAGTCCCAGAAAGAATAATTTTCTAAAAATGTTTTCTTTATGCTTATTTTAAAATAAAGCATACAGAAAAAAATGGACAAGCTAAAATAAAACTTAGTTCAAATTTCATTATCATGGATTTAATTTGCAACAAAATCAAGATGTATCCTTCTGTGGAAAATGTGAAAAATGCATCCCTGCACCCATCAGTCCAGTTTACTCTTTATACAACAATGATAACCCAAACAGAAATGTTTTCTTATCTTCTGTAGCTTCAAGTGGTGAAGGCAGATTTTGAGCTGAAAAGTAACCAGAGTGGGGACCAAAGAGATAGTAGAGAGGGTAAGGCATTTATTTACCTTGCATTCATTGACCTTGATTCAATTCTCAGGTAAGGGAGTCAGCCCTGAGAACTACCAGATGTGGTTACAAAAGTAAAAAAAAAAAAAAAAAAGTAAAGGAATAACAGGTCAAATAAAAATAAGAGATACAACTTAAGAGAATCCATTTGGATAAGAGGGGTCAAACCATCTTCTTTGGGGAAAGATGGAATTTAAGATGTGGATGATGAATAGGGTGGTTGACTAATATCTCTCCAATGTACCCATACTTTAGTGTCCAGAACCTTGAATGTTACCTTTGGTATTTTGGGAGACATTGCAGATATTGCTGAGCTAAGGATCTTGAGCTGGAAAGATTCCTTGTTTAATGTGAAAAATCCCTACAGAAGTCACAAATGTCCACGTGTGATTTCAAAAAGGTAGATACAAAAGTCATAAGAATCAGAGAAGTAATGTTATAACAGAAACTGAGATTATTATAGTGTGTTTTGAATATGTAACCAGAAACCAAGGAAGATATATAGGGGACCAAAGGACACTTAAAAAGGAAAGGAAATTAATCCTTCCCCAGATTTCTTGAAAATATTAACCCTGCTGTCACTTGATTTTTGGTTAATGAAAATGTTTTTAAAGCTCTAGTCTCCAGAATTTTAAGAAGCTTAGTTACTTAATGGCATAGCTATGTGTTAGAATAACTATAAAAAACTAAAAAAAGGAGATAGTATCTATAAGAAAGCTAGAAATAGGGAAATACCTTACAGAAAACTACAGTTGTTCAGTGAAACAGAGAAAATATTTGGCATTATTAATTGGTTGAATAATAAATGAAAGCAACAAAATCATAATATTAGGTTGAAGAGAGAAGATGATAATACATTATGCCTAGGTTTTGTAGGTTCAAGGAATTTTATAAAAGTAATGAGTTAGGAGTTAGAGAAATAGTACAGTGAGTAAAGTGTTTGGCTTGCACGTGGCTAATCTGGGTTTGTTCCCGACATCTCATATGGACCTCTGAACATGCCAGGAGTGATTTCTGAGCACAAAGTCAGGAGTATCCCCTGAGTGTTTATGGGTGTTTCCCAAAAGTCAAAACATAAGTAATAAGTAAAAGTAAAATAAAAAACTTATGAGGTGAACACTTTCGATTTTTTTTCGCAATTTGTCTTTAGTTCTATCTTAAATTTTTCTGTGCTCATTTCAGTATTACTTGTTTTATAAATACTGCTATCCCCAATTTTGAGGCACCATAATTACCATACTATTATAGCTCCATGAATGCAATTTCCAACACCATACCCACTACCTGAATGCCTGCTTTTCTCCATCAAGTTCTCAGCATTTTAGTGCAATCTGTTATTGATTCATAGCATAGTTATATTCTAACCTGTGATCTTCATATGATCTCTGTTCTTTTCACTCCCCTTTACCCTTCTATTTGCTGCTATTTTTATTTCCCCAGTAATCATACATGTCAGTTGCAATACTAGTAAACACCTGGTTGTTGTGTGTCTGAAATCACACACTCTGTTGTGACACTAAGGATCGTAACTAGTAAAACTACTAGAACTACATAGCAACATGTGGAAGCAGAGCCTTCACAGAATTTCATGTTGGAATGGCATAGCTATAAGGTAAAGCTATTTCTAAGCCTAATTTCTTATTTTTAATGTGTAAAAATATGTTTCATGTCCCAGAATATGGTCTATATTAGTAAACATTCTGCGTGAACTTGAGAAAAAAGTAGTAGTCTCTTTTGTTGGATCAAATAATCTATAAATGTCAATTATATTCAGCTGATTGATGGTGCTGCCCAGCTCAACTCTGTCCTTATTGAATTTCAGGCTGGTGGATCTGTCAATTACTGATAGAGAAGTGTTGCAGTTTCCATCTGTAATAGTGAATTTGTCTATTGCTACTTGCAGCTTCATCAGTTCTTGCCTCATCTATGTTGAGGCTCTGTTGTTAGATATGTATAAATTAAAGTTTGCTATCAATCTTCTTAGAGAAATGATCTTCTTATAATTATGTAATAACCTTCTTAATCCCTGATCATTTTTCTTGTTCTGAAATCCGCTATATATGAAATACAATTACTCCCACTTAGTGCTAATCACTATATATTTCTATAACCCTTTGACTTTTTAAATCTCTCTGTATTTATATTTTTGGCTTTATTGTAAATGATATTTGGACACCTGATAATCTATTTTCATTGGTGCATTTTTGTATGTGAATATCAATAATGTTTTATTGGGCTTTGCATATTTGTTTCTGTACATACTGGAGAAGCATGTACATTATAATGATACAGTTGAACAGTCAGCCATAGAGACCATAGGACTCACCAAAGTGAAATATCACATGGATGATATTTTTAAAAAGTTTTCTGACACCTATAGTATCAAAAACTCCTATTAATGCTCCTTATCTCATAAGTGATTTTAGATGGCTTGAGTTTTATGTAATTTTTTTACCCAGTTTGGGAATATTCACAAACCAACCAATGCAAGTATAGGGACAATACAAATAATTTTTTGTCACTTCAAAATAGCATCAACAGGTAAGTCTAGATGTCTGAATTGGATGATGTGCAAGTACTCTGAGAGAGATCAGTGTCATTCATTAAAAAGACTTTTATAGAGCTTCATGGTGTACAAAATTCTATATAAATGTATTATATATTCTGTATAAGTTCTGTATAAATGTATAAATATAATTTGTATATATTCTATATATAGATTGTATTAATAAAAGTGAGCAATATAAAAATAATTCTAGAATTTGCATCACATTTTCTTCCCACCAACTTCCTGCATAAGTTTATCTGTAGGCTTTAACCAGCTGACAAATTTGGGTGTTGCAGAAATCATATGCTAGCAATTTAAATATATGGACTTTAAAAGAAATTCATGTTACTTTAGCAAGCCAAATGACAAATATAATTCTTCTGTGGTCGCAATGATATGCTGACATCAGCTTTCATAAAAAAGCGTCTGCAGGCTCCCATGTTCTTCCTAACCACAGCTGGGACTTAACAGAGATCTAACATTGCTACCCGTTAATATACTATTGACCCATGAATATTGATAGTGACAGGACCAGCCATTATGGCACAATTAAAGGCTTCTTTCAAACGAGAAAAGAAAAATCATCAAAAATATAAAATTTAAAATACAGCATTAAATATTTATGAGAAATGCCCCTATAATGCTGAGTTTAGCAATTGCATAGTGAAGTGCTACCTATTTGGGAGAAGGATTATTCCCCACTGTTGCACAATCAAAGAATTTTTAAGTGACCTATGAGAAAAAGAAAAGAAAGGGTGGGAAAGGGAGGTGATTGCAAATTAATAAAGCATATAGTACCTTTTGATTACCATCCACTGCAGTGTGAAATGAGTTGGTTTTAGTCCAGCTGTGTTTGACTGATGTTTATCATCAACTTTCTGCCATGAATATCTGATGAGTTGACCTCAACAAGAGAGCTAGGCAAGCAGTGAAGAGGTGGGTGAGGATAAAACAGATCAGAGCTCTATGTGGGAGAAAATCAAGATCTTAGCCAGCCAACTTCTTGCTCCCAAAATAAATATTGCTATAGGAAATTACAGTTTATGGTTGTTTTATAAAAATTGGCTATCAAAATTTTAAGGTACGCCTTTGTGAAAAAAAAATCTAAAAAAAATGAAATTGCAAATGGATTCAGAAAGCATTAAGTCTAACGATTCTCCTGATGACTTATGATGATGGGAGTAAAGGCCTACACATGTCTGAACTCAGATTGGATCTGATCAGAAGGTGTAACAATGGGTTCCAAAAATATGATTAAAACAAACATTTCAGGGACCAGAGAGATAGTATAGTGGGTAGATCATTGAATTGTACACAGTCCACCTAAATTCTGTCCTTGGAACTGCATATTGTTCCCAGAACACAGCCAGGATTGATCAATGATCACAGAGCCAGGAGTAAGGCTTGAGCCAGCCAAATGTTGGCCCTAAAAAATCTGGGGCATGAATACAGCATGAATTTAGCACATATTTCACAGACATACATGCATACCACACACACACACAAACACACACACACACACACACACACAAAATCCCTACTACCTCCTTCCAACAGGCCCTCAAAACTAAAAGTAAAATATCATTCCTGCTTGCTTAAATGAACCTCTCTACTCACACTTGTCTTATGACCTGATTATGGGTAGAATATACTTCACCTTGTGGCGTGGGGTCACTACATTGAATTATTTTAGACTGTGACATGGGCAGAGATGATACTGTGTTTCAGAACTATATCTTTAAGAAGTGGTACATGTTTATGCTTATGCTATTAGTCTATAACTTTGATAGAGACAAGTTCCTCTAGTAGCTTCAGAGTAGTTGACATACCAGACTATACTCAGGGTTTACTCCTGGCTCTGCACTCAAAGTTCACTGCTTGTGAATTTAGGAATGCATATGAGGTGTCGGGATGAAATCTTGGTCAGCAGTGTGCAAGGTCAGAGCCCTATCTATCTGTTGTGCTATTTCTCCAGCCCATACAATATAAATTTATATGGAAAAAAAACAGACATGACAGTGAGCAGCCAGGCTTAACCAATAAGACTAGAGTAGCAGACATATGGTAAATATATGTCTATTTCTCTGGGAAATTAAAATTTCTGTTCTTACCCTAGTCACAATATAGAGTGATGCCAGATATCGGATACCTAAGAAATCTAAGAATCAAAAGCGCACAAGTCAAATGAGAGCAGTTCAGGGCCAGGATAGATTTACAATCATTATTATTAATGGTCGATTATTTTTGTAACCTCATGTGTAGAGTACTTGCAATGGTCCATAAAACAATTTTCACCTCCAAAAGACATTAGGAAATTTTGATCAGCTGCCAAAAGCTGACTAATGATAGAACTAGGTTTATCTTATAACAGTACCTATGCATATGACCAAACTAGGTATCACCCATAAGTGCATTTAAATAGACTTAGATGGTCCTCTAGCCCAGCTTAGAGAATTCCAAAGTGGAATATCTTCTCACTCAAAAATATCTATTGTCAAAAATACTTAAGTAATTCAATACAAGCCCCTATTCTTTTAATGAAAAGCAGAATGGATGTCAATTTATAAGTATTTAATACAACACCTATGCATGAAATTCTACTATGATCTAAAGCCGAAGACCTAAAACTACTAATTACTATGTAATATATTTAATTGATATATGACTCTAAGAAAAAAATTAATTTGGGTAGAAAATTTAGAGGATAAATATAGAGGTTGATACAAACAGCATGCACAAAAATTTAGTGGCCATTTGGTACTTTGAATTGTTAGTATGAGGTCTTCAATATTTATTGTTACTATTTAGCATATTTCACTACTTGTATTACTATTTAACAGACTACTATTTAGCATGGTTATTCTTCCTCAGAGAACTCAGAATGATTGTTTAGTCAGTTATTAATTGTCATTAATATCTACCTAGCTACATCAAAATATATTTAATATGCTTTCTAAAGTGAACTGAATTACTACTGATTTTTTAAAGGTGATGGGTAATGGGATAACCTGATATTCAATTCAGTAACATTCATATAGGTTAATCTGTACCTATTAATATTATTTTAAAATGGACAGCAAAGTATTGATATAGGTAAGTCTATATCTGATCTAAAAGCATAAAAACTGCAGTCTCACAGAAAATGATGGAGTGTTTGTTAAAGTGCAGAAGAAACTGACTGAAGAAAACCAGTATGGTATAATATATGTTTCCTCCTTAACAGCCAGAGATATACAGAGACCACAGACTATATATACCTTATCTGCTGCTGGTCCCAAGAACAAAGCTGCATCCTCAGGTCTTGCCTTAAACCATAGCCCCATGGCCACAAAGAGATGGTAGGCCTCCTGAGCACCACTTCAGAGGCCCCACCCACCAAATGAAGCTGTGCAATGTTGAAGAGGCACTCAAGAACCGAATAAACTCAACTACAACCCTTTATGCTGGATGGTTGTACACTGGAAAGAATGCTGACATGTAGAAGAATTTAACTCTGCATTGCGTAGAGCAAATACCTGCTTTTAAATGCAGTTAAGAAACGCTGAAAGTTCTTAGCTTTGTGAAAAAAAGCATCTGTATCAGGGAAAATCAACAGGAAAAAGGCAATAAATCAATACAAACAAATGCATAAAGCCCAGATCAGAGCAACAGACAAAGATAATGGCCTCTTAGGCAGTTTCTTCCAAGAAAAAGTAAAAGTACACCAAGAAGTGGATCATTCTAAAGCTTATCAGGGCTAGAGTGATATTACACCTGATAGAATAGGGAGCTTTCCCTGCACAAAGCCAATGTGCATTCAATTCCAGGTATTCCATATGGTTCCCTGGCACCACAAGGAGTAACCTCTATACTGCCAGGTGTGGTCCCAAACAACAGCAGCAATAACAACAACAAAACCTTCTACCGAGACTGGAAAAATTTAGGGTATGTGTTGTGGGATAGTAGAGATCCCTAATTCTTTCATTATATGGAAAATTAATATCTTAAGGAATAATTGGTCATTGTTTTAGAAGCCACAATAATGTAGAAATTTCAAAGAGCACATATATAAACACCTAAAGAAACATTTTCAGGGGCCGAAGTGGTTGCAAGGAGCGGTAAGGTAACTGCCTTGCCAGCCCTAGTCTAGGACTAACTGTGGTTCTATCCTCCAGCATCCTATATGGTCCCTTAAGCCGGGATCGATTTCTGAGTGCATAGTCAGGTGTAACCCCTGAGAGTCATTGGGTGTGGCCAAATAACAAAAAAAAAAGGGAATAATTTTTAGTTAAATAATGTTGTCTGGATACACTAAAATAAAATAATAAAGACAAAATGAGTTGTAAGGATTAATAGTGAAATTGGATTGACCATAAATTATCATTGTATATCTGAATTATAAAATGTATGAGCTTCATTGTCCTACTTTTATCTTTTATTAAAAATGTTGAAGTTAAAAATATTTAGAATAGTGCAGGTTTAAATATAAATGCAAACCATAAATGCTGCTAAACATATATTACACATAATATAAACATCAATAAAATATATTTGATGACATCAATGATAATAATTAGATCTATACTAATGATTTGCATATTTCTATAGATAAAGAAATATATATGGTGTTTATAGTGTTTAGCCAATATATATATTTAATACCACAATGTATTTTTAGAAAATATTTTACGAGAAAAAAATTTTCTTGGTTTTTGGGTCACACCGGGCAGCGTTCAGGGGTTACTACTGGCTCTATGTTCAGAAATTCCTCCTGGCAGGCTCAGGGGACCATATGGGATAACCCCCATCCTTCTGCATGCAAGGCAAATGGCCTACCTTCATGCTATCTCTCTGGCCCCAAGAGAAAATTTATAGTTGTTTATTTTTTCAAATATATTATACACAAATAAAATACTATTTTAAATTCTATATTATTATATTTATTTTTCCTCTTGCTAGTTTTAAGCCATCATAACATGCTACTCAGAATATGTTGCCCAGCACTTCCGACCTTAAACATAAGTCATGTGGACTCAACTTAGACTCCAGGGGAATAGACAGCGACCGTCCAACCCCGAACCCTAGATCCCAGAACTGTCAGAGTTCTCCACAACAGCTCCAGGAAACAAACTCCCTCTGGGACATTCTCTTTTTTCCTTAATATATAGCATATTTAATAGAGAAAATTTGATTTTCAAATACCTAAAAATCATGAAGATAAAGAGTTGTAAGTAAATAAGTAAGAAGATATATTAGATATATTCTAATAACTTAGGAAAGTGATATTACATAGTAATCACAGGTCCATGTTTTGTAGAAAGGCAAGTTAACATTCAGGTAAGCACCTCATAAAATTTGTGGAATGTGTCAAGGTTGATGGAAATAAGGAAATAAATACAGAAAATAATGAGAAAAATTTGAATTAATTCTGCATTATAAATATTAAAAATGAACATGTTCAAGAACCTTAGCACTACTGTATTTCAGGTCTGTACAAAAAGAAATGTATAGAAAATTTTCGTATCTTATAACCATTTTGTCAATAACACTCATTGCAATGTATTTTAACATGAATGATTATGTTATAGATTTTTATTTCTACAGTATATGGTAAACTGGGAATGTCCTCTGGGACATTCTTAATACTGCTTTAACACCAACAAGTGCCCGGCAACAACTTGATCTAAGAGCAGGATGTCTATCTAACCTTATCACCTAACTATAAGATGAAATCAGAAGATATGTCATCCTTTGATCTATGCAAAAGCCAAGATCACTATCTACAAAAGACTGACTGTGACAACCATGACTGGGCAGAACTTATCCTGGGACCAATAAAAAAGACCCTAGTCTAGGTTTGGCCTATGATCTGTACAACAACCAAGATCTCTAATTCCAGAGGTCTGACTGAGACAACTGCAACTGAGCAGAACTTCTGGAAACATAATGAAAGATTCTATCCTAAGCTTTGTACTAGGATCAGTGCAAAAACTGCAAAAATCAAGACAACCAACTACAGAAGACTGATTAAAACAACAGTGATGGAACAGAACTTCTAGAACCGTAAAGAAAGACTCCATCCCAGGCTCCATCCTATGACCTGTGCAAAATATTGACATCTTTAGCTACAGAGGCCTGACTTTAACATCCACAACAGAGTGAAAAGGTTATAGACACCACAAAAGGACCTAGGTGAGAGTAAAACAACATGTATGGAGACTATAGTTATTCCCATAACAGTATACTTCAAGGGCAGAGAAACCCTCTAACTCTTAGACCAAGGGAATTCCCTTTCTAATCTCCCCAATATTTGCTACGCCTATGCAAAAGAAAGAAAGAAGAAAGAAAGAAAGAAAGAAAGAAAGAAAGAAAGAAAGAAAGGAAGGAAGGAAGGAAGGAAGGAAGGAAGGAAGGAAGGAAGGAAGGAAGGAAGGAAGGAAGGAAGGAAGGAAGGAAGGAAGGAAGGAAGGAAGGAAGGAAGGAAGGAAGGAAGGAAGGAAAGAGAGAGAGAAAGGAAAGAAAGAAAGAAAGAAAGAAAGAAAGAAAGAAAGAAAGAAGAAAGAAAGAAAGAAAGAAAGAAAGAAAGAAAGAAAGAAAGAAAGAAAGGAAGGAAGGAAGGAAGGAAGGAAGGAAGGAAGGAAGGAAGGAAGGAAGGAAGGAAGGAAGGAAGGAAGGAAGGAAGGAAGGAAGGAAGAAAGAAAGAAGAAAGAAGAAAGAAAGAAAGAAAGAAAGAAAGAAAGAAAGAAAGAAAGAAAGAAAGAAAGAAAGAAAGAAAGAAAGAAAGAAAGAAAGAAAGAAAGAAAGAAAGAAAGAAAGAAAGAAAGAAAGAAAAAGAAAGAAAGAAAGAAAAGAAAGAAAGAAAGAAAGAGAAAGAAAGAAAGAAAGAAAGAAAGAAAGAAAGAAAGAAAGAAAGAAAGAAAGAAAGAAAGAAAGAAAGAAAGAAAGAAAGAAAGAAAGAAGAAAGAAAGAAAGAAAAAGAAGAAAGAGAAAGAGAAAGAAAGAGAGAGTGAGAGAGAGAAAAGAAAGCACAAAATAACCATTTTTTGGTTTTATTATGTTGTGTTTTTTTCTTTTATTTTTGTGCTTTGTTTTGTTTTTATTTCAAGACCATGGTTATTGTGTGC
The DNA here is from genome assembly GCF_024139225.1 of Suncus etruscus. Taxonomy (NCBI): domain Eukaryota; kingdom Metazoa; phylum Chordata; class Mammalia; order Eulipotyphla; family Soricidae; genus Suncus; species Suncus etruscus. The sequence goes on along the minus strand of NC_064859.1, from coordinate 42,852,475 downwards.
TTGTTGTCTTTATTGCTGTGGTGCTTTTCAGGTTTTTTGTTTGATTTTTTTGTATTGTTTGTTTTTTCTTCCTTTTCCCCTTTCTTCTCTTAAATTGATATTTATAGCCTCTAGAAGGACTCCTCCCATTTTTTGTTTGTTTGATTTTTACCCCATTTTATCTTTTCCTTCCTTCAAACAGAACCACAAAACTTGAGCCATCTTGTTCCGCCTCATAAATTAGGGGGGATAAATCGTATGAACATTAAATAGAAATAAAAAATTATCAGACTTAAACACCAAATTCAAAGCCAACGACAATAGAATCGATACCCAATCTACAACAAGCTAGACACAGAGGGGGCCACTTATACTAGCAGCCAGGGGGGTATACTAGTGAGTTATGGGGATATGGGATACATGCTGGGAACAGGGGTGGAGGGAGGACAACATTGGTGGTAGAAATGCCCTGATTCAATGTCACTATGTGCCTAAAATATTACTATGTAAGATTTGTAATTCACTTTGGTCAAAATAAAAATTATTATAAAATTTAAAAAAAATTTGTTGCCCTGGAGAATATAAACAACAATTTGTTACTCCTTATATGTCCCTGTGATATTAAGAAGCAATGATAATTTTGATATTAAAAAGATATGTTCCAGTTAGATTAAACAGGGACAGTAATGAAGAATCCATGAATTTTAGCTTTCTTTTCAAGAGTTGATTGAGAACTAATTGGATGAGAGGAAAAACCTTAAATAAAAGTGTAATTTTCTTATTAATAAGAGAGCAGGTCATATATTTCCATAATTTCTATACTTCCCCATAATTTCAAGCAGTAGATTAATTTTTATAATCTGACAAAGCACATTATAAAATAAAATACTATAATAAAAAGCTAGAAAATAATCTTTTTCATATAATGACTTTTTCCCCAGAAACACAAATATATTTTATTTGAAAGCACTTCAATCTTTCAAGTGAAAGATGATTGTCTTTTATCTTGGAAGGTTATGATGTTATTAGTAAATTAAGTGTCAAGAGAATCGGAATCTTTGCTGAAATTGAAAACATGATTATTTTTCACTTGCCAAGTTCTGTCAAAGTGACGAAATATATATGCTTCCTAAAGAAGACAAAGGTATTTGGAGTGGGCACGATCCATGTTAATATAAGAGAGTATTGATTTCATGGTATAGAACAAGACTAGAAATGTAATGCAGAGCAAGAAATAGAAGACAAGTAGATAAGAAAGAAGTGGCTGAGAAGGGACACAGGTAAGGATATAAAATATCAGCATCTTGGTGCATAGTAACATGTGTATATGTGCCTTGCCATACATGACCAAGAATTCTTAATTGCCAGTTATTTAAAATCATAAGCACTGGGGGGCCAGAGAGATAGCATGGAGGTAAAGCATTTGCCTTGCATGCGGAAGGTCGGTGGTTCGAATCCCAGCGTCCCATATGGTCCCTGAGTATGCCAGGACCAATTTCTGAGCTTAGAGCCAGGAGTAACAGGTCACACACTGCCAGGTGTGACCGAAAAAAAAATCATAAGCACTTAATACCATTCTGCTTGACTTAATTGGTTTTACTAATATAGCTCTTATTCATCAGAGAAGAAAATCAGTAAGTCTAGAAGTTCCTCACTATAACATGAAGCGTGGAGAATTCTTATACATGACCTATAAAGGGACAGAGTGAGGAAATAACAAATGTTTAAAGGCTAAACAAACTGAGAAACAGCTTTTAGTTGAAAGTTTCTCAGGGCAATGGGAATAGGGATGGGTGGGGATAGGATGGAGGACATTAGAGCAATTGTATAAGGAAATAGACACTGATGCAAGGTATGATGCTGGAATGTTTTATGCATGGAACTCTACCATTAACAGTAATGTATTGTAAGTCATGCTGCCTAAAAACATAAAATTAATCTTTTAATCCTAAAAATAGCATTTCCTATTGTGATTTCTTAAGCAAGAAATGGAAAAGATTTCACTTAGAAAGCATATTCTTTCGTTTTTGATGCAAAAGGAAATCTAGCAATGAGTTCTTTTTTAGAAATCTACATTTTCTGTCACTTAACCTAATAGGTAGGGATTTATACCAATATTTGGCTTCAGTATGGGCCATAATTTCTGAAACTAATGTGACAGGAGTCATAATGAGTAAGATGACAAAAAAGGAATCATATTAGAGTTAAAATGTGTGACTGTTTCTAATATTAGGGAAAGGTACATTAAGCCTTCCAGAGCTCCTGTTGTAAAATTAGTGTCAAAATGGTATGACAGTATGTCAAGTCACAGCTTTTGATAAACCATATGCAAACCAAGAAAACATGATATTCTAATATATTGGTAAATATCAGGTCAGTAGAATTTATTTTTAAATCTGAAACACTTTTTTTCCCATTTGTTTCATCATACATTTTTTGCTTAAAATAAAAAATATGACAGCAAGCTATACACAAAGGAGATCTCTTACACTAATAGTCCAAGGGGCAAAGGGGGGAGGTATAAGAAGCATACTGGGAACAGGAGTAGAGCGAGAATAACACTGCTGGTGGAAATGGCCCTAATTTTTTTGTCACTGTGTACCTTAAATATTTCTGTGAAAGACTTATAATTCATTTGATCACAATAGAAACTATTAAAAATATACAAATATACCTGGCCTTACATTTTATTTTAATTTTTTCTTCTATATTTCCATCTTTTTTTTTATTACTGTCTTTTTTTCTGGTATGACTTTGATCTTTATTTTATTTGATAATTTTTTTATTTTTTTTTTATTTTTTTTTAATTTTTTTTTATTTAAACACCTTGATTACATACATGATTGTGTTTGGGTTTCAGTCATAAAAGGAACACCACCCATCACCAGTGCAACATTCCCATCACCCAAGTCCCAAATCTCCCTCCTCCCCACCCAACCCCCGCCTGTACCCTAAACAGGCTCAACATTTCCCTCATACATTCTCAATATTAGGACAGTTCAAAATGTAGTTATTTCTCTAACTAAACTCATCACTCTTTGTGGTGAGCTTCCTGAGGTGAGCTGGAACTTCCAGCTCTTTTCTCTTTTGTGTCTGAAAATTATTATTACAAGGGTGTCTTTCATTTTTCTTAAAACCCATAGATGAGTGAGACCATTCTGCGTTTTTCTCTCTCTCTCTGACTTATTTCACTCAGCATAATAGATTCCATGTACATCCATGTATAGGAAAATTTCATGACTTCATCTCTCCTGACAGCTGCATAATATTCCATTGTGTATATGTACCACAGTTTCTTTAGCCATTCGTCTGTTGAAGGGCATCTTGGTTGTTTCCAGAGTCTTGCTATGGTAAATAGAGCTGCAATGAATATAGGTGTAAGGAAGGGGTTTTTGTATTGTATTTTTGTGTTCCTAGGGTATATTCCTAGGAGTGGTATAGCTGGATCGTATGGGAGCTCGATTTCCAGTTTTTGGAGGAATCTCCATATCGCTTTCCATAAAGGTTGAACTAGACAGCATTCCCACCAGTAGTGGATAAGAGTTCCTTTCTCTCCACATCCCCGCCAACACTGTTTATTCTCATTCTTTGTGATGTGTGCCATTCTCTGGGGTGTGAGGTGGTATCTCATCGTTGTTTTGATTTGCATCTCCCTGATGATTAGTGATGTGGAACATTTTTTCATGTGTCTTTTGGCCATTTGTATTTCTTCTTTGTCAAAGTGTCTGTTCATTTCTTCTCCCCATTTTTTGATGGGGTTAGATGTTTTTTTCTTGTAAAGTTCTGTCAGTGCCTTGTATATTTTGGAGATTAGCCCCTTATCTGATGGGTATTGGGTGAATAGTTTCTCCCACTCAGTGGGTGGCTCTTGTATCCTGGGCACTATTTCCTTTGAGGTGCAGAAGCTTCTCAGCTTAATATATTCCCATCTGTTAATCTCTGCTTTCACTTGCTTGGAGAGTGCAGTTTCCTCCTTGAAGATGCCTGTAATGTCCTGTAGTGTTTTGCCTATGTGCTGTTCTATATATCTTATGGTTTTGGGGCTGATATCGAGGTCTTTAATCCATTTGGATTTTACCTTTGTACATGATGTTAGCTGGGGGTCTAAGTTTAATTTTTTGCAAGTGGCTATCCAATTGTGCCAACACCACTTGTTGAAGAGGCTTTCCCTGCTCCATTTAGGATTTCCTGCTCCTTTATCAAAAATTAGATGGTTGTATCTCTGGGGAACATTTTCTGAGTATTCAGGCCTATTCCACTGATCTGAGGACCTATCCTTATTCCAATACCATGCTGTTTTGATAACTGTTGCTTTGTAGTACAGTTTAAAGTTGGGAAAAGTAATTCCTCCCATATTCTTTTTCCCAATGATTGCTTTAGCTATTCGAGGGTGTTTATTGTTCCAAATGAATTTCAAAAGTGTCTGATCCACTTCTTTGAAGAATGTCATGGGTATCTTTAGAGGGATGGCATTAAATCTGTATAATGCCTTGGGGAGTATTGCCATTTTGATGATGTTAATCCTGCCAATCCATGAGCAGGGTATGTGTTTCCATTTCCGTGTGTCCTCTCTTATTTCTTGGAGCAGAGTTTTATAGTTTTCTTTGTATAGGTCCTTCACATATTTAGTCAAGTTGATTCCAAGATATTTGAGTTTGTGTGGTACTATTGTGAATGGGGTTGTTTTCTTAATGTCCATTTCATCCTTATTACTATTGGTATATAGAAAGGCCATTGATTTTTGTGTGTTAATTTTGTAGCCTGCCACCTTGCTATATGAGTCTATTGTTTCTAGAAGCTTTTTGATAGAGTCTTTAGGGTTTTCTAAGTAGAGTATCATGTCATCTGCAAACAGTGAGAGCTTGACTTCTTCCTTTCCTATCTGGATTCCCTTGATATCCTTTTCTTGCCTAATCACTATAGCAAGTACTTCCAGTGCTATGTTGAATAGGAGTGGTGAGAGAGGACAGCCTTGTCTTGTGCCAGAATTTAGAGGGAAGGCTTTCAGTTTTTCTCCATTGAGGATAATATTTGCCACTGGCTTGTGGTAGATGGCCTTCACTATATTGAGAAAGGTTCCCTCCATTCCCATCTTGCTGAGAGTTTTGATCAAGAATGGGTGTTGGACCTTCTCAAATGCTTTCTCTGCATCTATTGATATGATCATGTGGTTTTTATTTTTCTTGTTATTGATGTTGTGTATTATGTTGATAGATTTACGGATGTTAAACCAGCCTTGCATTCCTGGGATGAAACCTACTTGATCGTAGTGGATGATCTTCTTAACGAGGCATTGAATCCTATTTGCCAGGATTTTGTTGAGGATCTTTGCATCTGCATTCATCAGTGATATTGGTCTGTAATTTTCTTTTTTGGTAGCGTCTCTGTCTGGTTTAGGTATCAAGGTGATGTTGGCTTCATAAAAGCTATTTGGAAGTGTTTCTGTTTGTTCAATTTCATGAAAGAGTCTTGCCAAGATTGGCAGTAGTTCCTCTTGGAAAGTTTGATAGAATTCATTAGTGAATCCATCTGGACCTGGGCTTTTGTTTTTTGGCAGACATTTGATTACTGTTTTAATTTCATCAATGGTGATGGGGGTGTTTAGATATGCTACATCCTCTTCCTTCAACCGTGGAAGATTATAAGAGTCCAAGAATTTATCCATTTCTTCCAGGTTCTCATTTTTAGTGGCGTAGAGTTTTTCAAAGTAGTTTCTGATTACCCTTTGAATCTCTGTCATATCAGTAGTGATCTCTCCTTTTTCATTCCTGATACGAGTTATCAAGTTTCTCTCTCTCTCTTTCTTTGTTAGGTTTGCCAGTGGTCTATCAATCTTGTTTATTTTTTCAAAGAACCAACTTCTGCTTTCGTTGATCTTTCGGATTGTTTTTTGAGTTTCCACTTCGTTGATTTCTGCTCTCAGCTTTGTTATTTCCTTCTGTCTTCCTATTCTTGGGTCCTTTTGTTGAGCATTTTCTAGTTCTATTAGCTGTGTCATTAAGCTACTCAGGTAAGCTCCTTCTTCCTTCCTGATGTGTGCTTGCAAAGCTATAAATTTTCCTCTCAGTACTGCTTTTGCTGTGTCCCATAAGTTCTGAGAGTTTGTGTCTTTATTGTCATTTGTTTCCAGGAACCTTTTGATTTCCTCCTTGATTTCATCTCGGACCCACTGGTTATTGAGCATGAGGCTGTTTAACTTCCAGGTGTTAAAGTGTTTCTTCTGAGTCCCTTTGGAGTTCACAAATAATTTCAGAGCCTTTTGGTCAGCGAAGGTAGCCTGCAAAATTTCTATCCTCTTGATCTTATGGAGGTATGTTTTATGTGCCAGCATGTAGTCTATCCTGGAGAATGTCCCATGTACATTGGAGAAGAATGTGTATCCAGGTTTCTGGGGATGGAGTGTCCTATATATATCCACTAGGCCTCTTTCTTCCATTTCTCTCCTCAGGTCTAGTATATTCTTGTTGGGTTTCAGTCTGGTTGACCTGTCCAGTGTTGACAAAGCCGTGTTAAGGTCCCCCACAATTATTGTGTTGTTGTTGATATTATTTTTCAGATTTGTCAACAGTTGTATTAAATATTTTGCTGGCCCCTCATTCGGTGCATATATGTTTAGGAGAGTGAATTCTTCCTGCTCTACGTACCACTTGATTAATATAAAATGTCCGTCTTTGTCCCTTACAACCTTCCTGAGTATAAAGTTTGCATTATCTGATATTAGTATGGCCACTCCAGCTTTTTTATGGGTGTTGTTTGCTTGGATAACTTTTCTCCAGCCTTTTATTTTGAGTCTATGTTTGTTCTAACTATTCAGGTGCGTTTCTTGTAGGCAGCAGAAGGTTGGATTGAGTTTTTTGATCCATTTAGCCACTCTTTGTCTCTTAACTGGTGCATTTAGTCCATTGACGTTGAGAGAAAGAATTGTCCTGGGATTTAACGCCATCTTTATTTCAAAATTTGGTGTGTCTTTTGGGTAGTCTTGTCTTAGATTAGGTCTTTCAGTTTTTCTCTTAAGACTGGTTTTGTGTCTGTGAAGTTTCTGAGCTGTTTTTTGTCTGTGAAACCATGTATTCTTCCATCAAACCGGAAAGTGAGTTTTGCTGGGTATAGTATTCTGGGTGAAGCATTCATTTCATTCAGTCTTGTCACAATATCCCACCACTGCTTTCTGGCATTGAGCGTTTCTGGTGACAGGTCTGCTGTAAATCTCAGGGAAGCTTGCTTGAACATGATTTCCCCTTTTGATCTTGCTGTTTTCAGAATTCTGTCTCTATCTGTGGGATTTGTCATTGTGACTAGGATGTGTCTTGGGGTGGTTTTTCTGGGGTCTCTTTTGGTTGGTACTCTTTGGGCATGCAGGATTTGATCAGATATATTCTTTAGCTCTGGAAGTTTCTCTTTAATGATGTTCTTGACCATTGATTCTTCCTGGAAATTTTCTTCCTGGGTCTCTGGGACTCCAATGATTCTTAAGTTGTTTCTGTTGATCTTATCATAGACTTCTATTTTCGTCTGTTCCCACTCTTTGACTAATTTTTCCATTGTCTGCTCATTTGCTTTAAGTTTTTTGTCCAATCTCTCCTGCTGTATGGAATTGTTATGTATCTCATCTTCCACAGCACCAAGTCTATTCTCAGCTTCTGATACCCTGTCCCAGAGCTTATCCATTTTGTCATTCACTTCGTTTACTGACTTTTTCAGTCCTGTTAGTTGACATGTTATTTCAGTTTGGAGTTTTGTCATTTCTGCCTTCATATTTTCTTGGTTCTTATTAGTGTTCTGTTCAACTCGATCCATGGTTTCTTGGAGTCTGTTGAGCACCTTCCATATTGCTAGTCTAAAGTCCTTATCTGAGAGGTTGATTAGTTGTTCAGTCATTATCTGGTCCTCAGAATTGTCATCTTCATTCTCTATGTCTGATGCTGGCCTGCGTTGTTTCCCCATTGTCACACTTGTATTGTGGGTTTTTCTACGTGTTGTGGTGGTATTCATTGTCTATATGATGTAGGCAGCACACTCCTCTGGCTCCTCCCTTTCTGGATGGGCTGACTTGCCTCTAAGGGAGGGGAGTCCTCCGTGGATGAAGCCTCACACTGGGTCAAATCTTAGGCCCGAGCATGCAACAGAGAAGATAGTCCAGAGAGAAATGTTTGCTTCTGTGATATAGTGCCGTTCTTAGTGTGATTTTTCCTTCTTGTTGCAATGGTGTTCTTTCCTTAGAAAGAGTGCACGGCCGTGTAGCGAAGCAGAGCGGCCGTGCTCCTCTGAGCCTCTTTTTGCCCCACTCGCAAGAGTTTCACGCAAGAGGACAGTAGACAGACATAGACAGGTCACACTCACAGTCTTTCACTGCTGAGCCCCACTGGGCCGGTGTACTTTCGCGGATTTTCCCCGCCTGGTGTCACACACAGGGAGCCAGCTTTTGCAAAGGTTAGCCGGTTTTTATGCTCTGAAGTCCCTCCCTGAAAATGGCGTCTGGGCAAGCGAGGTTTCTGGAGGCTCTTTTTGCCCCACTCGCAAGAGTTTCACGCAAGAGGACAGTAGACAGACATAGACAGGTCACACTCACAGTCTTTCACAGCTGAGCCCCACTGGGCCGGTGTACTTTCGCGGATTTTCCCCGCCTGGTGTCACACACAGGGAGCCAGCTTTTGCAAAGGTTAGCCGGTTTTTATGCTCTGAAGTCCCTCCCTGAAAATGGCGTCTGGGCGAGCGAGGTTTATGGAGGCTCTTTTTGCCCCACTCGCAAGAGTTTCACGCAAGAGGACAGTAGACAGACATAGACAGGTCACACTCACAGTCTTTCACAGCTGAGCCCCACTGGGCCGGTGTACTTTTGCGGATTTTCCCCGCCTGGTGTCACACACAGGGAGCCAGCTTTTGCAAAGGTTAGCCGGTTTTTATGCTCTGAAGTCCCTCCCTGAAAATGGCGTCTGGGCGAGCGAGGTTTCTGGAGGCTCTTTTTGCCCCACTCGCAAGAGTTTCACGCAAGAGGACAGTAGACAGACATAGACAGGTCACACTCACAGTCTTTCACAGCTGAGCCCCACTGGGCCGGTGTACTTTCGCGGATTTTCCCCGCCTGGTGTCACACACAGGGAGCCAGCTTTTGCAAAGGTTAGCCGGTTTTTATGCTCTGAAGTCCCTCCCTGGATTGCAGAATGTTACTGTGTCAGGGAATCTAAGCAGTAGAGCCTTGACTGATGTCTTTTGGCGTGTAGGGCAGTGGTAGTGATGGAACTGGCAGCCTTATAAATATGGGTAGACATATTACCACTGAGTTGACTGCTCTGAGAAGTATTGCGGAAGCGAAAGTCGCGCGTAAGTCGCTCTCCCGGGGTCGGCGGCGCTTCTGCGGCTCCAGCTCGGCCAGCCAGAGACCCTACCGGTATATTTCCATCTTTTATATTTTGATCTTAGATGATAATATTTATATTCAGAAACATAAAGATAACTTCAAGGGGAAAGTAATTCTAAGGTATTCGCCTGTCATTTTAAATAGTACCTCAAAAACTAACCAAAAAAACACCCATCTACCTAAAAATATCTGAAAACTGGTGCGAATTATTTGTTATTGTGTGGAGCTCTAGGTGGAGGATGGGAAAATTCTAGTAAAATACCCTGTGTTTGAATTATAGAAAACACTACATGAAAAGGAACATTAAAATGAACTGAAGAAATTCAGACTGCATTTTACTCATATAGTCTTGAGCTGATTAAGCTGCACTTAATAAATCCACTTGAGCAAAGTTATGGCACTCTGGGGAGATTTGAAATAGGACTATAAATGTGAAAAGTTCATGGGATGCCAATTCATACTTGCGACTATAATAAAAGTGACCAAGAAGTAACAGGTCTGGGAACATGGTTCATATAAATTTTCCAAGGTAAAATAGCACTAAAAAGGTGTTATACACAAAGATAAAATTTCTTTTATGATTCATAGCAGCAGAGGTTTTCAAGAGACAAAGAACTGAGAAACTCCAAGGATAATAGTGTGTTTGCTACAGCAAAGCAGAGGAAATAAGGAAAAGAAGATGAGAGACGTGGAATAAACTAGAAAGGACTGAAATGTTATGTGCTTTGATATTCACCAAGCAAAATAAAAAGTTTAGCCCATGGGTGGAGGGAGACATAGGACTTCAGAAAAAGTGTCTTTTTTTCTCACTTCACTTGTTAGATTATGTAGACCAGAACAGCTATATTCTTAAATGATTTGCTGCATCCCTCTATTTTGGTTCAGAATGTGAGCATTAGAAATGGAACAAACCCATTTCATCTCAAAAGCAGGTTCAATGTAAGATTTTTATAGCCTAATATATGAACGTATATAATGTGCATCTTCGGATTCCTTTGTCCACATTTGCAAGCATAAGGCATTATACATCTTTTGTAAAATATTTAAATAACTTTTGTAGAAGGATTTTAGACATTAAGAATCACCTGAGCACCTGTTTGAAGTAGAAAAATCCCTATCCCCCCATTGTCAGAGTCTAGTTGAAATATAGTCTGAAGTGATTCCAAAAAAAAAACCTGAGATTCCATAGGAGGAAGCCATATCCTAGAGAATAACATTGTCCTCTCTTGTTTTTTATTTATATTGTAAAATATAAATATTGTAAATATATATTTAATTGGCTTGAAAGCCATACCTGGCTGTACTTGGGGCTTACTACAGCTCTGTGTGCAGAGATCATTGCTGGCAACCTGGGGGCATCATTTGTGGTGCCAGGGAAAACTGGAGTGGCAACAGCAAAGCAATTGTTTGAATGCCTCAACTCTTTCTCAGTCTCTGACACTTCTCGTTTATTAAGAGGAATAAAAAATAAATTGACTTGGATCCTTATTATTTAATTTGTTCCTTCTCCACACCTTTCAACTAAATAAGTTTTAAAATAATAATCACTCACAGAATAGTTTCACTCATCTATGGGTTTTAAGGAAAACAAAAGACATTATTGTAATAATGCCCAGAGATAACAGAGATGAGGGCTGGAAGGACTGCTTCTTGATGTGAAGCTCACCACATAGAGTGGTAAGTTTAGTTAGAGAGATGACTACATTATCATGACAATATTATAAGTGAGAGAAGTAGAATGCCTGTCTCAAATACAGACAGGGGTGTGTGGAAGGAGGAAGCTAGAGGGCACGGGTGATGAGAAGGTTGCACTGGTGAAGGGGGTGTTTTTTTATGACTGAAATCCAACTACAATCATGTATGTAATCATGGTGCTTAAATAAAGAAACAAAATTAATAAAATAGAGGCCGGAGAGATAGCACAGAGGTAGGGTGTTTGTCTTGCACGTGGCTGACCCAGGGCAGACCTTGGTTCTTTCCCCCGGAGTCCCATATGTCCCCTGAGTCAGGAACGATTTCTGAGCGCAGTCAGGAGTAACCCCTGAGTGTCACAGGTGTAGCCCAAAAAGCAAAAATAAATAAATGAATGAATAAATAATAAAGTATTAATTACCAATAAGAAAATATATTAAAATTACCAGTCTGTTTTAATCATCTCAAAGTAGCCCTTCTTTTTTTTTTCTTTTTGGCTACACCCGTTTGATGCTTGGGAGTTACTCCTGGCTAAGCACTCAGAAATTGCCCCTGGCTTGGGGGGGACCATATGGGATGCTGGGGGATTGAACCGTGGTCCTTCCTTGGCTAGCGCTTGCAAGGCAGACACCTTACCTCTAGCGCCACCTCATCAGCCCCTCAAAGTAGCCCTTCTAGAGATAGATATTAACAGTTAAGTAGGAATAGTTTATATTCACTTTCTATTGAGGAAAATTGTAAGTCCGTTTTAGCAAAGTGACAAAAAGATATGTCAACAATACTAAAATAAATCAAATGCATGTTGACTAGAGTATCAAGTCTGTGATATATCTTCCCTGGCTAAATAATCGTAATTATGGTAAAATATTTGAAAAATATATAAGTATACTTTACCCCTAGTACTTTCTCCAATCTGATAGAGCACTAGTTATAACTTAACAATATCCTTTTGAAGAGCATGAAAAGCACACCTGACACATTTACAATGACATAAACTAGTGCTATATAATGACATAAATCTTTAACAACAAGAATAACAAATTATGCATCACCACAAAAACTAAATCTCAGACAGTCCATTGTTTAATTTGATAGATCAGATATTGTACTATTTGAAAGTAGCTAGTTTAATGGTGACAAGGAGGTGAGGAATTTTTAAGAATTATTCAAAGAAAGTTACCTACTGTCATATAAAGTCAATCCCCAGGCAGTTTACCAATAAAAACTGGATCAAACATGATCTTTTGGGTTGACATTATAGCTCACCTAAGTCCTGAATATTGCATGTACTTACACACAAAAAATATCTCCATTCATTTATTACTGGCAAAATTGTAATTTTGGGAATCTCTTGGGCAAGAAATAATATCTAGCTTACTTTTATACCCTGAAACTGTTGCCTTAATGATCATTCTCAAAATTGTGTAGCTGAGGACTAAATTAAAATATATATCTTATTTTACATTTTACAAAAATAAGCTGACATTTTGAAGTTACCCTTCTGTGATTGAAAAAACAACAACAAAAGTTCTAACTTTTGTTGAGAATGGGATAGATTCCTGAAAATCAAATACAATTAGAATGTTATATCAGAATCTTACAAGTAACTCAGTGGAATTTGGAACAAGTACAAAATTGCTGTTAAAATATTATACACATTCAGAATTCTCTATATAGGTTGTCAAATCATAAAAATGAGTAAAGTAAAACAATGCCTCTGCTTACAGTATTTCTATCGAATATTTACTATACACTGAAATTCAAAAGAAACTGAAAGTTATATAGTTGGTACATTAAAAAAATCTATAGCAGGATAGGACAGAGCAAAAGTACAGCAGGTAGGGTGCTCACTTGTACAAGATCAACCCAGTTCAATATCTGGCATCCCATTTGGTCTCCTGAGTAGTACCAAGAGTAATTTCTGAGTGCAAATACAGGAGTAGCCTGAACATTGCTGGGCCTGGCCACAAAACTAAATAAACAAACAAATCAATGTCAGGAAGATAGTGTTAAGTTCATGCTTTGCACGTCAAGGGAACAAGTTCTATCCCCATTACTGGGGACACTCCATAAAGATTTTAAGATTCTGGGTTATAGATTAAATAAGTAATAAATTATGAAAGATAAGAAATCATTTTAGAGCTGTACTATTTTTTTACTTAAATATATCTCCCCTTCAACGATGTCTGCTATGCATTTGAATCCTAAATAATGTATTACATTTTTATTATAAATAATTTAAACATCTTTGTTATAAATAATCATATTTTTACATTTCTTACAATTTTCAAGGTTTGTCAAAACTAAGCATCAAAACAGCCTATAATGGTCAGTCTACAACAAAGTGAACCCATTGAATCCACCATCCCAAAAGGCAAGCACCAGCTCCCAGTAGGTAAAATGTGTACTGAGAGTCCTCAATCCTTGGCTTCTTGACAAAGAGAAAAATCCATTGTCGGCATCATCTAGTCCCATTATCCATGACTATATAAGTTACCAGACTTTTTGCTGAAACTTGGCAGTTAAATCAATAAGCTCAACATCCTTATGATTGTTTCCTAAATTGGGATCTGCCAATTATGGGGGTTGTTGTGGCTATGTTTTCCCTTTCTATTAGGGCTTGGAAAGTACAGGGCAGTTTGTCTATTTTAGTACTTCTCTGTCAGTGCCAATAAGGCTCTATCAGAGAACCTCAGATCTTAACTTACAGGCAGCTGCTTAAGCCCTCTGATGTTTACATGTTTACAACGGCATAAGTTTTCCAACTCATTGTCGCTGCTCTCTCCCCTTACATTCTAGCCCTGAAGCTAGGAGAGCAGACACACACGTTCTTCTTAAGCCCTAGTTCTTCATCCAGATTTTTTTCTCTAGATATCATCTTGTGATCATCTTCTAGTAGGACATCATTGTTCAGTCAAACTACCTGCAGTAAAGTTCAGGTCCCTCTGGTAGCCATCAGTTCCTAAAACATACACATAAACAAGTTGATGTTTCCAAGAACCCATGTACTCAAGAGCCAATATAAAAGCATGAGAAAAAGAGCCAGAAAGGTGAGCAGAGTGTTAATATTTTTCTGTCACACCTAGGTTTAATTCACAGTACCACTCAGGTTCAATCCCCTGAGTCCCACTCTAAGTGATCTTGAGTGTAGAAAGGAATAAGTCTTGAGCATCAATGCATGCTGCTGAAAAAAATTCATTATAATAGAGATAATGCCTTACACAAAAGGTTAATATTCTAAGCTAAGAATTTCTCCGTGTATTTATATTTTCCAAAGATCATTGCTTCAGTCTATTGTTTTTCTTTCTAATCATGAGTTCACAAACTTGGGAGCTTTGTTTTTTGTTTGTTTTGTTTTCTTTGGGGGCACACATAGTGATGTTCAGGGATCACTTGGGGGACCATATGGAATGCTAAGATTTGAACCAGAGTCATAACATGCAAAGTACAAGCCTTACACTCTCAACTATCTCTCAAGGTCCCTTGGAGTGAAATTTGAAACAACTACTTCCACCAACCCTAGCATAATGTGTCATGAATAATCTAAAAAAGAAGGTCAATGACTCTTAATTAAGAGAAGGGAATTTTTTAGGGAAGATTTTCTTGCATATAATCATCCAGGGCTAGCTCCTAGGCATCGGATACTGTTGCCTAAGGACTGTCAGAATTGATTTCTGAGCAAAGAACCAGTCGTAAGCCCTGAGCACAATCATAGAATAAAATGTAAAAAATATTTACCTTTCTTCTTATGAGTTCTTAGTTTAGGAGAGCAAATGACACAAATGGTAGCCTTCTTCTAGGCCCATCTAAAAAGCTCTCTCCATTAAGTCTACATTACAAATTAAAATAAGTATCTGAAAAATATTTTGGGGGATGAGTGTTCTCAAACAGTATGCAGGGCACCCTAGAATCACGTCTGTGATGTTCCATCAATAGTAGAATGCAGGCTTCAAGTGCCAAAGAAACCAGGGCCTCCCTTGTAGAACTTTGGAGGGCTAAATTCAATGAAAATTAGGGGTAAGAGTAGAGGATCACAAAAAGCTAAATTTGGAACCAAATTCTCATACATGCAAAGTATGTGCCCCTATAATCCTTAGACTCTCTCTGGCTTCCAGATAACTACATTTCTCTTAGGTAAAATTTATTATAATTCATGAGTTTAGCAGTTGCTAATGCTACATTCTCAAGTACAGAAGATGTTCATCATTATTTATCTACTCCATATCTTCATTTCCATCTTTTTACTTTCCCTTTATTTACTAATTCTTTTTTATAATAATTTTTATTTTGAGAAAATTTGATTACAAATCATTCACAGTAAAATTTTAGGTATATAGTGACATTGAATCAGGGCTTTCCCACCACCAATGTTGTCCTCCCTCCTCCCCCTTTCCCAGCATGCATCCCATATCCTCCTCCTTTGCCACCCCCAGCTGCTAGTACAAGTGGTCCCCTCTCTGTCTAATTAAAGAGTCCATCTGAGGCTTCAACCTAGGATTGGTGCAAAAACCACGACCACCAACTACAGAAGACTGATTTAAGCAACAGTGATGGAACAAAACTTCTGGAACCCTAAGGAAAGACTCCATCCTAGGCTTCATCCTATACCTGTGTAAATACCAAGAACTCTAGTTACAGAAGCCTGATCTCATCATCCATGACTGAGTGGATAATTTCCAGACACCAGAAAAGAACCTAAGGGAGAGTAAAAGAACAGGTATGGAGGCTGGAGATATTCACATGACATTATGTTTCAAGGGCAGAATATTTACTGTGACTATGCAAATAAAAAGCACAAATTAATTTTTATTGTTATTGTTTTTTGCTTTTTTTTGTTTTGTTTTGCTTTGTTTTGATCTATATATTTGTGATCTATTTTGTTTTTCTTTTTTTGGAACCTGAATTATTGTTTGGTTGTTGTCTTTATTGCTGTTGTGCTTTTCGGGTTTTTAGTTTGATTTTATTTGCATTGTTGTTATGCTTTGCTTCCTTTTTCCCTTTCTTCCCTTAAACCTATATTTATAACCTCTAGAAGGACTCCTCCCATTTTTTGCTTGTTTGGTTTACCCCCCCCCATTTTTCTTCTTTCCTTCAAACAGAACCCCATAACTTGAACCATCTTGTTCCGCCTCACAAACTGAGGGAAAAATAATGGAAGGTACCAAGACCAAACAGTCATATGAACATTGAGTAGAAATAAAAAATGATCAGACTTAGGTACGAAATCCAAAGCCAACGACAACAGAATCGATACCCAATCATTTTTCATCTTACACTTTGAATCAACTGGGGAGTTACTGTTCTCATCCTCAATAGACATTATTATTCTAAAGTTTGTAATCTCTACCAAGAGGAAATAGTCTAATGTTATTCAGTTAGATGATTTATCTTAGGGTTTAATTCTTTTTCCAGTGTTCAAAAGATGGCAAGAAAAACTGGAAATTATCTCTTGCATTGATAGCAGCAAATACAAATTTTAAAAATATTACAAATGTTAATAGAAGCATCCTAAAAAGAGTACTCATCCCCAAAGCTATTGCTATGCTTTCACTTTTCTTCTTGGATCCTCACAATCCTCTAAGTTCATGATTACTTTCTTAAAAATCCATGGCTTTTATAATCTAATCAATAACTTTCTCTTTTATATTATTTGGGTTGGTATCTATAGCTGATCAGTCTATCCTGATAAACCATATGCATTCATTTTCTGTGGGAGGAATTTGCAATTAATCAAAGTTCCAAAGGAATATATTTATGCCTCCAAATAGTAAAAACTATTATGTAAAATTTATAGACTGTAGCTTGCTAAGAGAAGAATCACTATACATATGAGATTAAGCACATGGTGACTGTTTAGTAACTATGCTTTAGCATATTTCTAAATTCTCATTAGGGAAACTATGAAAAACTGACAGAAAGAACCAAGAAATTCAAATAATTTTTATATAAAACAACATGCCATTTCTTAATTACTTTATAGACTAACTTCTCTTTGACAAATTAGGGAATCCAGCTATCAATTGACCTGCAGCATCTCATATAAAAACCATATTATCTTTTTCTAATCTGTCCCTTTCCCTCACTCTAATGATAAACAAGAGCAAGAAAATGAAGAAATTACCCACAGAGAGATAATTTGGTTTTAAATTTTCTATTTCCCCTTCCTGAGCCACATATATTTTGTCAAGTTGTAATATTGCCTCTTGCTCAAAGAATTCTAAAATTGTTAGGATGTTACATTTCAAGGTCACTCTGAAAAATTCATCTTAGCTTAAAATTCACCCATCTTAACCTATTTTTTTATTTCAGGCTTTGAAAATATAATATCTGACTCATTTAGAGTTTTCTCAAGCCCCATTTTGGCAGGAGAAAAATTGGGTTTAAAAGATATTTTATGAACTGAACTTCACAGTTGTAAAATATATTTGACAGAGCCTACGAATATGATATCTTATAAGTTTCTGAAAAAAGAAAACCTGTTTTTCTTTCCCACAATGGAAATGAAAGTTTTCATTGAACATGATTTCCTTCTCAGTCTTTTAGTACATATTCCAGTATTTTCTTTCAAAGAGAAGATAAGGTTTACAGAAAGAATCAGTCCATTTTAGTGACCAGTAGTGACAAGTTGTTTAATCAATTTATTGGCAACTTGATTTTTATATGAACATCCTGTTCTCTGGTTGAAAGAATTTGTATGAACAACCTAGATATTATCTCCAAATAGTGATAAAATGAAAAAGTATACCTTGATGCAACTTTCATAATTCTAACAAGGTAACATCTGTCCAGCATTTTAAATAGAGAATAGAATAGAGAATAGAACTGGAGTGATGGTGCAACTGTAGGGCATTTGTCTTACACATGGCTGATCCAGAACTAACCATGGTATGATCACCCAGCATCCCATATGGTCCCCTAAGCCAGGAGTGATTTCTGAGCCCATTGTCAGGAGTAAACCCTGAGCATAACCATGTGTGGCCCAAAATCCATTAAAATAAAATAAAATATAAAATAGAGAATAGAAATTTTAAGATCATGAGCTAAATATGCCACTACTTTTGAAAACAAAGATTTATTGGATTACTGTCACACTCATTGACATTTACCAATTATGATCCATTCATACCCATTCACATGCACACACATATATCACATATATCTACAAATTTCCAAGAATGAAGCTATAAGGTAATGGATGAGATGGAATAGATCTAAACCTATATATGCAATATATATACATGTATATATAGATATATAGATATATAGATATATGTTACACTGAGGATAATAGAAAAATCAAACTCATAATAACAGAGTAGAATGGTATTTGCTTGATCTGGTGGAATGAGGCAGTAAAATAGGGATTGATGATCAAAGGCTACAAGCATTTAGTTACAAAGGAAATAATTTCTGGAGACACAGAGAATAGGGCACTTGCCTTGTGTACGGAAAATCAGATTTGATCTTCAGCATCCTATATGGTCCCCTTCATCCCCACCAGATGTGATTGCTGAGCACATAGACTGGAGTAAACTCTGAGCATTGCCATGAGTGGCCATACTCCCCTAAAAGAGAAATAAATAAATATATAAAAATAAATATGTTCTGAAGACATAATGCATCAGAATACAATAATTATAATTTGCTTAGCAAATAAATCTCAGAAGTTCTTACCACACACACAAAGATAAGTAAGCAAACTAAGGGGTATGTTAATTACTTGGTTATTGATTTCATTTTATAGTATCAAAATCAGCAGAAAATGCGTACCTTAAGCATATGTAAATATCACTTGTAAGAAATAAATCCTGTTCTGAGGCTAGAGTGATACCGTATTTGCCTTTTATGTGGATGACCTAGGGTTCTTTCCCTGGCATCCCATATGGTTGATACTCTGAACCTGCGAGGAATAATTTCTGAGTGTAGTCACAAGTAAAGCTTAGTGCCACTGGGTGTGACCCCAAAACATAAACGAAGAAACAAACAAATAATTCCTGTTTTTTTACTAGAGGAAATCAAGGAGAATTTTCTGGTCTTCAACTTGTTCTTTGCTGTATAGAGAACATCTAGACATTTTTACTATTGAAGTGCTCATCATGTCTGTTCAATAAAAAAAATAGCAAATAAGGAAAGACCTTCAAGTTTAGCAAAATTTTTCCTTATTATCTACAGATGATCTTTAATGCTCCCAAACAAGTAGTGGAATTTCAGTGACAATTCAAAAGCTATGCTAAACACTGAGAGTATGGGAGAGGGAGGGCAGAAGCAAACAAATAAAATAAAAAAAACATGAAGTTAGACAGAACTTTGACCATCATGGATATTAGTGTCTGATGTCAATTGCTAAAGAAACCAACAATTACAGGTGCAGAGAAGCAGTGGTCAGCAAGAACTCTCAAGACATTGAAAGGTACTATCTACAGGCAGGTTTTTCTTCCTGTTGGTAAGAAACACTGATTCCACCATGGTATCCTGAAGGTGAAAGGGAGAAAGAAGGTGGTGATAAACTCTGCCAGCTTCAATTCGACTGCTCCCTGATTTAAGCTTAGTAGGTTGGTGGCAGGTAGGAGGAAAGCACAAAGAACAGCAGAGTTTAGATGAAGCACTGGCAGAAAGGAAGTATTTCTAAGTATTCCTACAACTGCTTTCTAGAAGGTCTTCATTAGCCTTTATGTGAGTTTTCTCTGATGATGCCCTTTACTCTGACTTGGGGACACTGCAGCTTTGAAAGAAGCACTTTAGTTCCCACTGTGGCTCAGTCCTTGGCCTGATTTAATGAGTACAGCATTTCTCTCCAACTGTGAAGATGAGATGATTTTTCTATGATTTCTTATTTGAGAATGGGTAACCAAAGTCTATAAGGAAACGATCCCACCCATGAGTCCTATGACTCTGCTGGAGCTAAGTCCATGCCTGTTTATGTGACAGGCTCAAAATAGGGCAGATCTAGAAGCAAAATGTTTCTGCTGCTTCCATAATTACATATCTCAGCTCATAACAGATGTCAGAAATTTCAGTGTCTAGTAGACAATTTGATCTAATATCAGCATAAGAAGAAAGAGAAGAAAGAAAGAAAGAAAGAAAGAAAGAAAGAAAGAAAGAAAGAAAGAAAGAAAGAAAGAAAGAAAGAAAGAAAGAAAGAAAGAAAGAAAGAAAGAAAGAAAGAAAGAAAGGAAGGAAGGAAGGAAGGAAGGAAGGAAGGAAGGAAGGAAGGAAGGAAGGAAGGAAGGAAGGAAGGAAGGAAGCAAGGAAGGAAGGAAGGAAGGAAGGAAGGAAGGAAGGAAGGAAGGAAGGAAGGAAGGAAGGAAGGAAGGAAGGAAGAAAGAAAGAAAGTAAGAAAGAAAGGAAGAAAGAAAGAAAGAAAGAAAGAAAGAAAGAAAGAAAGAAAGAAAGAAAGAAAGAAAGAAAGAAAGAAAGAAAGAAAGAAAGAAAGAAAGAAAGAAAGAAAGAAAGAAAGAGGGAGGGAGGGAGGGAAGGAAGGAAGGAAGGAAGGAAGGAAGGGAGGAATGGAGGAAAGAAGGAAGGAAAGAAGGAAGGAAAGAAGGAAGGAAAGAAAGAGAAGGAATGAAAGAAAGAAAGAAAGAAAGAAAGAAAGAAAGAAAGAAAGAAAGAAAGAAAGAAAGAAAGAAAGAAAGAAAGAAAGAAAGAAAGAAAGGAAGGAAGGAAGGAAGGAAGGAAGGAAGGAAGGAAGGAAGGAAGGAAGGAAGGAAGGAAGGAAGGAAGGAAGGAAGGAAGGAAGGAAGGAAGGAAGGAAGGAAGGAAGGAAGGAAGAGAAAGAAAAACGAAGAAAGAAAAAACGGAAGAAAGAAGAAAAAGAAAAAGAAAGAAAAGAAAGAAAGTTGCTTTATCTGTATTATCTTTAAAAGGTATTTTAGAAAATGAATATACCTGGGATCTCAAATATAACCTCAGTCATTAATGAGTGAAACTTGTTTAAAAGTTAAGAAACATTTTCAGGGAGGGACTTCAGAGCATAAAAACCGGCTAACCTTTGCAAAAGCTGGCTCCCTGTGTGTGACACCAGGCGGGGAAAATCCGCGAAAGTACACCGGCCCAGTGGGGCTCAGCTGTGAAAGACTGTGAGTGTGACCTGTCTATGTCTGTCTACTGTCCTCTTGCGTGAAACTCTTGCGAGTGGGGCAAAAAGAGGCTCCAGAAACCTCGCTTGCCCAGACGCCATTTTCAGGGAGGGACTTCAGAGCATAAAAACCGGCTAACCTTTGCAAAAGCTGGCTCCCTGTGTGTGACACCAGGCGGGGAAAATCCGCAAAAGTACACCGGCCCAGTGGGGCTCAGCTGTGAAAGACTGTGAGTGTGACCTGTCTATGTCTGTCTACTGTCCTCTCGCGTGAAACTCTTGCGAGTGGGGCAAAAAGAGGCTCCAGAAACCTCGCTTGCCCAGACGCCATTTTCAGGGAGGGACTTCAGAGCATAAAAACCGGCTAACCTTTGCAAAAGCTGGCTCCCTGTGTGTGACACCAGGCGGGGAAAATCCGCAAAAGAAAACCGGCCCACTGGGGCTCAGCTGTGAAAGACTGTGAGTGTGACCTGTCTATGTCTGTCTACTGTCCTCTTGCGTGAAACTCTTGCGAGTGGGGCAAAAAGAGGCTCCAGAAACCTCGCTTGCCCAGACGCCATTTTCAGGGAGGGACTTCAGAGCATAAAAACCGGCTATCCTTTGCAAAAGCTGGCTCCCTGTGTGTGACACCAGGCGGGGAAAATCCGCAAAAGTACACCGGCCCAGTGGGGCTCAGCTGTGAAAGACTGTGAGTGTGACCTGTCTATGTCTGTCTACTGTCCTCTTGCGTGAAACTCTTGCGAGTGGGGCAAAAAGAGGCTCCAGAAACCTCGCTTGCCCAGACGCCATTTTCAGGGAGGGACTTCAGAGCATAAAAACCGGCTAACCTTTGCAAAAGCTGGCTCCCTGTGTGTGACACCAGGCGGGGAAAATCCGCAAAAGTACACCGGCCCAGTGGGGCTCAGCTGTGAAAGACTGTGAGTGTGACCTGTCTATATCTGTCTACTGTCCTCTTGCGTGAAACTCTTGCGAGTGGGACAAAAAGAGGCTCCAGAAACCTCGCTTGCCCAGACGCCATTTTCAGGGAGGGACTTCAGAGCATAAAAACTGGCTATCCTTTGCAAAAGCTGGCTCCCTGTGTGTGACACCAGGCGGGGAAAATCCGCAAAAGTACACCGGCCCAGTGGGGCTCAGCTGTGAAAGACTGTGAGTGTGACCTGTCTATGTCTGTCTACTGTCCTCTTGCGTGAAACTCTTGCGAGTGGGGCAAAAAGAGGCTCCAGAAACCTCGCTTGCCCAGACGCCATTTTCAGGGAGGGACTTCAGAGCATAAAAACCGGCTAACCTTTGCAAAAGCTGGCTCCCTGTGTGTGACACCAGGCGGGGAAAATCCGCAAAAGTACACCGGCCCAGTGGGGCTCAGCTGTGAAAGACTGTGAGTGTGACCTGTCTATGTCTGTCTACTGTCCTCTTGCGTGAAACTCTTGCGAGTGGGGCAAAAGAGGCTCAGAGGAGCACGGCCGCTCTGCTTCGCTACACGGCCGTGCACTCTTTCTAAGGAAAGAACTCCATTGCAACAAGAAGGAAAAATCACACTAAGAACGGCGCTATATCACAGAAGCAAACATTTCTCTCTGGACTGTCTTCTCTGTTGCATGCTCGGGCCTAAGATTTGACCCAGTGTGAGGCCTCATCCACGGAGGACTCTCCTCCCTTAGAGGCAAGTCAGCCCTTCCAGAAAGGGAGGAGCCAGAGGAGTGTGCTGCCTACATCATATAGACAATGAATACCACCACAACACGTAGAAAAACCCACAATACAAGTGTGACAATGGGGAAACAACGCAGGCCAGCATCAGACATAGAGAATGAAGATGACAATACTGAGGACCAGATAATGACTGAACAACTAATCAAACTCTCAGATAAGGACTTTAGACTAGCAATATGGAAGGTGCTCAACAGACTCCAAGAAACCATTGATCGAGTTGAACAGAACACTAATAAGAACCAAGAAAATATGAAGGCAGAAATGACAAAACTCCAAACTGAAATAACATGTCAACTAACAGGACTGAAAAAGTCAGTAAACGAAGTGAATGACAAAATGGATAAGCTCTGGGACAGGGTATCAGAAGCTGAGAATAGACTTGGTGCTGTGGAAGATGAGATACATAACAATTCCATACAGCAGGAGAGATTGGACAAAAAACTTAAAGCAAATGAGCAGACAATGGAAAAATTAGTCAAAGAATGGGAACAGACGAAAATAGAAGTCTATGATAAGATCAACAGAAACAACTTAAGAATCATTGGAGTCCCAGAGACCCAGGAAGAAAATTTCCAGGAAGAATCAATGGTCAAGAACATCATTAAAGAGAAACTTCCAGAGCTAAAGAATATATGTGATCAAATCCTGCATGCCCGAAGAGTACCAACCAAAAGAGACCCCAGAAAAACCACCCCAACACACATCCTAGTCACAATGACAAATCCCACAGATAGAGACAGAATTCTGAAAACAGCAAGATCAAAAGGGGAAATCACGTTCAAGCAAGCTTCCCTGAGATTTCCAGCAGACCTGTCACCAGAAACACTCAATGCCAGAAAGCAGTGGTGGGATATTGTGACAAGACTGAATGAAATGAATGCTTCACCCAGAATACTATACCCAGCAAAACTCACTTTCCGGTTTGACGGAAGAATACATGGTTTCACAGACAAAAAACAGCTCAGAAACTTCACAGACACAAAACCAGTCTTAAGAGAAAAACTGAAAGACCTAATCTAAGACAAGACTACCCTAAAGACACACCAAATTTTGAAATAAAGATGGCGTTAAATCCCAGGACAATTCTTTCTCTCAACGTCAATGGACTAAATGTACCAGTTAAGAGACACAGAGTGGCTAAATGGATCAAAAAACTCAATCCAACCTTCTGCTGCCTACAAGAAATGCACCTGAATAGTCAGAACAAACATAGACTCAAAATAAAAGGCTGGAGAAAAGTTATCCAAGCAAACAACACCCATAAAAAAGCTGGAGTGGCCATAATAATATCAGATAATGCAAACTTTATACTCAGGAAGGTTGTAAGGGACAAAGACGGACATTTTATATTAATCAAGGGGTACGTAGAGCAGGAAGAATTCACTCTCCTAAACATATATGCACCGAATGAGGGGCCAGCAAAATATTTAATACAACTGTTGACAAATCTGAAAAATAATATCAACAACAACACAATAATTGTGGGGGACCTTAACACGGCTTTGTCAACACTGGACAGGTCAACCAGACTGAAACCCAACAAGAATATACTAGACCTGAGGAGAGAAATGGAAGAAAGAGGCCTAGTGGTTATATATAGGACACTCCATCCCCAGAAACCTGGATACACATTCTTCTCCAATGTACATGGGACATTCTCCAGGATAGACTACATGCTGGCACATAAAACATACCTCCATAAGATCAAGAGGATAGAAATTTTGCAGACTACCTTCGCTGACCACAAGGCTCTGAAATTATTTGTGAACTCCAAGGGGACTCAGAAGAAACACTTTAACACCTGGAAGTTAAACAGCCTCATGCTCAATAACCAGTGGGTCCGAGATGAAATCAAGGAGGAAATAAAAAGGTTCCTGGAAACAAATGACAATAAAGTCACAAATTCTCAGAACTTATGGGACACAGCAAAAGCAGTACTGAGAGGAAAATTTATAGCTTTGCAAGCACACATCAGGAAGGAAGAAGGAGCTTACCTGAGTAGCTTAATGACACAGCTAATAGAACTAGAAAATGCTCAACAAAAGGACCCAAGAATAGGAAGACAGAAGGAAATAACAAAGCTGAGAGCAGAAATCAACGAAGTGGAAACTCAAAAAACAATCCGAAAGATCAACGAAAGCAGAAGTTGGTTCTTTGAAAAAATAAACAAGATTGATAGACCACTGGCAAACCTAACAAAGAAAGAGAGAGAGAGAAACTTGATAACTCGTATCAGGAATGAAAAAGGAGAGATCACTACTGATATGACAGAGATTCAAAGGGTAATCAGAAACTACTTTAAAAAACTCTACGCCACTAAAAATGAGAACCTGGAAGAAATGGATAAATTCTTGGACTCTTATAATCTTCCACGGTTGAAGGAAGAGGATGTAGCATATCTAAACACCCCCATCACCAATGATGAAATTAAAACAGTAATCAAATGTCTGCTGAAAAACAAAAGCCCAGGTCCAGATGGATTCACTAATGAATTCTATCAAACTTTCCAAGAGGAACTACTGCCAATCTTGGCAAGACTCTTTCATGAAATTGAACAAACAGAAACACTTCCAAATAGCTTTTATGAAGCCAACATCACCTTGATACCTAAACCAGACAGAGACGCTACCAAAAAAGAAAATTACAGACCAATATCACTGATGAATGCAGATGCAAAGATCCTCAACAAAATCCTGGCAAATAGGATTCAATGCCTCGTTAAGAAGATCATCCACTACGATCAAGTAGGTTTCATCCCAGGAATGCAAGGCTGGTTTAACATCCGTAAATCTATCAACATAATACACAACATCAATAACAAGAAAAATAAAAACCACATGATCATATCAATAGATGCAGAGAAAGCATTTGAGAAGGTCCAACACCCATTCTTGATCAAAACTCTCAGCAAGATGGGAATGGAGGGAACCTTTCTCAATATAGTGAAGGCCATCTACCACAAGCCAGTGGCAAATATTATCCTCAATGGAGAAAAACTGAAAGCCTTCCCTCTAAATTCTGGCACAAGACAAGGCTGTCCTCTCTCACCACTCCTATTCAACATAGCACTGGAAGTACTTGCTATAGCGATTAGGCAAGAAAAGGATATCAAGGGAATCCAGATAGGAAAGGAAGAAGTCAAGCTCTCACTATTTGCAGATGACATGATACTCTACTTAGAAAACCCTAAAGACTCTATCAAAAAGCTTCTAGAAACAATAGACTCATATAGCAAGGTGGCAGGCTACAAAATTAACACACAAAAATCAATGGCCTTTCTATATACCAATAGTAATAAGGATGAAATGGACATTAAGAAAACAACCCCATTCACAATAGTACCACACAAACTCAAATATCTTGGAATCAACTTGACTAAATATGTGAAGGACCTATACAAAGAAAACTATTAAACTCTGCTCCAAGAAATAAGAGAGGACACACGGAAATGGAAACACATACCCTGCTCATGGATTGGCAGGATTAACATCATCAAAATGTCAATACTCCCCAAGGCATTATACAGATTTAATGCCATCCCTCTAAAGATACCCATGACATTCTTCAAAGAAGTGGATCAGACACTTTTGAAATTCATTTGGAACAATAAACACCCTCGAATAGCTAAAGCAATCATTGGGAAAAAGAATATGGGAGGAATTACTTTTCCCAACTTTAAACTGTACTACAAAGCAACAGTTATCAAAACAGCATGGTATTGGAATAAGGATAGGTCCTCAGATCAGTGGAATAGGCCTGAATACTCAGAAAATGTTCCCCAGAGATACAACCATCTAATTTTTGATAAAGGAGCAGGAAATCCTAAATGGAGCAGGGAAAGCCTCTTCAACAAGTGGTGTTGGCACAATTGGATAGCCACTTGCAAAAAATTAAACTTAGACCCCCAGCTAACATCATGTACAAAGGTAAAATCCAAATGGATTAAAGACCTCGATATCAGCCCCAAAACCATAAGATATATAGAACAGCACATAGGCAAAACACTACAGGACATTACAGGCATCTTCAAGGAGGAAACTGCACTCTCCAAGCAAGTGAAAGCAGAGATTAACAGATGGGAATATATTAAGCTGAGAAGCTTCTGCACCTCAAAGGAAATAGTGCCCAGGATACAAGAGCCACCCACTGAGTGGGAGAAACTATTCACCCAATACCCATCAGATAAGGGGCTAATCTCCAAAATATACAAGGCACTGACAGAACTTTACAAGAAAAAAACATCTAACCCCATCAAAAAATGGGGAGAAGAAATGAACAGACACTTTGACAAAGAAGAAATACAAATGGCCAAAAGACACATGAAAAAATGTTCCACATCACTAATCATCAGGGAGATGCAAATCAAAACAACGATGAGATACCACCTCACACCCCAGAGAATGGCACACATCACAAAGAATGAGAATAAACAGTGTTGGCGGGGATGTGGAAAGGAACTCTTATCCACTGCTGGTGGGAATGCTGTCTAGTTCAACCCTTATGGAAAGCGATATGGAGATTCCTCCAAAAACTTGAAATCGAGCTCCCATATGATCCAGCTATACCACTCCTAGGAATATACCCTAGGAACACAAAAATACAATACAAAAACCCCTTCCTTACACCTATATTCATTGCAGCTCTATTTACCATAGCAAGACTCTGGAAACAACCAAGATGCCCTTCAACAGACGAATGGCTAAAGAAACTGTGGTACATATACACAATGGAATATTATGCAGCTGTCAGGAGAGATGAAGTCATGAAATTTTCCTATACATGGATGTACATGGAATCTATTATGCTGAGTGAAATAAGTCAGAGAGAGAGAGAAAAACGCAGAATGGTCTCACTCATCTATGGGTTTTAAGAAAAATGAAAGACACCCTTGTAATAATAATTTTCAGACACAAAAGAGAAAAGAGCTGGAAGTTCCAGCTCACCTCAGGAAGCTCACCACAAAGAGTGATGAGTTTAGTTAGAGAAATAACTACATTTTGAACTGTCCTAATATTGAGAATGTATGAGGGAAATGTTGAGCCTGTTTAGGGTACAGGCGGGGGTTGGGTGGGGAGGAGGGAGATTTGGGACTTGGGTGATGGGAATGTTGCACTGGTGATGGGTGGTGTTCCTTTTATGACTGAAACCCAAACACAATCATGTATGTAATCAAGGTGTTTAAATAAAAAAAAGAAAAAAAAAAGAAAAAAAATAAAATAAAAGTTAAGAAACTTTCTTATATCAAGGACAATATTTAAAAGTAATCAGAAGAGTACCTCCCAAAGTGAGTATAATCTTTCATGATCTTTATTCCATGGGGATCAAGGCATTACTTACAACCTCATAAATAACCTTTCACTCAGGCAAAAAATTCATTACCCATCTCCCTGGCTACCTCTCTGGCCAGCCTCACTTGACCGCACTGTACATGATGATGACAGAGCTCTAAAAAAAGCCTTCAGAATAACCGTGATCTTAAAGGAAAAAATCTGACCTATTATGCTGCTCACAAGACTGGGTCAGACTGTAGGAGAATAGTGCTTAGGAATTTATCTTTTATTCTTCAACAAAAGATTATAGAAAGGCAAATGAAGAAATAAAACTAATGATATTCAATTACTAGCAGAAATAAGAATTTCAAAATATCTTACAATGTACTGAAATCATCGTTTTTATAGTACAGAACTCCTACGCCACCTCTCCACCACTGTGTCAAGACCCCTCTACCATGTCTTCACCCCCACCCACCCTTTAAGCTGCCTCTGTCCCCTGTTCTATCTAACATGTCTCAAGATGTGCTTCTTCTGGGGACTGTCTAATCACCTTTTATTGTTTTGGGGTTTTTTCTTTATACCCTGCATGAGCAAGGCTGTCCAATATTTTACTATCTGATTTACTTCATCTTGACACCCTCTAATTCAATCCAAGTTGTACCAAGATGCCAAATTTTATTTTTTATCATAACTGAGTTGTGAGAATAAATAGTACTTATATGAACAGTGTGCATATAAGCCACACTTTCTTTACCAACTTATCTGTTATGGGGATTTCAATTGTTTTCAGATCTTGTCTACTGTAAACAATGTTATACGTAAGTATGAACAGGCCTTTGGGATGAATGTTTTGAGTCTAAATACCAAGAAATAAAAATACTAGGTCATGAAGAAGTTCAAGTTGTGCATTTTTTACAAGTCTTCAAATAATTTCTCAAAAAAATGCCCAGTCAACAACTCCACTACCAATTCCGTTCACCAAGTCCCATGAGCACTTATTGTTACCAGACATTTCTGATATAGACCATTCTGCTTGGTGTTAGATGACTACTCATTTTCTTTTGATTTGCATTTTCTTGACTATCAGCTATGTTTAACACCTTTACATATATCTATTTTTCATCTACATGCCTTTTCCTAAGAAGTATCTATTCATCTTTTCCAAATTTTAAGAGGGATGTTTGTTACTTTGTGGTCAAGCTTTGAGAGAAATGTAAGTTCTTATATATTTGTGTTGGCACCTCTGGCCATTGAGGTCTTTAGAGACCATATCCCATGAAGTATAAGTTATAGATATATGAATTGGTAAATGAAAGAAACAAATAAATAGGAATTTGATAGATACAGTGATTTCTCTAAAGATGTATCTATAGATATGAAAGTGTTAGTGACAGAGAAAATATTTCAGTTCTGTTTATGTGTGGCTTATTTTAAATCTTATTTATGGCACATTTCACTGACTTTACACTAAACACCCTTTCCATTTTTAGAACACTATAGATACTATACTTTTCCAATTAAACTCAGTTAAAGAGTATGTCCATTTTAGTTTAAAACTTCAGTCTCCTAGGAGACAGTCTCAGTGGCAGAACTTAAACTTAGCAAGTATCTGGGGCTGAGTTCAATAGTGGGCTCATCAGAGAGAATTGTTTGAATGCTGTCAAGTATACTGCTGAGCACTGCTGGGTCTGAGTAGCACTGCATTGCCAGAACATCAACCTCCTATTTTTTTCCAGAGCAAGTCTTATCTTTCAGAGTTGCATAAGAACATAGCAAGAAAAGCCCGAGATGGTGAAGAAGACATGCTTATTCATGACACATCTTTACTCTCTCCCTTTAGTGGTGTCCCTCTGTTATCTAAACGGGGATGTGATGGGCTCAGAAACAGAGACAGAGACAGAGAGATGATTGCCTTGCCAGTGGCTAGCCCACTTCTATTCCTGGTAACCCAATATGCTCTATGAGCCTGTCAAGAGAGTAATCTCTGAGCTCAGAAGACAAAGTAAGCTCTGAGCATAGCCAGATGTTGCACAAAACCCAAAGGGGAGTGGGGTAGTGCGTTAAAATGGGAGTGATCAAGATAATCTTGTATACCCTGAGTGCTACCTTGGGTTAGACTTAAGTCTTTCTATTTCTAGTCCCCCAAAGTCATACCGTGAATTCTGCATGGAAGTGGATGGTTTTCTTGGGATGAAATTAAAGATCACTCCAAGTTCCAACTCTGTGTGTTGGGAGGCACACCCAGTAGTACCCAGAGCTTACTCATGGCTCTTCACTCAGAAATCACTCTTGGCAAGGCTCGCACTACCATATGAGGAGACAGGGTTCAAACTCTAGTCAGCCACAAACAAAGTGCCCAGTCTCCTGTACTACAGTTTTCTCTTTCCTTGGGGATATTTTTATAGATACATGCAACCACATCTGCCTTCTGCCTGCCTAAGGATCATAAACATGACTTCTCTGGAATTTAGAAAAGCACTTCTGTTCTCAACAGTTTTTCAGACTCTACTGTTCCTGACACCACATCTAGACTATTTTTCCTTCACTTGGATTCATTGAGACTGCTGAAACGATTTGCCATAAGGGTTAAGCATAGTCACAAAACTACTCAGAACAGCTCTGTCATTCAAAACTATGTAGGTCAGAGAAGAAATCTGCATTGAACTCTATGCTCAGATTTATCCCCAAACTTTATGAAGATATATGCCAATCTCTCTTAAGAGTCTTCTTTTCTGATCTGATCTATTCAAAAACATTTGGCAGGTGTAGTTTCCTATCGCTGTAGCACACATCACCCTCAATTTATTGTAAGTGAGTCTCTTGAAAATCCCTTTATACACAGTTTCTCACAACAGCATTTTATTGCACATATATTCCACATCTCCTCATACCTGGGACATCCAAACCCAACTAGTTCTCCAATTCTTCCTGATGTGGACAGGGGAAAGCTACATGATAATGCTTAATGGTACCATCTCAACATCTCACTACTCATTAAGTCCTGTAGCAAAAACATCTGATGGCTTGATGGTATGGTACCAGGTCTTATTTCTCAGAGAAGTTATGCCTGTAGTGCCAAGAACCCCTGAGTCACCGCCCACAAATTCAACAATACACTAGGAAGACTCAGCAAACTCAGCTAGTGTTATAGCAGCAAAACATCAAAACTGAAATCAGCAATGGAAAAAAAATAACTGAGGGCAGAGTGTTGAAAGTTTCAAGCACTATCTTCTGGTTTTCTTCATCCAGAGAGTATTTAAAAATCACTTATTTCTTGCGACCAATGTATGCAGGAATATGTCTGTAGTATTGTGACTATTGGGGTGTCAATGTGACCAATAGGGGTAATTCACTCAAACTCTGGTGTTCTTTATCAAAGTGAATTACCTACAGATACCTAATCTAGGCCTAACCTTCCCAAAAATCAAACTAACACCTGTGGTTTGAGGCTATTATGTGTCATTATGTCAGTACAGACTAGGTAAAACTGTTCCAAGCCCCAGGTAAATAGATATTCTTATAGGAAGGGTGTTATAAAAAAAAATAAGGGTTACCTCTTAGGAGCCTAGCAGCAAGGCTAACTTTTTTCTCTGGATGAGGTTAATCCTTTACTGCACACTGCCTGGATGTAATTTTCAGATAATAGGAAAAATTTTACTTGAAGTCCTGATATACACAGGATTCTTCCTGTAAGACAGGAGAAATGTGAAGATCTTCAATTTCAGAGTGTTCCTTAGCACATTAGGAGGTTTGCAGCTAAACACAGCCAATTACTGTTTGAAGTATACAAGATTCTGTCTCACAGTTTCACTAAAAACAAAGGGAATTCTATCTGTAGCTACCAAGTATCCAGATTTGTATATAATAATTGGTCCAAAAAGCTTAGAAAATTGAGAGCATTGACTGGGACCTAATCAGGAGTAGAACATAAATGATCTGTCATGAAGTTGATGTTTGCACAGAGAATGTCATGGTTCTTTAAAGTACCTCCACCAACAAAAAGTGAAAGTAAAACACACCATGAACATTGAACTAGCTGATAATGGGTGCAAAGGGTAAGTATAATTTTTCCTTTTACCTATGAGATGTTTTTGGAAATATCAAGAATGGAAAAGATACTGAAAATAGAAAAATATTTATTCTGCAGAGTACTAGCCAATATAAAATTATGGTGGGAAAATATATGTTTTAGACAAAATTCAAAATAAATTAGAGAATGAACTATCAACCAAGGACTTTCATAAGAAAGAAACCCATTTATTTTCTCTTTATGTACCATGCCAAAGAAAATAAACACAACATTTTTTCTCAATATTTCTCAAAATTTATGAATACATAAAATTTTCAAATGATTAAAAATTTTCCCATTTTGGAATACTGGATGAAAGTTGACACTGGTGGCGGGATTGGAAGTGAAATACTTCAGTTTCCAGTTTTTGGAGAAATCTCCATATCACTTTCCATAAAGTTTGAACTGGATGGCATTCCCACCAGCAGTTAATAAGAGTTCCTTTTTCTCCACATCCCTGCCAGCACTACTTGTTCTCATTCTTTATGATGTGTGCTAATCTTTGTGGCATGAGATGGTACCTCATAATAGTTTGGATTTGCAACTCCCTGATACTTAGTGATGTGGAGCATTTTTTCATATGCCTTTTGTCCATTTGTATTTCTTCTTTGACAAAGTGTCTGTTCATTTCTTCTCCCCATTTTTTTATGGGATTAGATGTTTTTTTCTTGTAAAATTCTGTCAGTGCCTTGTATATTTTGGTTTGGCTAATTAGCCTGTCCTTTATTTAATACCACCAAAAGCTCCTGAGACCTTTTGGCCCTGCCCTGCATCCCTTCATTTTGGTGTTTCTCCTCCTCCACTCATGTTCTTTCCTTCTCCTTGCTATTCTCTGAGGCAAGGGTGTTTGAGACAAATGCCATTTTAACCATTGCATTTTGTCATACAATTATTCTAAATATCACATATAAATAATATTCTATATTTATCCTTATTACTTACATTATTTAGTATCATACTACCAGTTCCATCATGTTGCAGAAAATTTTATGATTTCATCGTTCTTTATAGCTATATAGTATTCCATTATATGTATATGTGTATATATATATACACACACATCTTCATGATCAACTCATCTGTTTTTAGACATCTTGGTTGATTCCAAGTCTTAGATATTTTATTCATTACTGCAGTAAATAACAGTGTGCATATATCCTTCTATATCAGGGTTTTCCTATCCTATGGATAGGTGCCCCAAATCAGGACTATTGGATCATATGGCACATCTATTCTTAGTTTACTAAGAACCCTTCATACTGTTCTCCATAACGTTTGGATTAGTCAACATTCCTACAAGCATTGAAGCAGTGGATAAGAGTTCTTTTCTCACCACATCCCCACCAACACCAATTATTCCCAATATATTTGATATTCCCAATATATTTGGTATAAGATGATATCTCATCGTTGTCTTGATTTGGATTTCTCTAATGATAAATGATGATGAGCATTTTTTTCTTTTGCCTGTTGGCCATATAATGGTCTTCATGAGAGAAGTTTTTGTTCATTTCTTCTACCCCTTTTTATAGGGTTTTTGGGTTTTGTAGAGTTAACTTTTGTGAGTACCGGTACTTTGTGTATTCTATATATCAACCCTTGAATCTGATGTAGTGAATGCACAAACTTTCTCCCATTCAGTTAGCTATGTCCTAATTTTACCCTATATTTCTTTTGCCATGCAGAAACTTTTTAGTTTGATGTAATCTCATTTATTCAAATTTGATTCTATGGTCCTTACCATTGGCATCCCATTATTGAAGACTGCTTTGAAGTCGAAGTCTTGAAATGTTCGGCCTATGTTTTTCTCAATGAACTTTATGGATTCAAGTCTACTCTCAAGGCCTTTGATCCTCTTTTAATTGACTTTTGTGTAAAATGTGAGGTATAGATCAATCTTTAATTATTATCTTCAATTACTCAATTGTTCCAACACCATTTGTCGAAGAAAGTGTCTTTATTTCATTTTAAGAAGAACCCTAAGATATACTTTTAAATATTTTACTAAGAAAGAACTTAGCCTGAACTAGAGTTGTGTGTGTATGTCTATCATTGAGCCACATCCTTATTTCATTTGCTTGGAAATGAGCTTAATCTTATTAATAAGTAAACTGCTATGGGAAATCAAAATATGGGGGCAAATAATGAATGCAGAAGAAAGAGAAAGCAAAAGATGTTGCATAGATTTTAACAGAAAAAAGACTTGATAAGTCTGAGGAAAGGGAGAGTATCTTAGACATATTCAAGACAAGGAGAAAGAATGTAAAACTGGGGTGAAATCACAAAAGTAAGAAAAATGAGCTCAGTTCCAAAATTACTTTGTCAACAGTGCATCTTGGAATTTTACCTGTGTCCTAAATGTAAAGTGTAATCACTAGGAAGCCAATGCTGTAAGATTTAAGGAATACAAACATGGAAGCAGATTATGAATTGAAAGTCCATAGAAGTGATATAGGAAATTTAGGATTTTAACAATGGAATTATATTAGGAGATTTGAATGTGGGTTAAACATAATAATGGGATAGCAAAATACAACCAAATGATGAATTTGAGGAATGAGAACAGGATAGAAAGTAAGAAAGTTTTCTAGACTTCAAGTTTGAAAAGCTGAGTAGGTGGTGGTGATATAAACTGAGATTGAGAATCAAGAAAATAATTGGTTGAGCAAGAAATTAAAGAAGCAAGTAATTTTGTTTCATTGGTTTTAGCTTGTTGGTCAGTTTAAATTTGAAACTTTGATAAAATACCAACAGCAACAATACCAACAGGTTGACCTGTTAGAATTGAAGCCAGGAGAGACATAGATTGGAGTACTATTAGTATAAAATTACATTTACTAGTATAGAATTAGTAAATGTCACCTCATTTGTTGATAAATGGAGTAAATTCCATTAAGTTAAACCGGATGTTTTTAGATTAGTCATAGTAGATCTTCGCATTCATCTATTTGTAATTCCCCCAAAGTATACTGAAGATAATTGGTTCAGAGTTGTAAGTCACCTCTTAGGGTTAAGGGTGTTGAGACCATATACTAGAGAAAACTTAGTAGTAGACGTTCAAATAAAACACATGCTTTTTTGACTTTATTAACATTGCTCTCTACCAACTGGCAATGCTAAAAACTCAGACAAGTTACACAATGAAAGTACTTTATCCCTTTAACATATTAATATTGAAAATCCAGCAAAGGGAAAACTTATTTGTTCAGAGCCAAAAATATCTATTAATTTTTTAATTTAAAGGAGAATTCTGATTTTAATTAAAGTGATGTGATTTTCAATAGTAGTAAATTAATTAGACTAACCCCTCTTTGGACAAGTTTTATAAATTAGAATCTCTATTATCATCCAAAGATATTTGATTAAGTTAACATTTGAGAACTGGCTTAAAATAATAAAGTTGCCTCTCCTTGTGTAATGCTAATCCTAAGAGGAAAATGTTGACACATTTATTATTTTCTTAGCTACCTGACTCATGGCTGTGAAATAGATTTGAAAATTGTCTGAAAGAAGTAGTTTCTAAAACCTCTTTCCTTTCAGAACTTACTGGGATTTAGCTAGATCCAATTCTAGGCCAAATATCTAATGTAGTCACCTTTTAATTTTGATTGTCCTCTTTTTGTTTTACAGTATGATAGTATCATTAAACATTTTAAAACAATAATCAAATGGTGGTTTTCCTGAAAAGCTCCTGTTTAAAATCATCTTTCCTAATTCTGTTTTTTATTGTTATACTCTTTATTCTTTGTTGTTTTTTGTTTGTTTGTTTGTTTTCTTTTGTTTTAGTCTGGTTATGTAACTGGAAGTGAAGAAGATTTGCCTGCAAATTTTCACCTGTGTCCATTGAATTTGCTCTGAGAAAAAAGTTCTGTGCCTTTCTCTGGCCTCACATCTCAATCCCATCACATCATCTTCCCTGCTAAATACCCTTGCATTTAAACTGAGAGTAAAATTATACTTTGAAACCTAATTATCAAAAAAAACTAAAATGCTATAGCCACTATATTTTTTTTTTTACCAATTTAGAAGAATTTCTATTTTCTGATCTTTGGATACCAGGTATACTTTCTTTTAAAAAAATTTTTTTTTATTTAAACACCATGGTTACACAGTTTTTGATAAAACAGTTTTTGTTCCCCACAGATAATCTTCATATCTATTGTTTCTGGATAAAATCCCCACACACTTTTATTTTTCTTATGTACCACAGATCATGATATTATTCTATGTTTATCCCTATCCCATTTTGCTCTATGTCTATCCAAATATATGCAAATTTCATGACTTTATTTTTACTAAGAGCTGCATAGTAATCCAATGTGTAGATTTGCCATGATTTCCTTAGCCACTAATTTGTTGCCAAGCACCTGAGTTGATTCCAGATTATGGTTATTCTAAATAGTTCTGTGAGGAATATAGGAGTACAAAGGGTATTTTTGTATTGTTTTGTTTTCCTGAGGTATATCTGTGGGAGTTATATTGGATCATACAAAGATCAATTTCAAGTTTTTTGAGAAATAGCCATATTGTTTTCCAAAAAGGCTGGATCAGTCTGAATTTTCACCAGCAATAAATGAAAGTCATTTTCTCCCCACAGTCATGCCAGCACTGTTTTTTTCTGTTTTGTTTTGTTTTGTTTTGTTTTGTGATGTGTGTCAGTTTCTGTGGTATAAAATGATACCTCATTGCTATTTTGATTTTCATTTTTCTGCTGATTAGTGATGTGGAACATTTTTTTCATGTTCCTTTGGCCTTTTGTATTTTTTCTTTGAGGAAATGTCCGTTCATTTCTTCTCCCCATTTTTTGGATGGTGTTAGATTACTTTTTCTTGTTAAGTTCTGCCAGTACCTTATATATCTTAAATACTAAACCCGATATTAGATGGTTTTTGGGTGAATAGTTTCTCCCATCCCATGGGAAGTTTTTGTATCCTAATCACTAATCACTGCTTTTTTTTTTGTAATGTAGAAGTTTTTCAGTTTATTGTAATCCCACTTGCTTATCTCTGTTTTCATTTTCTTAGCAGTGGTGTTTCCTTGAAGATGTTTATAGTCTCAATGTGTTTTGCCTATGTCTCCTTCTATTTACCTTATGGTTTTAGGACTTATACAAGGTCTTTAATCCATTTTGATTTGACCTTTGTGCATGGTATTAAAGAGAGGTTTGAATTCACATTTTTGTATGTGTTTTACCAGTTTTCCCAATGCCACTTTTTGAAGAGACTTTCCTTGCTCTACTTTGTAATTTTTGCACCCTCATCAAAGATTAATTGGTTGTAGGCCTGGCAGTAGTCTCAGAAAACTCAAATCTATTCCATTGATCTTAGGATTTGCCTTTATTTCATCATCATGCTGTTTGAATGATTATTGCTTTATTGTACAATTTAAAGTTGTGCAATCTCAAGGACTCTTCAGCTATTTGTGGGCATTGAATATTGGACCTTGTCATATGCTTTCTCTGCATTTATTGATATGATCATATAATTTTTATTTTTTTTTGTTGATATGGTGTATTACATTGATTAACTTGGGTGTGTTAAAACATCTTTGCATCTCTGAAATGAAGCATACTTGGTCATGTTGTATGACCATTTTGATGTGCCTTTGGATCCTATTTGTTATAATTTTGTTGAGGATTTTCACATCTGTACTAATCAAGAATGTTGGTTTATAGCTCTTTTTTTGTAACATCTCTGTCTGCTTTTGTTATTAGAGTGTTTTAGCTTCATAAAAACTATTTGGGGAGTTTCTGTTTTTTCAATTTTTCTGAAAAGCTTGAAAAGGATTGGCAGTGGGTCTTGTTGAAAAGTTTGCAAGAGTTTACTAGTTAATCTCTACCTGGGCATTTGTTTTGGGGAAGGCTTTTGATTACCATTTCAAGTTATTCAATACTGATGAATCAGTTCAAATAGGCTGTATCATCTTGGTTCATCCTTGGGAGGTTGTAGGAGTCCATGAATCCAGCCATTTTTTCATGTTCTCGTTCTGTGGCATAAAGTTCCTCAAAGTAATCTCTGAGTACCTTTTAAATTTCTGCAGTATTTGTAGTAAGCTTCTCCTTTTTATTTCTAATTTGGTTTGTTAAGTTTCTCTTTTTTTTTTGTGAGTCTTGCTAGTAATTTATCAATCTTGCTTATTTTTTCAAAAAACCAATTCTTGGTTTCATTGCTCTTTTGAAAATTTTGAGGGGGTTTTCAGTCATTATTTTATCCTCTGAGCTTTGTATTTTTTTCTGTCTACCTATTTTGTTTCATTTTGTTGATATTTTTCCAATTTTTAAGTTGTACCTTTAAGTTATTAATGTAGGCTCCTTCTTCCTGATGCATGCTAACAAAGCTATAAATTTTTCTCATAATATCACTTTTGCTGTGGCCCACAAATTTTGATAATCTGTGTCTTCATTTTCATTTGTTTCCACAGATCTTTTGATGTACTCTTTGATTTAATCTGTGACCCACTAGTGGGCTGTTCAGTAGTAAGTTGTTTAATTTTCAGGTGTTAAAGTTTATCTTTGGTTTGTTTGTAATTACTTCTATTTCAATTCATGGTGATCTGAGAATGTAGTTGATGCCATTTTTATCCTCTTAATTTTTATGGAGATATATTTTGTGACCAGTATGTGGTCTATCTCAAATCTATCAACAATTGTTTTAAATATTTTACTGGCCCCTCATTAGGTTCATGTTTAGGTAAGTGATTTCTTCCTGTTGTACATATTCCTTGATTATTACAAAATGTCCATCTATGTTTCTTATAACCTTTTTAAGCTTAAATTCTGTATAATCTGATATCAGTATGGCCATCTGAGCATTTTTAAGGGAGTTGTTTGTTTTAATAATTGTCTCCCAACCTTTGACTTGAGTCTATATTTGCTCAGACTATTCAGATGTATTTCTTGCAGGCAGCAAAATGTTGAACTCAACATTGATCTATTTTGCCACTTTGTATCTCTTAACTACTTCATTTAGTTCATTGACATTGAGAGAAATAATTTCATGAGGTTTATAGCAACTCTTTTTAACAAGAGTTTTTAAGTGTATGACAGAGAAGAAATAGGGAAGTAAGTTCCAAAGATGGGCAGGTTATTAAACACAACGCAGAACACCCCAGAAGACCTCTCCTTGTTTTGACCATTTTGCAAAGGATAGAAGTCCAGAGAATTTACTAGAATTTTTCTGTAGAAAGATAAAAGTTTTCCTATGTTGATAAATGCACATTAATTTATTATTAGTTATCACGAGTAGTATTTATAAAATTCTGTAAGCAAATAATTGTCACAAAGAACTTCACTATGTTTACTATTGCTGTTACTTGAAAAAATAACTCTTACCCCAACACAAATAAAAGTAATAAATTCAGATTTTTAGATGATTTATTTAGCAAATATTTACTGACTTTCACTTCTCATGTTAATAGATGACTGAGTAATTTGTTTGAGTATGAATAAAGTGAGGAACATAGGAGTAAGTCTTACAAGAAGTAATTTACCTTTATAAAAAAATACTCTTGTTTTTTACTTGGTTTTGTTAATCATAACAGGAGGTGAAAGTTATTATTTGGGGCCCGGAGTGATAGCACAGCGGCGTTTGCCTTGCAAGCAGCTGATCCAGGACCAAAGGTGGTTGGTTCGAATCCCTGTGTCCCATATGGTCCCCCGTGCCTGCAGGAGCTATTTCTGAGCAGACAGCCAGGAGTAACCCCTGAGCAACACCGAGTGTGGCCCAAAAACCAAAAAAAAAAAAGTTTTTATTTGATTTGCTTTTTTAATAAAAAAAATAATTAAAGTCAAAGCATTAATGTTTTTCAATATAACCCACAATGCTATCTTGAACTTTTTTACTTTTTGTGATGCTGAAGATTGAACCCAGGGTCTCACAGGGAAAGGAAAGCACTGGACCACTGAACTACATCACTAGCCTTACTCTTGAACTTTCTACTGGAATAATGTTTGATACTACAGAACATAAGCTGTATTTGTGTAATGTTGAAAATGACACAGTAATAAAACAATCTGTTAAAACAACAAAAAAAGTACAGATTCTCTTCATGCTTTGATCACAAAAGCTAAAATTGTTTTCCTCTATTTTAAAACTTGGCTAACTGTTTTAAATTAGAGACAACCAATCAGTGAGAAAGCCTGGTAGAATTGGACCACTAAAAACTAAACCAATTATAAATAGTCTTACAAGTTTAACACAATCAAAAGTAACAAAATTTTTAGATTTTTAACTCTTAATTGCCTTATATATTTTTCATAAGACTTTGCCCAGTAAATTAATATTAATGTTTCTTGGAGGGAACAAGATTTAAATTAATCTCAAGATTTGAGAGGCTCTCTATAAACAATTATCTTGTATTCCCCAAATTTATAAGCAATAAAGAGACATAAGAATAGGTGTGGAGTTCAAATATGTTGCCAAAAAATTGCACAATTCTTAAATATAAGACAAATAAAATGTCTTACATTACATTGAAATAAGTAGTGTGCGATAAAAATAATGAGGCAATCAAGAGAGATAATAGTACAACAGGTAAGGTACTTGCTTTATAAAATACCAACCAAAGATCAGTCTCTGGCATCACATACAGTCCCTGAGAACTGCTAATAGTTATCCCTGTGCACAGTGGTAGGAGAAAGTACTGAGAACCAATGGGGATTGCCCCAAAACTAATAATAAAAATGATAATAATATATACTTAAAATACTCAAATAATAAAATACTGCTTATTTTAAAGGCTCTGGCATGAAGAAATATAAAAAAGCAGGTTAAAGCCCTAGCTTTGTATGTAACCAACCCAAGTTTGTTACCTAGAAAATATCTAAAAATAAAGCCCAAAACTCCTGAGTACAAATTCTAGGATTCCCCAAATAACATAATTATATAAAATAGAGAGCCACTATAATTGGTCAACAAGAGTATAGACTATGTATTTCTGCAAGTAATTCAGAGAAAACAAGATAATGTGCACTCTAAAAATAGTAATGTAAATGTGGTTATATTTATTCCAAAACAATATCCTAAAGAGATAACATCCCAGAAGAGGGAGTGTCCTTCTTCTATAAAGGTTAAGTGAAGCTTTGTAGAGAAAGTCAAGGCCTCACTAGGACTCAAACACAGATTTTCCTGTTTATAAGGCAAGTGTTCTAATTAACTGAGCCATGGAGCCCTCACATAAAGCTTTGTAAAGGATGGGAAACTTGGACTGATTATATTGGAAATAAATAGGTGTTCTATAATAAACTAGAAGGGAAAGAGGTAGAAAAGGAAAAAGAAAATCCTCAGGACAAGTACATGGAATAACAGCATAGGAAGTATGAGAAACTTAGGTTTTATAGCCAGTATATTAAAAGTTTTTCAAAGTTTTCAGAGAAGCTTGGTATAAGTGAAATAGAAATATTCAAAAAATAAATGAGTACAAAGTCAGGTTGTACAAAATCATGCAAGAGAATAATGGGTGATATACTAAGGGTATCATCTTTATCTTGTAGAAATAAGGACGAAGATTAAAGGAGCTTAAGCAAAATGTTATATAAGGAGACCACAAACATAATATCTTAATTCAAATTAATCTATTACAGAAGAAAATAAAACTTCTCTGTTACTCAAAATTTAAGCGTGCTTCATGACTAAATGTACATCTGACTCAAAGCTAAAAGAAACAAAATCATTGGGTGAATGAGTCCTTAAAAATCATCAAACTTATCTCAACTCATTGCATACCAATGGACAACCTGCTTACACTGATATAAATACATAAATGAAAAAATTAGCATTCATTTTTGGAGTTAATTAAGGTTCTTGGGTTTTTTCCAGATAATTTTCACTTTTCTTATCTTGTAGTCATAATTGGACATATGGGAAAGACAGTTGCTAGGCATAAATATATGAGAGAGGTGAGAATATTCTCCCAACCCACCTGGTTTGCACTGGCTTCCTGCATAAGATGGGATTTGTAAAGATTTATGAATGAGGGCAGAAAGGTGTCTTGAAAGATAGGATAAAATTATTCCTAGAGCTATCGCTTGCTATAAGAAAAAAAGAATAAAAGTGCATTGCTTTAATATTTTCAA
This sequence comes from Suncus etruscus, assembly GCF_024139225.1. NCBI lineage: Eukaryota > Metazoa > Chordata > Mammalia > Eulipotyphla > Soricidae > Suncus > Suncus etruscus. Next base: position 42,810,244 of record NC_064859.1, on the reverse strand, counting down.
AGGTGATTTGACCTACATAATTTCACTTGACCCTTGCATTAACTTTATATAGGCCTTTTTTCATTCATTATTTAATTCCTTCTTTAATGAATATTTATAGAGTGACTACTACTCTAAGGCAGTTGGGAGGTAATAGTAAGACATAAAACATATTTCGGCATTAAGATATGCAGATACTCAAAAGAAAACAAAAACCCTATAATAGGTGAATGATAGTAGCCTCCATGTAGTAAAAAAGAGTCTGCTGAAGAGAAAATAATGGAGTTGGGTCTAGAAGGACATTTCATGTCAGATATGACAGCTAGATGTTCCCTTTAATGAGTTTTATTCAAATTGGGATATCAAGTAAGAAAATGGAAAAAAAATTAGTTATCAAAAGAATTATATAAGGATGATAAACCAACTAGATGGAATTCTATTATACACCATAAAACAAAAAATGCTTAAGTCTAGAAGTAAGAAGGAATTTAGCAGGTTGCAGGAAGTAACTATAACTCAGGATGATTGGAGCATGATTGACAATCAACAGAGAGGAATGGAAAGCAGGTGATAAGCTACTAATTTACCACATTGATTCACGTAGTTGTTGGGTTTAATCCCGGTTCAGTGTAAGCTAAATATTTCTAGAAAGAATGGACTTGCTAGGAACTTTCATTTAAGTATTACACCTAAACTTAGTTTGGAAAATAGGAAAAATGGTTTTGTTATTTGCTAGTAAGAAAGTGGCAATGTTAAAATATTGTTAAGGAAAAGAAAAAAAGGCAGAATTCTGACTGCCCTGGAAGCAGGCAGGGGAAGGTGGGTAGGAAGAAAAAAAAAAAAAAAGGATTGAAAAATTGAAGAATATTTTTATTTTCTTAGTTACTTTTTGGAGTTTAGTGTCCCAATTAAGGAAATTTCTAAGAAGCCCAAATTTAAAATGAAAAACAGGAATTTGATGCGTGTGAATTTAAAATGAAAACCCAGTGTTTGCAACATAAGTGTAAAGAAGAAAAAAATATAATCTCATGAGAAAAATCTAAGACTAAGGACCAGGATGAATTCCAAATTATCCTCAGACAAGTCAGGTAGAATGAAAAGTGTTAATTAGGGAGCCTGAAAAGAAACTAGGGAGCAAGTGAAGTAGATAGATACCAGAGAGAAGTATAACAAAAACCACAAGAAGGATCCAGAGCAATAGCACAGTGGTATGGCGTTTGCCTTGCACATGGCCAATACAGGATGGACACAGATTCAATCCCCGGCTCCCATATGGTCCCCCGAGCCAGGAGCAATTTTTGAGTGCATAGCCAGGAGTAATTCCTGAGCATCACTGGATGTGGCCCCCCCGAAGGGGGGGAAGTATCAAGAAGAACATAATTAACAGTGCTGAATTCTGGAAGATACGAGCAAGATGAGGACAAAATATGCCAAATTAATTTAGTCATAGGGCAGTTGTAAATTTAATGATAGGTTGCAGGAAAAGGGGAAATTTTCTTTCAGTAAGAGTGCTAGGGGAGAGAAAAGAGAGAAGATGGAAGTGGTTTCAGAAGGTTCTTAGGTTTTTTAGAGGAAATACGAATATTTCTTTCTTATGAAGTTTGAGGCTAGATCTTCCACACTGAGTGTAAGGATAGGAAGTAGGTTTTTGAATTTTGAGTAGAAAAATGAACATATTTGAGAAACATATTTGAATTTGGAGGCTATATTAGGTACTGAGTTAAGAAATGAGCTAATTTCTATTGAAGCATTAGTAGAGTGGTTTTTGCCAACAATGTTCTAAGTACACAGGCAAATATGAAGATATATAGTAATATTTACACTAGGTTTGTTTTTTTTTCTCCAAATAAAACATTATAAAATAGAGGCATAACACACACACAAAAAAAAAAACCCAAAAACAATCATCTACAAGTAAATGAACTCCAACAGCACAGCAGAATTTGGTCTGAGCCAAAATAAAAATTAATCCAGGAAAGGAAGGATAAATAGTGAAAATAACAAAAATTTAGAAAATTTTCAGAAAGTGGAGAGTAAGCATGCAGGACTTAAGAGTAGAGAGTTGGGACTCTGAAGATGGTGGCAAATAGCACAGAGATGAGGGGTTAGAATAATCAACGGTCTGAGGTCTGGCTCTGGTAACTGGGCTAAGGCACAGATAGTGCATATAACAGGTTAGCTTTCACTGAATTGACTAACGTTTTTAATGATGTAGTATAAGCAACAACTTTTTGGTGAAGGCCCACAGAGCAAAGGGCAATAAGAAAATAATTCTTGAATCAATAGCAAGATTATAGTCTAGCCAATAAATGGGACAAGGACAGATAAACAGAGATACATAAAAGTGATGTTTGTCCTTTGTCTTTTGCTGCCATTTATTTCTTTTTGTGGGGAGCAGAGAAGAGAGTTGGGTCACACCTGGATGTACTCTGGGATTCTTCTATATATTACCAGGGGACCATCAGTGGCACCTTAAATCAGCTGTATGCAAAGCGAGATCCTGACCTGCTATGATATCTCTTCAGCTCCACTGAATATCTGGCAAATTTGTTTGTTGTTTGAGGGGTAACATACAGCTAAAGCTACTTGCTCTGTGCTCAAGGCTTAAGTTTTGAAGGGATCATACATGATCTAGAGATCAAACCCAGGTCAGCCACATGCTGTAAAATAAGGAAAGGCAGACAATAAAAGCAAGATTAGCAACACATTTAGAGCCTTAGAGGGAAATAGTCTGTTTTCTTTTCTAATTGAATTATAAAAAGAATCTATTTGCCAAATAGGAAACTGAGGCACAAAATACAAAATAATTTGTAGTCACTGTTCAGCCAATTCATTTTAGAAGTTCAAGATAAGTATTGTTTCCTAGGCCTACATCAAATGCACTTACAACCCAAATCAAAAAAGCTGAATAAAAGGCAAAGAAAATTAGTTCTGCTCTTTGTACCTTTGCCTGGTAATGAAATATTCAATTAAAAGAAATTATGAGCCTTTAAGGATGATTGCTCTTGCACAAAGTGAGATGGAATGGACATTCATAACCACAATCCCATACCCATCATAGAAGACTATTAATTGGAACAATTTTCATAAAAGCCTAGGTTGAACATGCTCATTAAGAAGGCACACCTTATGAGATAATACAGGGCTGCAAGTTCAGAAATTGTTCCAGGACTGTCTGCCCTTTGAGCCACCAGATTCAAAATTGCTTTTGAGATTTCACTGATAGCAATGTTGACTGCTTTTAGATTTAATACTGAGAGCCTGGCCCAGCCTTCTGAGGTATCATTTCTATAGTCCTAGCTGATAAAAAAAAAAAAAACTCAAGGTATTAAAGAAGAAAAATAGAATAATGTACATATACTTTACATGCATTTATTTGGGTTAGAAGATATATATTTTACATATATGTATGATTTAAATGACTATATATGTGATGTCTAATGTTATTAGACCAGTATCTAAGTATAAAAATTCAAATTGAAAAAAAGGTTTCTCTTTTGTTTTTAGGATACACCTGGTGGTACTCAGGACTTACTCCTGGCTCTGCTCTCAGGAATCATTCCTGCCGATTCAGGGAACCATATAGTATGCTGTGGATTAAACCTAGGTTGTCGGTGTGCAGGGTAGGTACCTTATTCACTGTATTATTGTCCTGATTCCTGTTAAAATAGTTAACCAAAGGTTTTGCTAGCAAACATAATCATAAATTTGTCCTGAAAGCTCATTCAGTAGCTCTAATATTTTTCTTCAATTCAGTGGATGTTCTGTTTCAGTAAAATACATACAGATATTCAGAGTAGGAGGAATTTCTTAAACACATGGAATGCAGACTGACATTTAATTTTTTCTCTGTATTTCCCGTATGCCATTTTCATATAAAAATATAGTCAAAATTTATTAGTTATCATGCTTAGTATGTATTCTGCCAAAATTATTATGTTTTCTCCTATAGTCAAGGCTAACAAAAAAGAGAGTCTGGATTTGAATCTGTGAATGTGTTTTTGGGCTTCTGTTAAGAATTAGACTTCACAGACCAGAGAGGTAGGATAGGAATTAAACTACCCTGTATGCAGCCAACCCTGGTCTAATACTTGATATCACATATACCCTGCATATTGCTAGGTAAAGCCCTGAAGATCCCTGTGGACTGTCCTGGAGACCACAGAGCCCCCAAAAAGCACTATATTCTTAGGTCCTCATTTTGAGGTGCTGAGTTGGCTGAGAGTCACAGAAATTTTTAGAACTCAAGACCTACACTAGGGAGTCATCCTGGTCAGAAAAAGACTTTAGATCTGCATAGCAAAAATCAAAATAAAAGCCTACAAAGAATAAAGAAAACAAATAACATTCACTTTGGGTAGTAATCATAGAATCAGTAGCAATAGAAACAATAATAATAATAACAAAATTAATTATTATTATAATAAATATCCTAAGACTCTCAATTAACTATCTCTTTAAACATTTCAACATTTGATAAAGATTTGGCATTCTTTAACTATCTTCAGTCTATCCAACAAACATAATTTCTGATATCCCCTTAAAAATAAAATTATTTCAAAATTAGGCCATAGCAATCTCACAGTTAGGAGGGTTTATGCCTTACACACGACCAGCCCAGGTTCAATCCCTGGCATCCCATATGGTCCTTTGAGCCTGTCAGGAATGACTTTTGAACTTAGAGCCAGAAGTAACCCCTGAGAGTGCTAGGTGTGCCCCCCCCCCAAAAAAAAGTAAAGAATTTTAAGATTGATTACTTTTTTTCTATTTATTCTCAAATAAGTTTGAATTTGCAAATTTAAATTGTATTACATAGGCAATAGCCAATCCTAACTCTAGATAACAGAAAGAGTGGCTGGACTTTTGCTTCAGCATCCATAGATTCAAGTTAAGAAAATTATCTCAGGAGGAGAGCGATAGTGCAGCAGTAAGGCATTTGCCTTGCATGTGGCTGACCCAGGATGGACCTGGGTTCAACCCCCACCATCCCATATGTTCCTCCCAAACCAGGATCAATTTCTGAGCACATAGACAGGAGTAATCCCTGAGCGTCACTGGGTGTGGCCCAAATAATAAAAAAATTAATATATCATATAACAAGCATATTTAAGATGATCTATTATGCTTGAGAACAATTAATATATATTTAAATGTGATTAAAGGAAGTCAATAAGCACCATAAAATCACTATCTCAGGGGCACTGTCATGACAAATGTATTAAAACTGAATAATTTCTCCTCTATATTATTCTTACACATTTATACTTTAATTATTATCTACTTTAGTTTTTACCAAGTTCAGTTGTCATTTTGTAAACCAAAACTAGCAACTCAACATTATAACTGGAATGGTAGAACCCCAAAATTGCTCTGAGTAAGAGTTATTTTTGAGAAAGTAATAAAGTCAATCCATCCAACATGCTGTTGGTAATAGAAGAACTCAGATAGCAAATCTGGATACTGACTTTCTTTGTCTCTTTATTAAATATTTTAGTGCCAGCTAGTACTCTGGGTGGTTTATTTTCCCTCATTAAGTCTACATGGTTTTAATCAGGGGTCTCAAACTCAATTTACCTGCAGGCCGCAGGAAGCAAAGCTGGGGTGATCCTTGAGTGCAAAGTCAGTAGTAAGCCTTGAACATTGGGGGGTGTGACCCAAACAACTAAAACAAAACAAAAAAAAAAAGGGCAGGGCCACAAAATGTTGTACGGAGAGCTGTTTCGGTCCACAGGCCATGAGTTTGAGACTCCTGCAGTTAGTTACTTGGTTGATTAAAAAATACCATAAATATGAGTGATGCTTTGAGGTATCCACACTAGTATCATAAAAAGCATAGCAGTTTCCATAGGTTATTTTGTTCTTGAAATATTTGCTCATAGAGAAAACAATAGTCATTAAAGGCCAAACACCATTTAGTCATCATATGCAAAAAAAAAAACAAAAAAGTTCAAGTCACTCCATGGAAAAGTCAAAAGAATAAAAATGTGATGCCATCCTATCCCAGCAGTGATGTCACATGTGTGGGTGAAGAAGTCGTTTTGGTATCCCAGTTTCAACAGATGGAAAGCAGGAAAGAATTAAATAAGTCTTTGGTTCCTATTGGGCAGTCTATGCCATCTCAAACTGCTTGGGTCTATCTCCACAACTCATAGTGAAACAGAGACAATCCATATCACAAGTTTAGAGAGTTATCCCAATTTCTGACCCACACTTGAACATGATTATTGTAAATAGTTCTATAAATATTTGAAGTAGTTCATTTACAACAATAAACAGCGGGAACACATGTGCACACATAAAAGTTATACAGCCATTTACCCAAAACTTGAACAATTAGCAACCACATATTCCTGATACATATTTCCTCCCCCCAAATAGTATGACATCATAGATGGTCAAATTTCAATAAGTTAATCTTTTGCTACCATTTTTTTTAACTATACCAAAAGAGAGGAGGAAAAAAACGCCTTCCCACCAATGTCACAAGAAGACCAGAACAAAATCCCCAACTGATATAAATCTTTCAGTTACAAGAATGTGAAAACCAAGATAGGAACTACAACATAGATAGAACCACACAAGAAATCCAATTTGAATGTGAGGGGAGTCATCTAAACTTCCTAAAGATATCCCTAAAGTAAATTTTCATAACATAGTAGCTGGCTTGATACTTGCTATTTCTGAATTTTTCTCTGTGCTTAGTGAAGAGCAAGAAAATAGCAATCTACTTTCCTTGACCTGCTTGCCAGTAAGTGGATGGTTCTTTCCCAGCCACTCAAGGCAATAGATAAATGTTATCTAAAAGTCAGAAGGAGGAGATGCATGTTAAAGCTTACTGAAAGCTGAAATTGTTTATTGGAAATTGAAAGCTAATTGTTACCTACTTTTTCGAGTGGCTGTTTAAAGTTGACAAAGATGTAAGTTGTAGAAATTATATGAAACAATAGAATAGTGCAATTAATTTGAATTTGAAACCAGGTAATGTTTAAATAATTGTACATTTGTCTATTTTGTAGGGATTTTTCTGCCTGATATTCACTAGGAGAGAATTTTTTCAGTTAATATACACTTCCAAGGAAGGCAAGCAATGGCCCCAGAACCTAAGATTCAGGATGTCAGCAGTTTACTAATCCTGCATTTGAATATGTGAACATAAATTTCAATGGACTTGATGAACAAATACCAAATAGTGGCTGCTTCAATTTTGGGTGCCTGATTTTGCTTAGCCAATTTTTGTAGGATTATGTCAGCTTGAATAGAAATTACTCACAGCCGTCTTGGGTGGTGGTGTGTTTAAATATGCCCTGTTTGGACCTGGAATATGGATATGCTGGCTCAGCACTTCTACTTCTCAGCTTTGTACTAATAGGAGCTGTCTCTGTGGTCTCTCTAAAGCATATGAGTCCCCAAGATAGGTTACAATAAATGTTCTCTGATCTTCAGTGACCTTTATGATAAAAAATTATCCAGAGTTTACCAATTATTCAACTTATTGTTCAGTCTAGTATATTAAATACCTACCTAAAGTTATTTTGAGATACTTATGTAGATACATAAATATTTGATGTATTTATTATTTAGTTTATTATCTCAAGATGACTATGAAAAACTTAACTTAGAGTGGTTAAACAGTCATTTTATTTTGACTATAGCTTTTCAGTTCAGAAATTCAGGAATACGTGTAACATTAATGGAGTGAAGGGAGCTATCAGATCTACATCCAGATTGATTATAGTCATAAACCACTCTATGTTGTCTCATTTTCATACAATCTCTCTATATAGTTCAGGCTTCTCAAAGATTAGTGGCATCAAGAGAGTGACATTTCCTTCAAGACACCTAGCATCTATGATAACTAGTAAAAGTATCTACATGCTTACTATCTAGCCTCAGAAATCCCAGAATAGCATTTGGCATATTATCTTGATCTAAAATATCATGAAATCCAATCCAGATTCAAGAGAAAAGAAATTTGACTTGGGGGCCAGGAAGGTGGTGCTAGAGGTAAGATGTCTGCATTGCGAGCGCTAGCATAGGACTCCCATATGGTCCCCCCAAGCCAGGGGCAATTTATGAGCGCATAGCCAGGAGTAACCCCTGAGCGTCAAATGGGTGTGGCCCAAAAAAAAAAAAAAAGAAATTTGACTTGATTCTTTCCTGGAAAGAGTTGCAAAGAGTTTACAGCTATGTTTAATCTGTCAAAGTGACATTTCCTAGTATTTATCATCTCATCTTCCAAAGTATTTACAAGGATGCTAAACTGAGACAAGGGAAGTGACATTTCATAGTATTTACCATATCATCTTCCAAAGTATTTACAAGAATGCTAAACTGAGACAAGGGAATTATTTTTCAAAAAGATCTCTCTGAATTTGGAATCATGTTCAAAATTTATCCATAGACTATATCCACAACAAAATATTTTATTCGTTTGTCTGATCTAAACTGCAGGTCAATTCTAGGGAAAAGTCATTTTCAGGACTTCTCAAAAAAAAAACTGCCTTATGTGTTTCTGAGACATGAATTTTATAAACTTTACAAGATTCCCCTCATCTTCAAAGGACAAGGGAACGAGGAAAATAAAAAAGACTTAATTTTACAGGAGTAAAAACTCCATCCAGTTATAGTTTAAAAAAAGAAGTAAGATAGTTTTAAAAGATCCTTTAAGATATCCAAAGAATAAATTCAATCAATAATAAAATATAGCAATGACAGAGAATAAAAAACTACTTTCGGCGAAGAGCAAATAAGTAGATACAAATACAAGGTACCAAAAGGAGGTGTTCATGACGTGCATCTCCTGGCCTATATAACAGCACGTTATGCAGGATTTTAGAAATTTCCCCCAACTTAATACTTTCTTCCAGGCAACTCTGTAAATTCTTTCTGTGGTTTGAGCTCCTATTATCCTTTTTGCTGAAAGGCTAAGTTTTCTGGTATTTTTGTGGGTGCGATTATAGGCTATTATGTTTGCTGGATGCTGCATGAGCATGAACACCAATTGAATCACTCTTAAAATGCTTTTCAAGGTCTGTTAAAAATTAATTTATAATTGCCTGACAGCACCCTGCTCAGGATACACTCTGGGATTCATTTGTCCATTAATTCTCATTTGTAAACCACATTTGTCTTTCCAGCAGGCAAAAATATATTGGGGAATCTAATATCTTTGTAAATTTAATGGAGTTTAATATATAGTGAAATTAACCAAAGGTTTGTAGTGAGCCAGGAAAAAATACTCTCAGAAAGGAGGAACAAACAAACAAAAACAATCATTCTAATTCTAGCCTAGTGATCACAGTAGAGTAGAAAGCTGGTCATAGAGTGGGATTAACCCAAAGGCACTCAGAACTCTCTATGGGTATGTGCTTTGCTCAGTAACTTGTTTATATGTACATAATAGAATTTCCATACTGTTTAAAAATGAGCATTCTTTTGTAAATTGTGTGTGAAGAAATCAATGACTAGACTAGCTCCCCGTGCTACAGCATAATAAAGAATAACATCTGATGGAGCTTCTGTCTTCTCTACTCCATGAAACACAGCCATCATGAGGAATTTAGTATCATAAAATTGTCACAGGAGTGTTGTAGATAAATAATTGATATAAAATATAAAAAATTCATGGACATTACAGCACAATAAATTAAAAGTGCATTGTAATCGAACATGTTGATTCCATGTTTGCTTTCAAAGGCAAAGATTTAATGTGGACTCTGATGGGAAGACAGAGAATTCTTCATTCAGAATAAATTTCTGTTAACTCTCTGTTGAACCAATTATTTATTTGAGTTTAATAAATATTTTGCCTCTCTGTTAGACTAACTAACTAACTATATATGTATGCATATATATAGGAAAATATCAGTTACGTAGTGGTTTCATCTCAAACTCTAGCACACATTATGCATTTTATGCATCACAGAGTTGCTAGTCTTCTGATCACAAATAAAAATGGTATTTGAGAGATATTATTAGTTCATCTGGCTTAAGACCACATGGACCTTTTAATGAAACATATACTCACCTATAAATGAAGATGAACTGAAATGGGAAATGACCTGCATTATCTTTGAAAACTATAGGAAACCCACACATTCTCTGTAATTTTTAAGTATGTTAAAATAATATGCAGGGACAAATGATGTGGGTATTATCAAATCACAATTCACTTCAGAATGCATTTGCTTGGAAATCAAGCTCAAATGACTTCTCATAAGAGAGTTCAAGGAAGAAAATGTCCATAGCCTTTGCTAGGTAAATTCAATATCTAAGTGCAAGATGATATTCTGGATTAGATCCTAGAACAGCAAAAGGACATTAATGAGAGAATTGATGAAATACAAAAGCAATTGGTATTTTAGTTAATAACATTATACCAAAGTCAATTTCCTGTCTGTGACAAATGTACATTGCTTACCTAAGATTTTAACATTAAGATAAACCCAGCTAAGAATGCAACAGAAACCCCTACTCTTTAGAAAACTTTGTAAACTTAAAAAGGCTTCAAAATAAGAAGAGACTTTCTATATGTATGCGTTTAAAACCAAATCGTCTGAGCACATTTAAGAATTAGTTATGGGACATCTATATCCTAAACAGTATGAGGTCAGGACTATAAACTTGTCTCTTACTCTTGACATCTTGGTCACAAAGCAGCTGTAGGGAACAGAAGGTTACCACTGATACTGACTACATTCCAGCTAGAGGACTGTGAGCACAAACTCAGCTAACTTATATTAGGAGGCTGCAACCATCTCAGAAAAATAATCATTCAACTCAGCAGCAATATTCTCCTGTCAAAAAAACCACCATCTGCAGTTCAATCACCCTCTCTCTTCTTTCTAATCAGATAATCTGATCTGACTAATGATAACTGAGCTACAGCTAAACTAAGCATAGCTTGCCTCTCTTCTTCTGAATTTCAGGTACTTAAAACAGAACCCAGAGTCTTAGTGACATAATCAAAATCAAAGCCAAATGCCAAACCATGTCAGGATGAGCAAAGGAAAAAGAAAAATATTATATGTATTATAAGATTTAAATATTCCTGAGAAAGAACCAGTTTTAGAAACTAGAATGTTTTTCCTTTTAATCAGAACTGCTATAAGAAACAGGAGAAAAATTTGGGAAATGTCTAATTCATGTCCTCATATGCATTCTAAAGAGCTTTCTATCTATGGAACAAAAACAAGCATGCATGGAGCCAGAAAAATTGGATCTTGATTAGAATTGTTTGGAAATGAATAACATAAATGCAGAATTTAATATTCAGAGGAGTTGGAGAACAGAAGATTGAACATTACAAAAATTGGCTCAAAAATTAGGAGATAAGTAAATGCAAGACAACTTCTAAGATTCTTAAAGTGCTATATTATATTTTAGATATTGAAAACAATGATGTGAATTACAAATATCAAAAAATATAACTAACATATATGTATATACACAAACACATAAATAATAATCATACTTATTTCTCCATTGCAATAATGAAGGTAAAATAACAATTTATTAATTTGGTGAACCATAGGATGATGCCAAGTCATTGATAAACTGTCATCTTTGTCTTAAACTTTCAGAGAATTTTTCAATAATTTTAATATTCAATTTTTATCAGAAACCATATGTCTTACTATATAGCTATATATTTCTCTATTGGAAAAAATGTTAAAAATAGAAACAAATGGACATTTAGAGATACATACTGACATATAATGTTCATATAATAAATATATCAAAGTAAATATTTCATAAATATATCTTATAAATATATGGCTATATAATCTCTGCTTTTTTTCTTTATTGACTTTATACATGTTAATATTTTTTTCATGTATTTGTGTCTTTATGTTAGGATTCCCAGAAAAGAGAATACTATAAATAATGAAACAAGGGCCGGTGTGATGGCATAGTAGTAGGGCATTTGCTTTCAAGCAGCTGATCCAGACGAACCTGGGTTCAATCCCAACATCCCTTATGGTTTCCCCAAACTAGGAGTGATTTCTGAGTGCATAGCCAAGTGTAACCCCTGAGCATCACCAGGTGTGGCCTAAAAATCAAAACAGCAACAACAACAACAACAACAACAATAATAAATGAAAACAAACTCTTGTAAAACATAAAATATCAAAGGTTAATTTTAAAATATTATTTATAGCCAGAATCTGGGAACAACCCAGATGCCTGACAACAGATGAGTGGCTAAAGAAACTGAAGTACATGTACAGAATGAAATACTATGCAGCTGTCAGGAAAAGGAAGTCACAAAGTTTTCCTATACATGGATGGACATGAAAACTATTATACCGAGTGAAATGAATCAGAGCGAAAGAGATAGACACAGAACAGTCTCACTCATCTATGGGATTTCAGGTAAAAATACCCAGAGACAATAAAGATGAGGTTTGAAAGAACCAGCCTGTGATATAAAGTTTTCCACAACGATTGTTGAGTGCAGTTAGAGAAATAACTATACTTACAACTATCATGACAATGGTAGTGAGTGAGAGAAATAGAATGCCTGTCTCAGAGACAAGCAGAGGGTGAGGGAGGAGGGACTTGGGGAGCATTGGTTGTGCACTGGTGAAGGGGGCTGTACTATTTTATGACTGAAAACCAAACTTCAAACATATTTTTAACCATGGTGTTTAAATAAAGACATTAATTTAAAAAAAATGACAGAACTAAGTATCAAAGCCAAAGTTAATAATAATAGAATCAAGACACCCAAACTATAACTATCTAAACTTAAAAGGGACTTGTTATACTGGCAGGCTGGGGCAAAGGGTGGTGGTATGGGATACATTCTGGAAACATAGGTGACAGAAATCAACACTGATGGTGGGATTGGTCCTGATTCATTATATGTCTGAAATCCATCCATAAAGACTTTGTAAATCACAATGGTTTCAATAAAATAAAATTAAAAAAATTAAAGGTAAAAATATATATATTATTTAAATATAAACATGCTATTAAACAAGTATATTTCACTTAATTATTTTAGTAATTTATATAATAAAATTAAGGTGTTTGGGGTAACATTATTAACAATACAAAAATTAGGGATTGAAGCGATAGTACATCAAGGAGAATATGTGTCTTGCACACAGCTAATCCATATTCTATTGCTAGAATCCCATATGATCCACCAAGCACCACCATAATTCTTCAGTGCAAACTGGAGTAATCCCTGAGCATTGCCAGGTATGCCTCAAAACAAACAAACAAACAAACAAAAATTTAGAAGTCAGTTAAACATGAAAAAGACGTTTTCTTATATATTATAGACCATGTGTTTAACTACTATGCAACTATAAAAATCATGTCATAGATATGCCATAAAATTAGTTTACAATGTATTTTATGAAATAGTTTGCAACACGGAATAAATAAAATTATTTTATCTTACATTTGTAAAATGTATGCAGGCATAAGTGCATTAAATAAATTATTTTACATATAGAACATTTAACTATTTTTTGTCTCTAAAAAGAAGACCTACCTAAGCTTATATTTAATTTACTTGTTTGTAAACCAAACCCAAAAGTACTCTCTAGTTACTTCCAGACAGTTCTGGAGGGAGAGGAAACCAGGGGTTCCAGTCATCTTTGTCATCTCCCCAACCTCATCAATCTTTTTATTCTTTCTTCTGTGTCTTCTCATTTCTGTGAATTGGTGCATTTGTTTATATAAACCGTATTAAATTTGTCATCTGCAGAAACATCCAAGTTTTGAGGGTTAGTAGAGAGATCCATCCCCTCAAGGCTCGCTCCTTCTGAGGTGAGTCTTCCCTGGCCAGAAACTGTGACTCTGCTGGGCCTCAGAGAGTATAGAATAGTTTATTTTTTAACCTAATGGATAGGAATAAATTTACTCCCCAAATTGGATTTGAGTCAAATATTTGTTTTCTTTTGAATGAAATTTAAGTTGCTTTCAAAGCCAATGATGATTTAGTTGTCCAGTTTCACACTTCTCCAGAATATACATCACCACATCACACCCATACCACCCCCACCAACTCCAGTGCGGCCCAATATTCTTTGCAAAGTATAACTTTTTCTTTTCTTTCTGACAGAAGTTTAGTTTGTTGCTGTCTATGAACAAGTAAATATTTTTGTTCCTGCCATTTCCTCTCTGCCTGCTACTTCGGGATTCAGATGAGCAGTTAAAAGTTCCTGGGTGTTATTTTGTGTTGTTTTTTGGGTGTTTTTTTTTTCCTCCAGGCTTGACTATTCAGATCATATCCAACAGCGCATCTCCAAGATGCTTTATATAATTCAAAACCCTTATGTGAATAAAATGTCAACACCGTTTCTCTATAAGCTCTCAGCAAACCAGTGTCAAGCATGTTGGCGCTGCTGGGTAGAGAGTAAATGATTTTTACACGTTGGGTGCTTTTCTTCTTGAACAAAAGCTAAGAGAGGAAACTGTTTTCTCCCCCTCCCCTCTTTCCTTCCCCCGACATTTTTCTCTTTCGTCTGCCTCCAGTGCCCTTGAAGGCTGCATTGAATGTGACAAAGAATAAAATATGAGGGAGGGGGAGAAACTAAAGATACACAGAGACTCCAACTGACAGTCTGAAAATCTGTTTATACAGCACCTGGGTCACTCTCATCTGATACGCTTTTCTCTAGGTGTTATTGTGTTTATGGCAGGCAAAGAATGCCAGCACCCCTTGTTGCTGAGCGCTGTGCTATAGAATTCTGCTGCCTTCATTTTCCACTTACTACCTCATTTTGTTTGAAAGAGGCTGCCTTTCCAGCTTCATCTGTGATCACCAAGAACACACAATCTCTCCTTTGTTTGCTGACTGACCTTTATATTTGACTAAGGATGAAACGTGTCCTGAAACCTAAACCAATTTTGGCAAAAAGGTCTTTAAAAAAAAAAGTCACTGAGCCTGCAACACACAAAAATAAACACTGCTCATTTCATTGTTATTCATCTAGTGTTTGCTCTGCATTTTGTGAGGGAATTTCAAAGTCCAATGTCAGTGTTCAGAAATGAATGCAACATCACAGACAGGGGCTTCCCTGAGGTGCTGTAGACTGGGGACAGTGGTGACACGCTCTGTAGTGCCATTTTTATTTAGGGGAAGGGGAGTGGGTTGAGGGAGAGAGACACAATACTTCCAAATTCAAGTCGCTTCAAGAGTCAGCATGCTGGATAGTTACAGGGAGGGAAGTGGAGGGGAGGAGATGAAGTAGACCCAATGGAAAGACATAATATGGAGCATTTGTACAAGTTCAGAAAGCCTGTAACTTCCCTTACCTAGAAGGCAGAATATTAATAACCAGAATGTCCTTTGCTTATCCACTCTCCTTGAAGGAGTGAATTTTATTTATATTTATTTGCTTTGGAGTCCAAACCTATTTGTGCTCAGGTCTTACTCCTGGCTCTGTGCTCAGGGCTCACTCCTCGCAGTGCTCAGGGGAACATATGGGATGCTGGGGTTCAAAATCTGGTTAAGTGAGTGCAAAGCAAATGCCCTCCCCACTGTCTAGGGCCAGAAGAAGTGGATTTTAGAACAAAATAATTACTGAAACAGGACTTGTTAAGCAATCTAGATTCTCTTTCATTTTCTGGCAGCTCTCTATTCTGCACCCTGTTTCCATACAGTAGAACACAAGGACAAACAATCCTAATTTGAAGGATAAATAGAAAAACAAAGAGCCTGTGAAGTGATTTGGGATTAGAAAGTGAGAGGACATGCATAATTCTTGCTACCTACAGGGTAGCACTTCAACCTCATCAGATCAGATCTTTGGATCTGATTCCCTTCTAATGGGGAACAATGCAGTTTGGACACACCCAGAGATGCTCAAGGCTTATTTATTCCTGGCTCTTTGCTAAGGGATACTCCTAGCAGTACTCAGGAGCTCATAAGCAGAGCTGGGATTCAAATTGGGCCAGCCACAAGTAAAGTAAGCACCTTAACTTCTATACTATCTTTTCTTCAGAAATGGTTTGGTAATTTTTCTTTAAAAATCATAATGAAATATAACTAGGGATTTTAAAAAAACTTTAATTTGGGGCCCGGAGAGATAGCACAGCGGTGTTTGCCTTGCAAACAGCCGATCCAGGACCAAAGGTGGTTGGTTCGAATCCCGGTGTCCCATATGGTCCCCCGTGCCTGCCAGGAGCTATTTCTGAGCAGACAGCCAGGAGTAACCCCTGAGCATCGCTGGGTGTGACCCAAAAACCAAACAAAAAATAAACTTTAATTTGAGAAATCTTTTTCAAGGAAATTGGAAGTTTTCTGTAAAACTGAATATCTCAAATATGTCCAGGGTGTGAATTATTAAACTTCTTTTCATTTCAACTTCTAAATATAGCCCATGAGTAAAAGACTACCTGATAATATAAATATAATTTTTGCTTAAATTCTACTCTTATTCTATGAATGAATGTAGAATTGATAGTGTTTGAGTATTAAGAAATATATAGCTAGGATAACAGATCAATGGCATAATTTTACCCAAAATTGAAATCAGAAGACCAAACGCAATACTTCAGGGTAAACTGTGTCTCATTTAGAACTTCAGGCTGACATCTGCCATCATCAAAACACAGCTTCTAAGGTACCTCAGGTATCAATACCTGAGCATCAGGTAGGTAAAAAACAACTTGGAAGGTCAATCATAACATGAGCTGGACTGTCATGGGCCGTGCTTGGAAATAGTTTTCACCAGCCCCACCCTACAATGCACTGAACAGGACATCCTCATAGGTTCCTACTGAGATGAGAACAAAGCAGGGATAAAAATCCCAGGGCTGGGATCTATGTCCCAGAAGTGGTGCCAAATTATTGAAGGGGAGCCCAAGGGAAAGGCAGCTGGGTGCCATGAGACCAAAATGGCCCAGGCTTTGGCAAGATGAATTCCTTAGAGTCCTGACCTTTAAAAACTCGGATCCTAAATTCTTATTTTAACTAGAGAAGCTGACACTTTGGTCCATGGCAGTTATTTAAATAAGTTTAAAGGAAATTGGCATGAATTTGAAAGTTTCAACAACTTTTTTTTCCAGTGAAGTGAGAGCCCATAAATAACAAATCATATCTAAAATTACATAAAGAATCTAAAAGAAGTTGTAGACATTAGCCAATAATGATGGCAATTTTTATAATGTTCCCTTTTTGAGTAGTCAAATCCTACAATACAGTGGAGTCAAAGTGAATGCTCAGATACATAAAAAGAATGAAATACAAATTACCTATAATCACAGAGCTCAGTGGTAACCACAATTATCACTATGCATGTTTGCTCACATCTGTATGCAAATAATAGCAGATTTCTCATACTCCTTTATTCAAGTTGCATTCACTATAAGTGACTATTTTTTTAATTTCTTATGGCTATATAATTTTTATCACATATGTGACTCAGAATTTTACTAATTAATATCTTGACACTGACTACATAAGTGTAGTCTGATTGCTCATGTTTACAATAAAAAGTTTTGGATGTCTTTCACTCACTCATCTATTATTTTTAGCAAATATTTGAGTCAATCAAGAAATATAGCCCTGTCCCTTCTTCCCCCAGGAAACCTTCAGATGAACTATAGGACACAGATGCATTGAGTAGGGGATTTTGGAGAATCTGAGGTGATAGTCACCTCTGTGACTAACTTCTGCTAACTTATCACAGCATTTTTAAGAAAATAAGGCAGCTAAATTCTTTTTTCCCTATCCCAAAATCATTTTTAATGTACCACAAAAGGTGCTGAAATCAAAATTTCTATATTTTGTTTTATTTTTATTTTACTCCTTTGATACTTCTGTTTTTAATCATAGCCACTATGATTTGTTTTCATGATCATATGTAACTAGATCCAACTCTTCCGAGAGAAAACTTTTGTAAATTCATTCATGTCATTCTTCCACACTTAAATAATGAATTAATTAATTTGGTCTTTGGGGCCATACCTAGCACTGATCAGGTCTTGCTACTGGCTCTGTACTCAAGGATCATACCTGATGGGTATAGGGAAATATATATGGTGACAGGGATCCAACCAAGGCTGGCTGCTTCCAAGCAAGTGCCTCATCTGTTGTACTATCTCCATGGCCCCAGTTTTGTTTACTCAAATATTTTTATTTTGCTATTAGAATATTTTTTATTTTATATTCATTATATATGTTATTATTGTTTAAAAGTTAACAATATTTATATTTTATAACAAACTACAAATAAAGACAAGAATTCTAACAACTTTTCCACTTATACTCATGTATTTTCCATAGACAAATATCATTTGCAAATAAATGACCTTTTTGCTTTGTTATTTTACTAAAAATTTTAGGGAAATAAAAATAATCATAATTACTTCTGCATAATTTTAGCTACTTCTAGTATATCATTGTAAAGGATTATATTGAGTAATTATTTAGATGTTCCTGTCATATTAAAAAATAATTTGCTTTCCCTGCTATATCAAGCAAAACTTTCCTTTCATGAACAGAGGATGTGCAATTTATATTATAGATAGGCCTAATAGGATATGCCTGCATAGGATTTTCTAGTTTGTAATGTTAATCATCCATTGCTTGCTGGACTAAATTTCAGGAATGGCCACTGTTTATTATTACTTTATAAATTTTAGTTGTCAATATTTTATTTCAGGCATAGTCCTTAGATGAAATTCATGTCATATTTTCTATCTTGTATTAGTACTATTAACTTTCTAATCTAGATTTCATCTTCATAAAATTATGTTTTTCCTACCTATCTTAAAGTTCTAAAACTTTTTTGTTCATTCATCTTTTTTAAGCTTTTAATATAATTTTAAAATAATTCAGGTGTGCAATTAAAATATAGGTGGCCTGAGTTCAAAGAGATGGTAAAGAAGTTTAAGTGAATACTTTGAATGTGGTCAGCCCGGTTTGATCCCTGGCACCACGATGTTGTGAGCACAGAGTGTTGCAGTTTTGGAAGTCCCTGAGCACTTCTGGGATGACCTAGGTCATCTCTGCAACTGCAGAATTGCTATTCTGGGTCCTTCTGTCCTTGCATTGAACCACCAGTTCAGTAGCCTGAGATTCACAAAGGGAGCTCTTTGACCATTTTATTGTTCCTAACCCTTTTTATAATTTTAACTTTTTGGGGGGTGACCACACCCAGTGATGCTCAGGTGTTATTCCTAGTTATGCGCTCAGAAATCACTCCTGGCTTGGGGGACCAGATGGGACGCCAGGGGTTCAACCACAGTCCTTTCTAGGTCAGCCGCATGCAAGATAAACACCCTACCACTGTGCCACTGCTCAGGCCCCATATAATTTTAATTTTTAACTGCTTTCCTACTATTTATCTCCACATTTTTTTATAAATTTTTAGACTGTTGCTTCTTGATTTATCCAATATAAACAGTGCTTAAAGAATTCTATTAGTTGAATTATAGTTTATTTAACTCTTACTCTTCCAATAAACTCTCAACATACAGCTGGCAAAATAGCTTATTATTTATAACCTAAATGAAGTGGTCCATCATGATGCTTACTTTCTAATGTAATTTTCTATGTATCAATAATGCATTCATTTACATAATTTTTGTATTTTCTGATAATTACATTTTAAAATATATATACCCATTGGGCAGGACAAGTGACATAGTGTTAGAGTTCATGCCTCACATGTGTGAAGTTCTGAGTTTGATTGCCAGTAACACACACACACACACACACACATATATATATATATATATATTATATAATACACACAGATATATATATATATATAAATATGAATTACTCGAGGTGATACTAAGGGGACCATATGGATGGCAGGGATCAAATATGGGTCAGCTATGTTCAAGGCAGATGCCCTACACAAAAATATATTTTGATAAAATAATATACCTATTGATCTACCAATAATTATCCCAAAACGTAAGTAAAGATACCTGGTATTCTCTGCTGGCAATCCATCACCATCAACAGTATGTCTTTACCTCTGTGATTAATACTCTATTTTTCATCTTATATATTTATTTATTATTTTCCCATTATTTTGATAAATAAACTCAGTAGTTTCTCAAAAAATATACATGAAATAAGATTTCTTCCAAGACTCTCATGTTTTACCAGCAGGTTAATAAGCTTTCTGCATCTATGTTTACACAAGTGAGTAATTTTTGCTCAAACATGAGACTTTCCTCAATAGTTTTGTAGAATCTAGTTTTTTTTTGAAAATTTTCAGTGGTATCAAATTCTCATTTATTTATAGTATATTTTATATTCTACTCTAAGATTTCACTTTATGAGACTGATATTCTAAAATCTCAGACTGATATGTTTAAGGGTGTGGTTTCTTGCTTCATCCTTCCTGGCTGAAGACTCAGATATTTCATTTATGAAAATTTACTCGTTATTTTTTTTCTATTTTTTATTTGTATCTTCTTAAATTCCCTATTCAGATGCTTTTTTTCAGCATTGATTCAAAAATTTTTTCT
The DNA here is from genome assembly GCF_024139225.1 of Suncus etruscus. NCBI lineage: Eukaryota > Metazoa > Chordata > Mammalia > Eulipotyphla > Soricidae > Suncus > Suncus etruscus. The sequence goes on along the minus strand of NC_064859.1, from coordinate 42,789,811 downwards.
TGTCCACTGTGTTGTCAACTTATTTGCTTTTGTGTTCTTATTTCACAGTTACTGACTTGTCTTTCAGCCGTTCCACCAATTTTATGAAGTTGGTCTATTTGAAATACCAACACTCTTCTGTTTTCTGCTCCATTTTTGTAGTAGTTTCTATTTGCTTTTAAAAGCATTGTTCTTTGAGGAATTTTTCTACTGTCTATCTAAGCACATTGATAATGGTTTATATTTTGAGTGGTTTATGTATTTTTGTTTCCTGATTTGCTTTTATCTCTTTTAAATAATTTTCCCTATTTGCTTCACATTTATCTGACTACTTTAACATATAAAGCATTTATAAATATCTTGTTTTTTGACTATAACTTTATCTATATATGAGTTGATTAAAAGTTCTTTGGAAGCTCTGTAGGCATGAGTAGTTTTATTGACTGATGGTCACCATAAGGCAATGGTACATCATTTCAGATTTTACTATAAGAAATCCTCAAGCTCTTTCTTTTTTGCACATTCTGCTGCTTCAAAAGATAACCCTCCATTTTTCTGAGAGACACAAAAGACAACTTTCACCTACCGTACAGCTTCAGGAAATGAGTCACAAAGATAAGTCCCTGAAAAGGAGGTTTCTGAACTAATTAATGTATATTATGCTGTTTTTCAGTAGAGTGTTTCTTTCCTGTTCTTCACCATCCCAGGGCATTTTAAATCCTGAGCATCACCAATTTCATTTCTTCTCAGAAAAACATTTATTTGATAATTTAATGCAATGTCATTAAAATATTATTTTGGAGATATTTGCACTCAAATATGTGTTGCAGAACTCTTCACAATAGCAAAATCTAGAAACACCCAAGTATCCAAAACTAATTGGATAAAAAAAACACACACACAAAACATACACACACTATGGGCCGGAGTGGTGGCACAAGCGGTAAGATGTCTGCCTTTCCCGCATTAGCCTAGGACGAACCGGGGTTCGATCCCCTAGCATCCCATATGGTCCCCCGAACCAGGAGCAATTTCTGAGTGCATAGCCAGGAGTAACCCCTGAGCATCACCAGGCGTGGCCCCAAAACAAAACAAACAAACAAAACCACACTAAATCAAATACGACTTAGCTTTCAGAAAAGATTAAACCAGCTAATGGCACTGGAGTGGGTCATGCCAAGAGTAAGTTTAGTAAAAAGAGAGAGACAGGCTATTGCTTAAACTTTTTCTCCTGGGAACAGAGAGGACTGTGTCTAGGTAGGAACAGGGGGTTCCAGTCCTAATCCCCTCTACCAAGCTCGAATTGGGCTTCTCTCCAACCTCCCCTCAGTCTCCTTCTGGGCTCCAGTGCCATCACTCTTCATCTTCATTTATTTATAGTATATTTTATATTCAAGTCTAAGATTTCACTTTATGAGACTGGTATTCTAAAATATCAGAATGATATGTTTAGAGCTAGCCAGCTTGTTGTCAGAGAGGGTATAGGGAACCTCATGCCTTAATCCAGGGGTCTCAAACCCAATTTACCTGGGGCTGCAGGACACAAAGTTGAGGTGAGGCAGGGCCACATAAGGGATTTCACACAAAAAAGTCCTCAAATGTCATTATTAATAGTTTTAATTATTTCTTCTGAATATGAATAGAACATTGAGTGAAGACCATGAACAGTTTTTCTGAACATGGCATCTTTTGCCTATTCCTTGTTGCCAGAGACTTGACAGCACTTCTCACAAATCTGAACCACATTTGGCTTTAGAGAGGAAGCAGTTGAGACCCTCAGTATGGCTTGAAGAAGATCATCATTAAGTCTAGACCTGTACTTTGACTTATTGAAGTTCAATGTGGAGAATAACATTTCACACAAATATGTGCTCCAAAAAAAGGCACATGTGCACTTGAACATTCAGGAAAACTCAGGGAAGCTGGGGGGGCAATTCTCTCAAAAATTGCCCATGCATGTCTGCTTTTCCACTAATCTCCCTGAACTTGGCTTTGAGATCAGAGTTCCATTACTGGTCAATGAGCTCCATTTGAAGCACAGGATGGGCATCTTGCACATCAAAGGAAAAGGAGTCCACAAAAATTTGGAAAGTTGCTCTGTGCTTTTTTGAAGTCTGCAAATCTGTGATCAAATTCCTTCTCTAGTTTAAAAATAGCATCAACATATTTCTGCATCCACAAGTTCCTTGCATGTTATTAAATGGCAAAGGTTTGTCTGAGAGAGCTGAGATTTCCATAACACAAGTTTTGTGGAGAATGCTCTCATGTTGTCATAGGCAGCACTGATAAGCTGCCCCGGGCCTTGTAACATCTTGTTTAGTACACTCAGCTTATGTGTGATGTCAACAAGGAAAGCTAAGTCCATGAGCCATTTGTGATCACTCAACTCAAAAACAGCATTTCTATCCTTCTTCATGAAGGCTTTCACATCTTCTCTCAACTCAAAAAATCTTTTCAGGACATTTCCCCTGCTGAGCCAATGTACATTGGTGAAATAGACCACATCTCCATATTCTGAATCCATTTCCTCTAAAAAAGCATGGAACCTCCTGTGCTTGAAGCCCTTGGATCTGATTTGGTTGATGCATTTCTCAACAACAGACATCACATTGTCACACAGCAGGCATTTACTGCAAAGGGCCTGCTGATAGATAATGCAGTGAAGAGCAATGGCCTTCTCTACACCCTCCTCTTCAAGTTTTATTGAACAAGTGCCACCAGTCCATTTTTCCTCCCTTTCATCTATGGCGCTCCATCGGTTATTATTCCAACAAACCTCTTCCATGGCAAACCTGCATTCTCAATGGCATCACACAGATGCCAAAATATCTCATTAGTGGTGGTCTGGCCATGCATTGGAATTATTGTGAGCAGCCCCTCTGTCAATTTAAAATTGCAATCAACACCACAGACATAAATTGTGAGCTGCGCAGTGTCTGTTATATCTGTGCCCTTGTCAAGACCAACTGAGTATGCATCAAAACATTTGGCTTTCTCACACAGTTGATGATAAATGTCACTTGACATGTCAGAAATGCGCTCTGCCACAGTGTTGGCAGAAAGGCTGATTTTGCTAAACTGACCTTTCTTTTCTGGACAGATAATAATTGCAGCCTGTAACATGCATTTTTTTAAACAAACTCTCCTTCTGTGAATGGTTTCCCTGCCTTAGCAATCATCTCACTAGCCATGTAACTAGCTTCGACTGATGCAACATTCTCTTTGGTTGCTTTCTTGAAGAAATCTTGTAGACATGCTTTAAGACTGGCAACCCACTTGGCTCTTTCATTTCCTTGATATTTTGCACATTCCTCAGCATGTTTAGTTTAATAATGGCGTTTCAAGTTGTATTCTTTGTGCACTGCAACTTTCTCTTAGCAATAAAGACATGTGGGGATGCCCCTGTGCTCAACAAAGAAATACTGCATCTCCCACTTTTCCTGAAATGGTTTGTGCTCGTCATCAATCTTTCTCTTCACTGCAGGCTTTGATGAAGTCATGAGGAAGGTATGACAAAATCTAATTCTGCAATAAATTTCTCTCCCTTCTCTCCCTTAGGACTCTGATAATGCAAGGGACAGCAGGCAGGAACAATGGAAATGACATCTGCGCTAGGCGCAAAGTATTCACGATTATTTGCTTACCGAATATTCTCAATAAAAAATCACATTAGTAAGAAAAAAATCACAAAAAAAATCACATTAAACATTTGCATACCCTGAACGGAACTGCTTGGGGTATGCGAATGTTTAACGCGATTTTTTTTCTTACTAATGTGATTTTTATTATGGTTATTTGGTAAGCAAGTAATTGCGAATACTGCAATATTTGAAGGCCGACCGTGGTCCACAAATGTTGTATGGAGGGCCGCAAACAGCCCTGAGGCCACGACTTTGATACCCCTGCCTTAATCCTTTCCACCAAATGCAAATGGGGCTGTCTTTTTTAGTCTTTCCCAGCATCCTTCAGGGACCTAGTGTCATTGCTGAATGTTTGTTTTCTGCGGACAGTGAGACCTGTGTCTGGGCTGCAACAAGGAGGCTCCATTCTTAATCCCTTCTACCAAGCTGGAATTGGGCCTCCTCTCAGTCTCCATCTCAGTTACAGTGCCATTACTGAACCCCCCTTGATATCATTAGTCCTCCTTTTCCCAAACCACAAAGTCATTTCAATATATATCATAGACTTCCTGGCGATAGGATCTAGCACCTCTTTCAACACCATGATACTCCAGCACTCTGAACCACTAATTGCAATAATCAATGGGAAGCTAAAGAAGAAATCTACCGAGGAGAATATGGAGAGAAATCCTGATGAATCTCCAAGTCCACCCATACACCTGAACCTTGTAGATGAGGACCTAAAATGAACACTTGTTTAGCAATGGAAGTCATGGAGTCACTAGCCTGAGAAATTAAGAAATTTATGGATGAATAATTCAACCAACTCAAAGAGCTCTTTCAGAAGATGAGAGAATCCATACAAGTTGAACTGAAAGAACTAAAAGTATATGTTAGCAAGCCATAGTAGTAGAATTACATAGGTAGAGAATTGCATAATGAACTTGAAGACAAATTACAAGTTAAGAGTGATAAAGAAGTCAAAAAAGAAAGGATAAACAAAACCATGGAAGAAAATTTACTTAATGAACAAAGACAAGAGAAATAATCTCTGAATTATAGAAATTACAGAAGGGGAAGAGAACAGGAAAGGGGAAGAACAAGTAGTAAGGAGGATAATAACTTTCAAACTAGAGTCCACTACCCAGCAAAACTTTTATTTACATGGAAGGAGGGTTAAAACATTCTCAGACAAAAATAAACTCGCAATATTTGCACTAGCCTATCCTATTTGAGCTACTCAAAGAGCAATTACACAAACCAATCCCCAATTTTACCAACAACAACCCTGCATAATAAAACGGCACAACAACCATTTCAATAGTTTCCTTAAATGTCAACTGATTAAACTCTCCCATAAAGAAAGGATACGGCTCTTTAGATTGAGCAGGTGTCCAATAAACTGCTCTTTAAATATCTATATTAATGTTCTAATGCTTTTAGCTACAGAAAGGGGTGTAGAATGCATTTGGAAGCCATGAACTCCCATTATAGTTTTCACTATAAGTAGTTTTAATGTCTTAATTTTACTATGTCTATAATAACTCCTTGATCTTTTAGTCCACAATAGTTCTTGGAGATATAAGTTGGTCTCCCCAGCTCCACATTGCAATACTATACTATATTAGACTCAGAAGACATAGCTCATTATGATAATGTCATGAAAAATTCTAATCTGTTCATTTTCTAGTTGATTATGCCTGCTAATATAATCTGTTTATGTCCACAGATAGCAAGGAATATATATGCCATGACTCCTGTTACAGAGATTATTCGTTGAATATGTTACTGTAATCTGTTTTCTATTGTGGGTAGTTTACTATTATACTATAATGCTCATGATGTTAGAGTGCTTTTATGAAATAAATGTGAATGCTCAAGACCCACTAGATGATATTTCATGGTGTAGACTCTTCTTACAGTGCTCATGGCCATATCACTTAGTTTTCTAGACTTAAAAATTATGTTTGTTTTTAGGAATGCTTTATACATCATTTAATCCACAAAGCCTTTCTTCAGTAAAGTTTACCCTTACCAATCATGATTGGCCTAGAAAATGGAAAACCTTTACATCTGATTTGCTGGCTTTTTGTTTTTTATGTGTTCTGTCCCATTTTACCTAAATCAGCTTTTCAACTGTAACCCATGGATTGATCCTTAGTGTCTGTCTATGTGTATGCATGTGTGCTTGTATTGGTCATCTCAATGTCTAATGTCTGTCTGTAACATATATAATGTCTGTCTATGTTGTAAACTGTCCTTACCCCTGTGACATATAACTCCACCTCCCCCTTTGCTTACCACATTACAAGTTCTTTTCTAGCCTTTAACTCTCTCACCCCCATTTGTTATTCCCCCCATTTAACCCTTTTTTTCCCTCAATTCTTAACTCTTCAGGAAGTGGAACATTCCTGACCCTATCCAGCTGCCAACTAGCTCCCAAAGTGAAAAGATAGATTCTCAGCAAGAGAAAAAATTACCATGGCTGCTGCTGCTGATTTGCTCTTGACAACTCTTTCCCCCACCTCCTTTCACTGTGGACTGTTGCTTGTTACTAGATTCAGTTTCTGAAAAGCCTCAGATCGAGGACCTTTCCTGATATGTGATTGCTGGGGGCCATTTTTTTAGACTTCACGAGACCAAATCACAGACTGAAGCTGTGCTCTGGATTTTATCTCCCTCCCTAGACTATTTCAAAATACCCTAGGAACATAAAAATACAATACAAAAACCCCTTCGTTACACCTATATTCATTGCAGCACTATTTACCATAGCAAGACTATGGTAACAACCCAGATGCCCTTCAACAGACGAATGGCTAAAGAAACTGTGGTACATATACACAATGGAATATTATGCAGCTGTCAGGAGAGATGAAGTCATGAAATTTTCCTATACATGTATGTACACGGAATCTATTATGCTGAGTGAAATAAGTCAGAGAGAGAGAGAAAAACGCAGAATGGTCTCACTCATCTATGGGTTTTAAGAAAAATGAAAGACATTCTTGCAATAATAATTTTCAGACACAAAAGAGAAAAGAGCTGGAAGTTCCAGCTCACCTCAGGAAGCTCACCACAAATAGTGATGAGTTTAGTTAGAGAAATAACTACATTTTGAACTGTCCTAATAATGAGAATGTATGAGGGAAATGGAGAGCATGTTTAGAGTACAGGCGGGGGTCGGGTGGGGAGGAGGTAGACTTGGGTCATTGGTGATGGGAATGTTGCACTGGTGATGGGGGTTGTTCTTTACATGACTGAAACCCAAACACAATCATGTATGTAATCAAGGTGTTTAAATAAAAGAAAATAGAAAAAAAAGACTTAAAGAGGACATGTATGTCTCCTTTGATTATTTCTTTTGATGTATTTTCTTAATAAGTATAACCCTTACTGTCTATCCTTTAATGTAGTGGCAATTTCATTCATTTTGGAGGATCTATTTAGTAGGGAATTCTAGTAGATAAGTTTCTTTAGTGTTCTGAGTTCATGTTAGATCCATGATTTGGGATTGTTTAGCTTATTATTTTAACCCCATTATGCACCAGTAGTACCATGTGACATTGTTTTTCTTGTTGTTGTTGTTGTTTGCATAGGCACATTAAAATGAGGAAATATTATGTATGAAAACAAGTTCTTATCTAAGAAAGATAGGAATGCATAAATGTTATATTGCAGTGGGGAAAACTTGTCATAGTGACTTGGCTCCTTAGTCTTTAGTAGGTCTGATATTAACCATCCACCCCTGAACCTTGGACACCATCTATGGAAATAGCACTAATTTCTACACCAGCACCAGGAATCGGACTTTTACAAAGCAAGACACTACTGCTGCCCTGGCATTGACTTACTCTAGAATGGGTTCATATGACACCCTGAGGATGTGGCAACAGCAAAAACCTGCTTTCAGGACAGAATTCTCCACTTTGCCACATAATGGTGAGATGACATAAGATCTATACAGAAACGAGGATCTCTAACTACAGAAGCTTGACAGCAACAACCATGTTTGTGAAGAGCTTTTACTGGAACCACAGAGAAAGACTTTGGGATTAGAGAATTTAGCATGCCTGGAGCTGTAGTTGCTCATATCCTGGCATAAGATCAAGGTCTCCCTGTTTTTAGGTCAAAGGCTTTTCCTTTCTATTTTCCCCAAATTTTGTTGTGCTTGTGCAAACAACTGTCACTCACACTCCTTTTTTATTGTAATTTTAATTCTTATCTTTAAAAGAAAATAGTTCACTAAACATTCTGCTTTTGTATTAATGACTTTATTGGAAATACAATAATTTCCACAAATATATTTGCTACTGAGCTTTCTCTTCTTTCTTTTTACGTCTTTTCCATTTTATTTTTTAGTTTTTATTTCTATTTTCTTTCTACTTTTCTCAATAACTTTGCTTTTTCTTATCTTGAAACAAATGTATTATGATCAGTTTTGTCTACTATGTGATGCATTTTCTTTAAATAAAAAATTAAATTGAAAAAAGGAGAGAGATAGGTATAGGGTTGACCATTTTATATGTGGTATATGAAGAAATATAGTTAGAAAATAATCAATGGTTAAAAACAACAGGACCTGAAAACTGATCTATAGAACTAATCTTACCAAAAGAACAGAAAGAGCCCTTAGAAAATGGTAAAGTAAAATGAACATTTTGGTAAAAGGGGTAGCATTGGAACATTTGTATGCATGAAACTTTGCCATTAAAAGTAAATCAACAGGGCCCGGAGAGATAGCACAGTGGCGTTTGCCTTGCAAGCAGCCGATCCAGGACCAAAGGTGGTTGGTTCAAATCCCGGTGTCCCATATGGTCCCCAGTGCCTGCCAGGAGCTATTTCTGAGCAGACAGCCAGGAGTAACCCCTGAGCAACGCTGGGTGTGGCCCAAAAACCAAAAAAAAAAAAAAAAAAAAAAAAAAAAAAAAAAAAAAAAGTAAATCAACAGTGTTTAAAATAATGTATATCTTTTGTTGATCTTTTGGATTGTTTTTTGGATTTCTACTCCATTAACTTCTGGTCTAAGCTTTGTTATTTCCTTCTGCCTACCTATTTTTGGTTCATTTTGTTTATCATTTTCTAATTTTATAAGCTGTGTTATTAAGCTATTCATGTAAACCCCTTTTTCCTTCCTGATGTGTGCTTGAAAAACCAATAATTTTTCTCTTAGTACCGCTATTGCTGTGTCTCACAAATTCTGATAATTTGTGTCTTCATTGTCATTTGAGTTTCTCTCCATTTTTATCTCAATCTTTTGAGTTTCTCTCCAATTTTACCTCTAACCAACTGGTTGTTCAGTAATGAGCTGTTTAATTTACAGGTGTTAATTTTTTTCTTTTGTGTCCCTTTGTATTTCACTTCTAATTTCAACGCATTATAATATGAGAAGGTAGTCTGTACAATTTCTATCCTCTTGATTTTATGGAGGTATGTTTTATGGGCCAGCATGTGGGCTATCCTGGAGAATGATCCATGTGCACTGGAGAAGAATGTGTATTCAGTTTTCTGGGGATGGAGTGCCATATATATATATATATATATATATATATATATATATATATATATATATATATATATATATATATATATATATACTAGCTCACTTTCTTACATTTCTCCTTTCAGAGCTAGTATATTATTGTTGGGTTTCAGCCTGGTTGACCTGACAAGGGGTGACAGGGTGGTATTGAGGCCTCCCATTATTATTGTGTTGCTATTGATGTCTTCTTTCAAATTTGTCAATAATTGTATTAAACATTTTGCTGGTCCCCCACTGGGTACGTATATGTTTAGGAATGTGACTTCTTCCTCTTGTACATATCCCTTAATTATTACAAAATTTCCATCTTTATCCCTAATAACTTTTCTAAGTTAAAATTTTCTCATCTGATATTAATATGCCCATTCCAGCTTTTTTAAGGGATTTGCTTGCTTGGATGATTTTCTCCAACCTTTGAATTTGAGTCTGTTTGTTCTGACTATTCAGATGTGGTTCTTGTAGGCAGCAGGATATTGGATTCAGCTTTTTAATCCATTTTGCCACTCTGTGTCAAAATGTGTGCACTTTTAACTGGTGCATTTAGTCCACTAATGTTCAGATAGATAATTGTCATGGAATTTAGTGTCATCTTTATGTAGGAGTTTGGTGTGTCTGTTGGTCTATCTTGTCTTAAAGTAGACCTTTCAGATTTTCTTTTAAGGATGGTTTTGAGTGTAAAGTTTCTGAGCTGTTGTTTATCTACAAAGCTGTATATACTTCCTTCAAACCAAACTTGAGTTTAGCTGGGTGCAGAATTCTAGGAGAAGCATTCATATCATTGTGTTTTGTGATTATACCCCACCACTGTCTTCTTGCTTTGAGGGTTTCTTGTGACAAGTCTGTTGTAAATCTTAAGGTTGCTTTTTTGTACATAATTTCCCTTTTCTATCTTGTTGCTTTCAGTATTCTATCTCCTATCTTTGTAATTTGTCACTGTACTAGGATGTGTCTTGGAATGGTTTTCTTTGGATCTCTTTTAACAGGTACTCTTTGGGTGCGCAGGGTTTGGTTGAATGCAATCTTTAGCTCTAGGAGTTTCTCGGCAGTGATGTCCTTGACTATTGATTCTTCATGGATTTTCTTCCTGGGCTTCTGGGACTCCAATGATTCTTATATTGTTTCTGTTGAGATTATCAAACATTTCTCTTTTCCTCTGTTCCCGTTCTTTGAGGATATTTTGTTGTTTTTGTTGTCTGATCATTTGCATTAAGGCACTTTTCCAATTTATTCTGTTTTATGGAGTTGTTATGCATCTTATCTTCCAGCTCACTGATTTCGTCCTCAACTTCTGTTACTCTTTTAAAGAGGTTTTCAAGTGTGGTTTTCACTTCACCTACCAAGTTTTTCAGTGCCATTATTTCAGTTTGTAGTTTTCTCATTTCTATTTTCATATCCTCTTGTTTCTTATTTGTGGTTTGTTCAGCTCAATCCATGCTTTTTTTGAGTTCTGTGAACATCCACCATATTTTTTCTCTAAATTCCACAGAAAAATACAATACAAAAATGTGTTCTGCACAGCTATATTCATTGCAACACTATTTACATTAGCCAGAATTGGGAAACAATCCAGATGCCTAACAAAAGATGAGTGACTAAAGAAACTGTGGTACTTACATACAATGGAATATTATGTAGCTGTCAGGAAAAAATGAAGTCATGAAATTTTCCTATACATTAGTGCTTCTTAAATAGTGGGGTGTGCCCCCGGGGGGCACAAGGTTCCATAAATTGGGGTGCGTTTGACCTCGGCAAACATTGTCATAACAAGATAAGCCCCATGTTTATGTCACTTTATGTCTCTGGAACTGAGAGTTGTTGTGTCCTGCTTCAAACCCTGCTCTGAAAGCTATGCATTGCAAAACGTGCTCATTTTAGCCATTAATTCAGACATCACCTCTAATTAAAAAATCAGCTCAAATTACATTATATATTTTTTGCAGGTTAAAGTTATTTTTAATAAAGATACTATTTACAGTTGCGTGGGGGGGGCATAAAAATGTTTTCTTCTTCTAGGGGGCATGACAGAAAATAATTGAGAAGCACTGCTATACATGGATGGAAATGGAAACTATTATGCTGAGTGAAATAAGTCAGAGGGAGAGAGATAGACACAGAATAATCTCACTCGTCTATGGGATTTAAGAAAAATAAAAGACTGGGCCAGAGTGGTGCAGCAGCTGTAGGGCATTTGCCTTGCACGTGGGTGACATAGGATGGACTGCGGTTCGATCCCCCAGCTTCCCATATGGTCCCCAAGCAAGGAGCGATTTCTGAGTGCATAACCAGAAGTAACCCCTGAGTGTCACTGGGTGTGGCCAAATAACCGAAAACCAAAAAATAAAAATATTATTGTAATAATACCCAGAGACAATTAGTGATGAGGGCTGGAAGGACTGGCCACGATATGAAGCTTACCACACAGAGAGTTAAGTGCAGTTAGAGAAATGACTACTCTAACAACTATCATGACAACTGTAGTGATTGATAAAAGTAGAATGCAGACAAGGGGGAGGTAGGAAATAGGGGGGCATTGGAGGTGGGAAGGTTGCACTGTGTAGGGGAGTATTCTTCTCTTAAAACTGAAACCCAACTGCAAACATGTTCGTAATCATGGTGCTTAAATAAATATATCATTAATAAAATATACATCTTATATTTTTAAATAAGTAATTGGGTGATAAATGACTACTGTTATATGGCTATGAAAATTTTCATTAGTATGCTATGCATTATCATCCAAACAGTGAGTATTCATTTTTAAACTTTATAGGAATCCCATTCTTTCCTGAATTTGCTGGAAAAATTACTAACCATCTCTCCATTTTCTCTTGCCCTGTCTTAAAATTTCAGCTTTTCTCTCTGCCAACACCATTTCTCTTCTTCAGTCACGCCCCATCTTCTAAATACAAGTTGACATCTCTCATCCATTTCACTAGTATCCTTTCTCCCATTCTCTTTATACTCATATTTTTTTATTATTCTTCAGTATCATTGTGTTCAAATTTGGAAAGAGTGGGTATAAATGTCTTCAAATACTTGTTTCAATTTAAAATTTTCTTAGAAATAATTTTCCTATGAATGCCTGTTAGAAATTATTAATTTTAACATTTAATCCCAGGCCTCTTAAATTGTTGAATAATACTATTTTTATGCTGCTCCACTAACAGACTCAGATTTTATGCTTTTTTCAGTGGAATGAATTAGAAATTTTGAAAATCTTATGACACTATATAAGGTCACATGTAATATTAGAAATTTGACTGTATTTTTATATTCCTGTTTTATTTTTTCCATTATATATTTTCCTTATTTATAGTTATGCATGTTTATTTTAATTATATTTTGATAAGCTAGGCCTTATATTAAGAATACATACATATCTATCTTAATCTGTTAGTTAACTTTATCTTAAATTGATTATTTTCTTATTCTTCTTAGTATTATTGTGTTGCCATTTTTGTAACTATAACTGCCTAATTTGTGGACTTTAATTTTCTTATATTTAAAAAACAGGCTTAAGGCTGTATTATTGTGTTATTTTATTATAAATAATGTATAATCTGGGTATTATTTATGAGAAGTTATCATTGATTTAACAATTTCATAAATGTTAATTAATTAACTACTTATAGTTTAAGTATTATAGGATGAGATATGCCATTTTTTTATACATTTTATGAAGAGGTTTGGGGCACACCCAGTGGTACATACCATATGCAGTGTCAAAATCAGCCATACACACATACAAGTATTTGGGCTACATTAACCCCTGTATTATTTATCTGGTCTACATGATTTCTTACTAGAGAATATTTTTATAATTTCCATTATGACTCCAAAGCAGGGTTATTACTCCTAAATTTGCAAAAAACTAAAAAATGTCTTATTATGGAGACAAAATGATGTATTGTTAGATATATTTATTAAGTCAACTCTATTGGATTTCCCTGTCCTTTTGCTGAAGTACATCACTGGCTTAAAAGGATGAAAAGCCTAAAATAAAAATTTTCAAGTATTGGAAAATCTGAAAACGTTCTTATTTTACCATTTAATTGACAATTTGACTGGATTGACAATTACTTATTCAAAGAAATCAAACGAATTATTTATTTGTGTTCTAGAACTCAAGGTTATTTATATACTCTACATAGAGGTCTATTTTTGTCTATTTTGTTTGGAAGTGACTCAGAGAGAGGATTTTGAGTATCCCTGGTTTTGGCATTTCTGTCAGATTATCCTTGTATACACATTTTATAATTTCTCTCAGTGTGATTATGTGGAGAAGAAAGTTTCATAATGCTTCATGTATTATGAAGTTTATTCTTTATTACAAACTAATATACACTATGCTGGTTAACATATTTTTCTGCCAAATTTATTCAATATGTCTGAATAGTCAGGATTGCATTTATGTAACATTTTAGCACACAATTTTTGTAAGTAGTTTTTGTCACTTTGTTTTAAATATAATATTTTCTGTAAGAATAATGCAGTTAGATTTCTTTATGTGAAAATTGTTCTTCATTAATAAATAAACTTCATAGATTTTTTCTTACATTATATGTGGCCCCAACTGTGGTATATTGAGTTCTTCCTTGTTTTTCATCTTTTATTTCTTTAACTTGGCTTGTATTTTCTCAAAACATAGAAATATATGTATATATTATTTTATGTTAACATAAAATGCTATTTACGTTTGAGGCTTTCTGTAAATAATTCTTTAACACATAGTTATTTGTTTAATTTTCAGTCAAGAGAAATATGGTTACACTTCTTTCTGAAGTTCTTGTTTTACCCCTCATAAACACTAGAAAATTTGGAGGATGGGGGCGTTTTTGAGCCACTTCCAGCATTATTCCAAGGGACTACATGCAATTCTCAGGGTAACCACATATTCCTAACTCTGTGCTCAGGGTTCATACTTGGCAGTTCTGGAAATCGGACCAGGTTTAGCCACATGCAAGATAAGTACCTTACAACTTTTACTATATGTCTCTGCCCCAGACAAATGTTTATCCACACTTGCCACTTCACAGTTGAAATACACCCTCGGATCACTACTAGTCACTTATATTCACAACAGTAAAAGAATAAATAAAAGGTTGTTATTGTTTTCCCTCTTTCTCTTTAATATGGACAAAGTTTAATGCTGATGTTTTCTTGTTGCATGAATACCTGAATGCATGTTTCTGTCAAATGTTTTCTGTTCTTCAAATCAATTTTATTTACAAAAATAGGTAACATGCTGAAATTGAAAGTGTGCTACCTCAACTCTTCACCAACTCTGATTCAATTTCCGTGATTTATAGGCAATTACAGAGGAACCATCTCTCCAGAGTGAAATGGCATGCTCAAGATCACACAGCAAACGTAATACAAAGTGGAGACTTTGACCCTCCAACTTCAGTTCTCACGACATCGCAAAACAATGGGTCCACCTGACACAGCCCTGGGGTTAACACAATACTGCCTTGTTTATAGAAACTAATAGACTGTACCTGAAATTGAATTGTAGTGAAGTTTTTCATTTTAACTTTATTTCTAAAGTAACACTGCATTATAACAATAGATAAGCTCCAAAGATTGTCTCATTGAAAAATCAACATTTTATAAACTAAAGTCATCCTAGAATATCTAATTGTGTCTTTCACCAGCCATTTATTCTTTTGGCCCAAGTTTACCTGACCATCTTCCCTTCTGTTAACCACTAACTGAGTGTACAATCCAACAGTTATTTCTATTTTATTCCACTCACCTGCCTATTTATTTTCACTGTATAACACATATGTGAATTACATAGTATTTGGCATTCTCTACATGGTTCATTTTACTAAACTTAATACCTTTTTAGCATATCATATTGTTGAAAATTACAGAATTTCTTCTTTTTTATAGATGAAATTTTTTCCTTTACGTAAATAGACCACATGTTCTTTATACATTCATCAGTCAATGGACACTTAGGTTGTTTCCAATGTTTCACTTGTAAGAAATGTCCTAATAAGGGGCCGGCAAGGTGGCACTAGAGGTAAAATGTCTGCCTTGCAAGCGCTAGCCAAGGAAAGATCGCAACCGCGGTTTGATCCCCCACTGTCCCATATGGTCCCCTGCCAAGCCAGGGGCAATTTCTGAGTGCTTAGCCAGGTCTAACCCCTGAGCATCAAATGGGTGTGGCCCGAAAAACCAAAAAAAAAAAGAAAGAAAAGAAAAGAAATGTCCTATTAAACATGAAAATACCAATATCTCTTTGAATTATTGTCTTGCACTTTTTCAGCTAAATGCACTAAATAGGATAACTACTAATAATTTTTATTTTAAATTTTTTGAGGAATCTCCTTAATGCTTCCTGTGGTGGCCGTTCCAGTTTAGATTTTCCTAGTGTTTGCATTTTATGCCATTCTCACAGGCAGGAGGTGATACTTCACTATTGTTTTGATGCTTCACTAGTGCATATATATATATATATATTATTTTGGGGCCATACCTGGTGATGCTCAGGTGTTACTCCTGGCTATGCGCTCAGAAATTACTCCTGGCTTGAGAAATCATATGGGACACTGGGGATCGAACCCAGGTCTGTTCTGAGTTAGCCACATTCAAGGCAAATTCCTGATCATTGTGCTATGGCTCCAGCCCCACTAGTGCATATTTTTTAATAATAAGAGATAAACAATTTTACATGCCTATTGGTCATTTGTATGTCTTATTATGGAGAAGCGTCCATTCAGATTCTCTGCATATTTTTAATAATTTTATTTGTACCGTTTTACAAATTCTTCCTATATTTGTATATTAAGCCCCTGTTTAACAAGTGATCTAAACATGCTTTAATCTTGCAAACCTACTCAGATGAGTCCTACCTTCAACCTTATGGGGAGAAGGAATACCCTGTTGTGAAATACCTTCGCCAACCAATCTACCTGAAAGTGAAAATCTTAAACAGGACTGACCCCAACATCAAGTTGGTCTTAGATGACTGCTGGGCAACACACATCTCAGACCCAACCTCTCACCCCCAATGGAATATTATCGTGAACGGATGTGACTGTAACCTCGACAGCCACAAGACTACTTTCTCATCCGTGCCCTATCCTAATCTCTACTAGAGATCTGATGTGAAGACCTTTGCCTTTGTATCACAAACCCAATTGTTCTCTAATCTGGTCTACTTCCACTGCAGCTCCTTAATCTGCAATCATCTCTCTCCTCACTCCCCTCTGTGTTCTTTGGCTTGCAATGTTACAGAGAGGAAGAAGTGAGAACTTGGACACAAACCCAACCTCTCTCCAGCCACAGAGGTCACAGAAGAGAAAATGATAGTAAGTCTTTCAGGACCCATCCTTCTGCTGCCAGATGACTCTGTTTCATTCAGAACTGTTGTGGGCTCCAAAGGACATGGAATTTTTGTGATTATTTCTTTTAGTGCTGTGGCTGCTGTGGTTACCTTGGCAGGCATCATTGTGGTGGTTGGCCTCATCTGTCACCTACATAAGAAAAAAAAACCATGACGTTAAATTCCTAATTGGATTTATCTAATAAAGGCATTGAAACAGTGAAAAAAAAGTGATCTAAAAATATCTAAATAAATGGGATATATTTTTGTTGAGATACATATTTTATTATGCAAAAGCTTTTCAGCTTGCTAAAAAGAATTTTGTTTTAGGATAACACTTAGATAATGGCTCATTAATGGCTATGCATGCAGAAATTACTCCTATCAGTGCCTAGGCGACCATATAGGATATTGAGATGGAATCTAGGTTGTATGGAATCTGGCATGTACTTTACTTGCTGTGCTATCTCTCCAGCCTGTTTATTATGGCCTATCTTCTCCTTGTCATTAAATTCAAATCCCCAAATATATCTAAGGCCACTATGAAGAAGTGTATGATCTCTGGTTTTAATATTATTTATTATCATATTAAATAACACTTGTATTGATTCTATGTTCTAGCTTATATTCAAGTTTTATTACAGTATAAATCAATTTATATTTTGATGTGATATATTATGTAGTATTATTTGGCATAAGATAATATGGTGTGAGATTAATTAGTGGGAGATGGTACGAAATTAGAGTTTCAGCCCATATTTATAGATGTGGCTATCAAATTTTTCTAGCATCATTTACTGATGGGAATTTACTTGCTTTGTAAGATCTTTACTCTTTTATTGTAAATTAGTTCTCCAGATATATGTTGTTTTACTTCTGTGATCTCAATTCTGTTCAATTGCTCTGTATGCCTGTTTTTACTCCAATTCTAGACGGTTTCAATTACTATTGCTTTTACTATACTTTGATGTCTGATAGCGCACCTTCATTTCTTTTCTTATTTTCCTTAAAAATGTTTCTATGAATGGAGGTCTTTTGGGATTCTAAATATGTAGTCTTGTCTTGTTTCTGTGATGAACAAATTTTGTATTATGATCAGTTTTGCACTGAGTCTGTTAGGTAATATAGTCATTTTAATGTGGCTATATTTTCTAATAATAAACTTTATCATCTCAGTATGCCTTCTTCTATTGCTTAAAATAATGATATGCCTCTTGCTGTAATCCCTTATATATGATCCATCTTTGTCTCTTGTAATCTCTTTTGGTTTGGAAGTGCCTATCAAATTTTCCCACTGGCATGAAATTCTAGTTTCTATCCTTTCACTTTAGATATGTCTGCTTTACAATTTAGGTGAATTTCTTATAAACAGAGCAGCATTGGATCTTACATATTATCAGTCTGGCCACCATGTACTTTTGATTAGTGAACTAGGTCCATTTATATTAAGGGTGATTATTGCTGCATGTCTTTAATGTTCCTATTTTATTAGTTTATTTCCTTTGTTGTTGCATTTTGGCTTTGATTTTTCAGCTTCACAGGGTAAGTTTTCTCATCTCCTATCTTGTCTTGGGAGTCTAGTATTGGCTAGTTCTTACCAGTCTTGATGTATTTGTGATGGTCTTTATTTCTTCTCTATATTTGAAAGAAAAATTTGCAGGATGCATTGTTTTGGGATATTAATTTTTACTGTTTGAATATTGATTATGTGATTCTTTCTTTTGGATGTGTACACTTTCTGCTGAGAAGTCTCCTGGGAGTATTTTATTGCTTTGTGTCCCTAGTCACCTTCAATCTTGTTTCTCTGTTCTGAACTCTTGAGAATTTCACAAAGAACATATTCTCTTTCATTTTCTATCTCTATTATGGGTCTATATTTATATTGTATTTACTAATATTATTAGAGAGCTCTCCTGGAATTTTTTTCTTTTTTATTTTTAGAGTTTAGTTATTCTTTCTGCTAAATCATTTGTACATAATTCTCTTGGAGCTCACTGATTTATTCCACTATTTGGCAATTTTCTTTTCTTCTGTACTGCACTTGATTTCATATCAAATTCCTGAAACTGTTCTTTTTATATTTAAAGCTTCAGTTTCTACCTTTTTTTCTTTCTTTAAAGCTCATTAGTTTGCTTACCTGCATTGTCTTATGTCTCTTTGATTAACTTTTCTCCCTTCCCTTAAATTGTATTTGCAATTTTGAGGTCTACCTAAAAAATGAGAGATAATCTTCTCTGTCTTTGAGGATATGATCTGGTTGTTTACTCCTCAGAATGCCAAACTCAAATTGCCATACTTGTATTAATCGGTGCTGTCCATTTTACTACACTAAATTTCCCCATTTTCTAAGTTCCAAGCAATTTCAAGAATGTTTGTGTCTTTTCCCAACATATAATAGAGTGGCTTCATTTGATTTAATTTTTTATTCTAATAAATATGGAGAATTGACCTCACAGTTGATAAGCAAGGTAGGAGAGGAATTGCTATTATGTAGCTACTATTAAAAGATTGTTGAGGAAGATGGAAAGATCTTGTTTCTCTTGAGATTCTAGCTGTAGAACCCATCAGCCCCCAAAGTGCGTAGTACTGCATTAAGGCATGAACAGTTTAATTCAAGGAACTTGAACTGTTTACTTTGTTGCCAGAGTTCAAGTTCTGCAGGACTATCCCAGTCCCTCTGTAAGAACTTCACTTTGCTGGAGTGTCACACAATGAATCTCATACAGTTGGATCATCAGAGCTCCACCACTTTTTCTGTTCTTTCTGTCCTGGGGCCACTGACAGTCCTGCATACTGTGTTCTTTATGAGACACTGAAGCTTCACTATTCTTATTTGCATTCTATTCAATTAATTGGAGTCTCTATTAGAGTCTAAGATGCAAGTAGCTCTTCATTCTCATTCTGTGCTATATACGATTCACTCATGCTGGTTTGGTTTATTTTAACTCTTCCTCTCAGAAGCAAAACTCAGACCCTTCTCTACCACCATATTGGTGGCACATGCCTATTTCAAGTCGTTAATGAATGCTTGTTTTATTATAGGTATTTTAAACTAAAAAATAACCAATAGTCTAAATTCCAGTAATATTTCATATTCTTTTGCCTTGAAAATTACTAATCTGTATCAAACATATTTGAAAATAAGCATATAGTGCCCAATTCCAACATTGTAAAAATACCAGGCAAAGCAAAAACCATATTCTAAAAGGCTAACAGTACATAGTGCAGATGTTGTACACACTGAGAAGGTTTTCTTTAAAATGTTCTTATATTATTACAATTTTACATAGTATAGATCACTTTTATTACAATGAAATTACACATACTAGAATATAGAAAGATCCATGCTTAGTAAATTTTAAACTGTATGTTTGGTTTTGGAAAGTATAGAATTTTCTTTCTTCAGTCTAAATAAAACCTAGTAATTTCCATATTTTTGCTACTCAGTTTCCAGCCTCTTGTGGATAAATGAAAGTGCTAAGTTGATTTTTGCTTTGGCCTAAGGTGAAGTTTCTTGAAGCTAACTTATGTTCCTATTTAGAAAAATTATATCAAGTTTTAAAAAAAATTAAAAAATGTATGTTTAGGGGCCAGAGAGATAGCACAGTAGTAGGGCTTTCCCCTGGCATGTGGCCGATCTAAGATGGACCTTGGTTCAATCCCTGGCATCCCATATGGTCCCCGAGCCAGGAGCGATTTCTGAGCGCATTGCAGGAGAAACCCCTGAGCATCACAGGGTGTGACTCAAAAATCAAAAAAAAAAATGTATGTTTAAAATATGTTAAGACTATTATAAGAAGCCAAATTCACAAAGAGAACCTCAAAGAATACAGGTCTCAGAACTGGCATGATAGTACCACTAGGAGAGTCCTTGCATTGCATGCTGCAGATCCCTGTTCAACCCCCAGCATCCCATCACATATAGTATTTGGAACCTACCAAGAGTTACTGATAAGTTAGAGCCAGGAATAAGTACAGGTTGTGCTCAACCCCCTCCAAAAAAGAAAGTAAATCTGTTTAGAGTATCTTCCATTAAGTTGCTTTGAGAAACTTGGTAGCAGAAAGGAACACAGAAATGGACCATAATGACAAAACATAGAAATCTTTCAGGGATTTTTATCAATTCACATAATGAAGAACAAATTAGTGACAAGGCCAACAAGAGAGCCACAACTTCAGAGGCTACTATAATGATTTAAAAAAAAAAAAAAGGTCCACTTGCAGGCATCCTGACATTGTAGCTTCCTCTTCATTGTAAGAATTAACACTGCATTTTAAAACTTCTGAAATGAAGAGAGTAAAAGACCAAGAAAAATGTCACTGAACAGTAGAGAAAATATTTTGAAGTTGCATCATAGGTTTCAACAGATTAAAAACTGGAGTGCAGAACACATCAAGGAGAAATTTAACTGAACTCTCTGTAAATCTAAAGAATAAAATAAGGGGAAATAGTAAATAAATTAAGAATAACAAAAGAAATTGCTAAATCCTAAATTAGACTGATACCATCTGCCCCCCACATATTTATTTGCCTGTGAGAGCAAAAAGTAAACTCATGCTGGAGGAAGATACTATCATTAAAGCCTCTATCATATTTTAGACATGATATGAGAAATAGAATTAAAAATTCGAAGAACAGAAAGGGAAAATAGAATCTAGGAACATATTTATGAAAGGCAAATATCTGGCATATAGGTATGTAGGGGGATGAAGCAACAGTACTAGTATCATGCTTGCCTTGCAGACACCAAACCCATATTGGGTACCTGGAACCCCATGTGATTCCTAAGCTGCACCAGGAGTCATTTCTGAGTGCAGAGACAGGAGCAACTCCCGTGTCACTGGGTGTGATCACAAAATTTTTTTTAATAAGAGGTATTTAAAAGTGTGAATGTCCATAGAATATGAATAAACAGACTTTATGGGCAGGGTGTCCCCTTTCAAAACAATCAAATATATACATATCTCTATATATATACGTGTGTATATATGTTTATGTATATATATGCATGTGTTTATATATCACAATATCACATACTGCTGAGGCATAAACAGACTTTTGGGAAAATGGCTAAAGAATTTCCAAATAGAGAGTGAGTTCATTGAGAGAAAAGACTATCAATATAAATAGCCAGAAGTCTTAGACATTCTCCTTTTGCTCTGGCATATTTACCACCTTTCTGTTTATAAAATCATGTGTAATCATTAACAAGAAAGAAATGCAGAAAAATATTGGCATTCTCATCGTAACAATTAAATTAGGATGTATTTTAAAAATGCAATACCCTTTTCAAATGCAGAATGTTCCTCTTTAATTTATCTTTATTAACTGTAAAGCAATGTGCCTATGGATTAGGATTTTTAAGAGCTCTACAACTTTATATCTAGAATTTAATGTTGAGAAACAAATAAACCTGGAATGGAAAGAAGATAATTCCCTCTTTTAAACCTGACCCATCAAGATAGAGTCTCCAATTTTCTTAAGACAAGTTCAACAACAGCTTTACTACATCATTTATCTTCCCAAAGTTAGCTTAATTGGAAAGATTGGGAATAATACAGGAAAAAGTGCTCAGTGTGTATATAAAATGATTTCTCACTGAATAAAAGAGACTTCTCTCATTAGTATAATCTGTACTATACAAATAAAAGAAAAATAGATACATTGATGAACTACAAGAAGCTGAATTATTTTCAATCCTTTAAAGAATATAGTATCTGGGGCTCAAGTAGCAGAACACCGGGCTAGTGTGTGCAAGACTCTGAGTTCAAAACAAGGCTCAAACACTTCAAAACAAGGCTGTTCCCTAAGTATTTAGAGAAAAACTATTGAATTCATTCCTTAAAAATAAACACCAAGAACCAAACAGAATGAGGAGAGAGAAGAATTTATTTATTTAAGAATTTATTTAACACAAAACCTTAGGAAAAAATTTCAAATGCAACAAGACTAAGTAAATTAATCAGAGAATTCTTGAAAGTAATGATCAGAATAATGCTGATGGCGACTAAAAAAAATGATATATGGACTAACTAAAAACTCAATGAAGACAGAAACTATGAGAAAGGTGCAACTACAAATCAAAAGTGCAAAGAATTTAGCCCTTGAAAATAAACTCACAACAGAGAATTCAACAGTGAAGAGGATTTAACTGGAAGAGACTGCTAGTAGAAATCATCTAAACACATAAATAAAGAAAACATAGATAATAATGTTGTTGTTCTTGTTTTAATAACAAGAGAAAGTAGTTGAGCAACAACAGGTGATTCATAGGTGATTCAACAGGTGATCTAGATTCATATCCAGAGACAACACATTTCAAACAACATGAGGCCAAACATACATTATAATTAAAGTTTTTAAAAGGTGTGGAAAGTAGTAAAAGCAGCAAAGGAAGCAAATATAAGTAAATTCCTATTCCTTTAATTGTGTTCTTCAACAAAACACACAGCTCAGAAAGAAAAGGCATAATATATTCAACCAATTGAGTAAAAGATTCTCCTAGAATATTCTACCAAGCCAGGTTATCTCAGAGATGAAGGAATGATAAAGAACTTTATTGATAACCAGAAAATTGAATTTATCTCCACTAACCAAGACTTGCAAGGAATACTAAAGATATGTCTGTAGAATAAAAGAAACCCCTCCCTAAAAACTGTAAGGCTCTGTATAGTTAAAAGGGAAGGGGAGAAGAAAGTTATAATGAGGAATCAGAATGACATGAGATTAGCTTACATGACTATAGCTTAGAAATCACATGTATAAATCTCAATACAGTAATCTCAAGGAAAAAAATACTTAGAAGTAGTAAGATAAAAGCTAAAACACAAAGGAGATACTTAGAAAAATGACAAATTATAAATTATTTTTCTAAGTGTTAGTAGCCTCATCTTACCAATAAAAAGGCACAAATAAAATAGAAATTATGGATACAATGGAAACTATAACTTCTACTGTAAACATATAGACACAAAAATAATCAAGAATTTAATGGAAATTTCTTTAAACAATTCCACAAGTAAATGATTATCTAAAAATGGCATAGTTATACCAGATAATTATGCTTCAGCTAAAATAAATAAAATGTAATGAAGTAATATTTATTTTCTTTTATTTTTAACTAACTTTCTTTCTTTTACAATTTTTTAATTTAAACTTTGTGATTACAAAGTTGTTCAAATTAGGTGTCAGTCTTACAATGTATGACCCCTTCATCTATAAGCATTTCCCACCAGCAAATTCCTCAGTTTCATCCCACCCTTTCCCATGCCTGCCTCTAGGGCAAGCACTTTGTGCCCCCACTCTTGCTTTCATTTTTTCTCTCTCTTCTTTTACTTTTTAGAAACTTAGTTTGCACTATTGTTAATGAATGAATACCATGCATATAACTTTAAGTCTATCCAGTCATTAAAAAAGTTGAAATAATGTCTTTTTACAACAGCATAATGGAACTGGAGAGAATTTTGCTAATTAAGTAAGAAAAAATAGGAATACTAAATGGTCTCACTCATATGTAGTATATAAAAAACAAACCATCAGGGCACACAAAATTAAATGCAAACAAATCCTTGAACTCAGATTTCAGAACTAGTATACTAAGGAGAGAAGAGAGAGATAATTCAAGGTTGCACCCTCCCCCAAAAAACGAAAGAAAGAAAGAAAGAAAGAAAGAAAGAAAGAAAGAAAGAAAGAAAGAAAGAAAGAAAGAAAGAAAGAAAGAAAGAAAGAAAGAAAGAAAGAAAGAAAGAAAGAAGAAAGGAAGGAAGGAAGGAAGGAAGGAAGGAAGGAAGGAAGGAAGGAAGGAAGGAAGGAAGGAAGGAAGGAAGGAAGAAAAGGAAGGAAGGGAAGGAAGGAAGGAAGGGAGGAAGGAGGAAGGAAGGAAGGAAGGAAGGAAGGAAGGAAGGAAGGAAGGAAGGAAGGAAGGAAGGAAGGAAGAAGAAGGAAGAGAGAGAGAAGAAAGAAAGAAAGAAAGAAGAAAGAAAGAAAGAAAGAAAGAAAGAAAGAAAGAAAGAAAGAAAGAAAGAAAGAAAGAAAGAAGAAAGAAAGAAAGAAAGAAAGAAAGAAAGAAAGAAAGAAAGAAAGAAAGAAAGAAAGAAAGAAAGAAAGAAAGAAAGAAAGAAGAAAGAAAGAAAGAAAGAAAGAAAGAAAGAAAGAAGAAAGAAAGAAAGAAAGAGAAAGAGAGAGAAAGAAAGAAAGAAAGAAAGAAAGAAAGAAAGAAAGAAAGAAAGAAAGAAGAAAGAAAGAAAGAAAGAAAGAAAGAAAGAAAGAAAGAAAGAAAGAAGAAAGAAAGAAAGAAAGAAGAAGAAAGAAAGAAAGAAAGAAAGAAAGAAAAGAAAGAAAGAAAGAAAGAAAGAAAAAAGAAAGAAAGAAAGTAAGAAGAAAGAAAGAAAGAAAGAAGAAAGAAAGAAAGAAAGAAGAAAGAAAGAGAAAGAAAAAAAGAAAGAAAGAAAGAAAGAAAGAAAGAAAGAAAGAAAGAAAAGAAAGAAAGAAAGAAAGAAAGAAAGAAAGAAAGAAGAAAGAAAAAGAAAGAAAGAAAGGATGTACCCAGTGGCTTATTGTAGAGATAGTGATATGTTAGTGGGGGCTGGGCTATGGTAACATATTTTAATAGGCATAAAATTGTACCCAAAAACATAGTCATATAAAGCAATATTATCTCAATAAAAATATTTTTATAATAAAATGTGTGTAATATACCTATAATGGCCTACCTTAGTTTCAAAGTAAAAATACATGAGATAAAATAATTCAACTTTCCCTTTTTTTTTTTTTTTTTTGATTTTCAGGCCACACTTGATGATGCTCAGGGGTTACTCCTGCCTATGCACTCAGAAATCGCTACGACATTGGGGGACCATATAGGATGCCAGGAGATAGAACCGCGGTCAGTCCTGGGTCAGTCATACACAAGGGAAACACCCTACCGCTACGCCATTGCTCCAGCCCCTTAACTTTCTTAAAAGATAATACACTGTTAAGTTTTTAGTGGCTCTCCACAAAACTTAAAAAGTTTGATGGTATTATTCTAAGTTTAGTAAATCAGAGAGCAAATAAGAAATGATCTATTATTTCACATACAACTGAAAGTTAAACTAAAAATTACATTTTTAAAAAAAGTCTTGTATCTTTCAGACAAGAGGCTGTGTGCTCATAAAATAAGTGAAGGCTGTCAAAGGTAATAACTTCCAGGTACAAGATAAATGTAAAGCTGGAAATATAATACAGCAGATAAGGCTTTTGCCTTGCACATAGGTTTGATTCTTAGCACCCCATAAGGTCCACTGAGCCAACTCTGGAGTGATCCTTGAGTGAGGAGCTAGTCCTGTACATCACTGGGTATGCTACCCCTTAAAAAGTTTAAAAAACAAACCAACAAACTTAAAACTTAAATATTGCACATGGTAATTACAGGAAGCAAAGCTGTATAGTATTGAACAGTCACTGAAAATGACCTTACACATCATATTCAAAGTCACTAAGAGACTAGATCTTAAAAGTTCTCACAATCACACAAAACACTTGTAGCTATTAAGTAATTAAAGTTAACTGAATAACCTGGTAACCATTTAATAATTTATCTCTAATAAATGATAATTGTATTATATACCTTAAAAAACTAATTCATGATAACTCCAATAGAAAATAAACAACAAAAATAGGTCTGACTGGATGTTATCTAATTTTATAAGAGAAGTTTATTTCACTTATACTAAATAGCTATAAATTGAAGTTGAAGAAATATAAAAATAGTTAGCCATTAATATGATATCATAACTCTCCAAGTTAGTAATTAAAATATGGCATATATATGTTGTATTAGCATTTCCAAAATTCAGGATTCCCTGAATTTTTATCATTCAAAAGAACATATGTACGTAATTATTCATTACAACACTGAGTACAATAACTGAGATATGGAATGAAGCCATATATCTAACAATTAGATGAGTCAATTATGAAGATTTAGTATATATACAATGAGAATCCTATGCAACTGCAAGGAAAGTGGAAAGCATGAAATTTGCTACACCTTGGTTGAAACTACATAGGATAGCATGTTAAGCAATATCAGAATAAGAAAGACAAACATGAGATGATCTCACTTAGCTGAGGAATATGATATAATAGGACGAGAACTGCAAGATATCAAAGAAATAGATATAAAGATTACCTTCAACCCTAGATTATAGAACTCATAAAAGGAAAGACAAGAAATCAAGGAGGAAAAGTAAAAAGAGGTGGATATGAGGTAACAGGAGGGGCAAGACCACATTAACAGTGTAAAGGTGGTGGCCAGCTACATATAGACCTCTGAGCTAACAGAAATAAAACCTCAAAACCCAAGCTAAACAACCCAATTTAAAAAATGCACTGTCAAGGAAATATGCTGAGTTAGGAGGGAAATTGAGGATATTGGTAGAAAAAGTTGACATTGGCAATAGAGTTGTCATTGAAATATTGGGTGCCTAAAACTTAGTGAAGAATGACTTTGTAAATTATAGTGCCCAGATAAATATTTTTCTACACTTTTAATAATTAAGATACCCTGAATTTTAAATAATATTTTTAATAATTCAGATATTCTGAATTTTAAATAACATTAGGGATTTTCATTAGGATTTTAGTACATTTATGATAATGCTATACTTGGGATGTACTTTGATTGTGTTGTAATTATTTCTATATTTTATTTATTTATTTTATTTCTATGTATTTTATTTATTTATTTCTATTTTTATTTTATTAAAACAGTGATTTAAAAGTTACATCAATAAGGCTATATTTGGGACTTAGATTGTTAATGTTATATTTCTTAAGCTGGGTAGCTATTCCTTAGACATTGAAATTTTCTTTAGGCTTTTCTCTGAAAAGATTTGCAAAAAATGGTTAAAATAGAAAAATATTTTTCAATATACCTAGAGACTCCTGACCTCTACCTCATATTTTGGATATACCAGAAGCAAAAACAACAGGTTAAAAATAAAACAAACCTAAGCTCTATCTGCCCCAAACCCCATCACCTCAGATCACTGGGGCAAGGATCAGGCAAAACTAGGAAGGAAAAAGCTTTGAACTAGCTGTGAGCTAGACTTTTTAGGCCCACATTAGGAACAAAAAAGCTAATAATTCTGCCACAATTTTTGTCCAGTGGTAGAGAGGGCAAATTTATCAAAGACTCTCTGAAGGTACTGATAGGAGAGACAGAAAAATAATTCCTGATGAATCCTCCTGGTACCTATTCAATAAATGGTAACATGTTCATATTCTAAATAAATGCATGTTTTGTTAACCTGATAGAAATGTTTTATTATTAATGGCTAAGTTTATTACTGAGTTATGATCAGTGAAGTCATCACCATAAATGTATGGACTCCTAGGGACTAATTTCTAGAGACAGCGCTATGATTGTGGTTTCCCTCTTTCCAGTCAAATGAACAAAATGTACCTGCTGATTTGCTCTCTAATGTCCTTTCTCCAATACCTTTGCTAATTTATGAGTGTTTACGACACAGGACAACATATTTTTCTAGGATATAGCCATTCATTATTATGTATAATGATCAACTTGACTCAAAACAATTGACAGCTTGACAGTTGTTGAACTAGGCAAAGTACCTAAGGCTAAGATTTCCAAATCTGGTTGAGTCTTGAGACTCACAGGATGTGTTTAAAACCATGCAGATAAGAACAGAAAATTCTGATTCATGAGGTCTGCAATTGAACCCAGGATTTGTATTTTTGAAAAATCATTCCATAAGTTTCTAATGTTCAGTCAGGTTTATATTAGCCTTAACTCTAGAGTTTCCATAGCTTTGAACAATGGCCTAGGGGGTTGTAAGACAAGAAAAAAAAAGCATGTTTTATTTACTGTACTGATTCATTCTTGTTCACTCAGCTAAGACTTTCATCCCAGGAACTGTATAAGTTGTCACTTTGCCTGATGAAAATTCTTAAGATATAAGACAATCAATAAAAGTTAGATGAAATTGTCCTCAAGAGTTTTTTTTCCCCTTGTTATTATTGGCAACTTATGTGCTAGGACTAACCAGCATGCAGGCAAACTTAAACTAATATATAAATACTGTGTTTTAGCAATAGTAGTTCATTTAGGCCTCTTCAAATACATTACCAAATAATGCAATCACTTTTTTCTTAAAAAAAAATGAAAATGACGATTTGTTCAGAAATGAAACACTGCATCAGAAAACTGTATGCTATGCGCACCTGCTACCTCTCTTTTTATAAAAATACTCAAACTTTTGACTTTCACTTTGTATTTCTTCTGTTTAAAATTTTCTTCTTGGGCTGGAGTGGGAGCACGGTGATAAGGATTTTGCCTTTCACATGGCTGACTTAGGATGGACACAGGTTCCATCTCTGCATCCCATATGGTCACCTGAGCCAGGAATAATTTCTGAGGGCAGA
Organism: Suncus etruscus; assembly: GCF_024139225.1. Lineage (NCBI taxonomy): Eukaryota > Metazoa > Chordata > Mammalia > Eulipotyphla > Soricidae > Suncus > Suncus etruscus. Next base: position 42,760,910 of record NC_064859.1, on the reverse strand, counting down.
GCCAGGAGTATCTCCTGAGCGCCACCGGATGTGGCCCCAAAACAAAACAAAACAAAAACCTGAAATTTTCTTCTTTACTTTTACTGCCTAGGATATTAGTCCTGCTCTTTGCAAAACTCTTAGAGGAAGATCCAAGAATGTGACCCAGCAGTAGAGCACAGTGTTGCTATGAGGGGGCAGGAAATATAAAGAGTCCTGAGTTCTATCATGGAATGATAAATAATAATAATAATAAATGAAATATGGTATTTCATTGACTCTGGATTAGCCATGGACTTTCTAGAGATGACAAATAAGAGATGTGTAATCTAGAGATTGAAACATAAGCATAGAAAAAACTAGAAATAATTTTTTTAAAAGTAAGGGAATTTTTTTGCTTCCAAGTTTTTTTTACAAATAAAATGAAAAGAAACAGCCAAAAAATCATCTAAGAATATGATTCTATTCATAGTATAGAAAGAATTGTTAGAACTAAACTCTTTAGAGAATTTGGTTCAAAAATTGGAAAACAGTAGATATTTCTCTAAAAAAATTTATTTGAACAATAAACCCATAATATAAGATTAACATCATTCTTAATGGGAAATATAAATTAAAATCACAACCTGCTATTATTTCATACTCAGTAGCATGACTATCATAAAAATGATTGACAAGAAATGGTACTGGCAAGTATCTGGAGAAATTGAAACACTCATATAAGATGATAAGAATATAAAATGATAGTCACTTTGTAAAATAGTTTATCAGTTCCTCAAAAATTGAACATTATGTTAGCAACATGGCCCAGGGATATCAGTCTTAGGTGAAAATAGGTAGCCAAATAGATAAAAACAAAGGAAGCACCAAAAATAAAAAAAAATCTTTCACATGAATTTTTATAACAAAAAAATTGAAACAACTCAAATACCTATAAGTTGGTAAATGAACTTTAAAACCTGTAGAAAAAGCATAAATACATACAGTGCACTATTACTACTGAGTCATATAAGTAATAATAACGTGTTCTGCCATGAATAAACTTGAAAACCTTATGGTAAAATGAAAAAAAGGAGGATGGTAGAGAGATAGTAAACATGTTTTGCATGTTTAGTCTCATATTTCAACCCCAGAACCAAAATGAAATTCCCAGGACTGGCAGGAAGGATCTCTGAGGAGCGCCATGAAGAAGCTCTGACCATTGTCAAGAGTGATCGAAAACAAATAAAATAAACAGAAAAGGACACATACTATGATCGCATTATTTGATATTGAAAGAAAGATAATGTGGACTAATGATTGTCAGCACTGGGAGAAGTAGGCAATAGGGAATCAATGATGAAGATGTAAAGTTTCTTTAATAGGTACTAGTTTACATACAATAAGAATATGGTTAGCCATAAGCTCACCTTCATCCACAAGAAAATCTTTCCATCATTATCAAAATTAAAGATTCCAGCTATAGTCTTCATGAAATTTCCAAAGGTTACCCTACACAAAACACTTGAAAATAAAGAAATTTCAAGAAAAATGCTAATTCAGAAAGTGAAAATTTCCCTTGGAAAAGCTACCATCTTACTCTGATATCGCTCCTCTCACCACATTCTTTCTGTTTATTTGTTTTGAGGCCACACCTGGCTGTGCTCAGGGGTTACTTTCAATGTTACTAGGGAGACCATTAAGTGCAGCTGTTGAACTATCGCTCTATTCTACACACTTACATTTAAATGCAACAGAGAGTTGAAGAGATATTGAGCTGGAGGGCGTGTTTTGCATGTATAAGAGGTCTGATTTCATACCTAACACCAAACAGTTTACAGAGTACCATCATAGCAACCCCCAAGTACAAAGAAAGAGGTAGCTCCTGAACATGACTGGGTATGACCCTAAATCAAAACAAATAAATAGAATTAAATGAAATAAAAAATGGAACCTATGTGGGCTGTGACCATTTTGTTATTATTGATTTAAAATTTTAAATTATAGTCCATTTCCCACTCTCTCAATCAGCTTCCTTTCGTCAAGGCAATTTGTTGGATCAATCTTCCTCATTGATTTGTTTTCTCTTTCTCTTTGGTTTGCAAGCTCATTGACAGAAAGACATTGGTCTTTCTATATTTTGAACCTGACCTATGTAACAAATCTAAGCAAAAAAGATAAATATGAAAAAATGAAGTAATGTCAGTAACTCTTATTTTTAAATTGACAGATGAAGATAAATCCTCACACCCCAATTTCCCGAAATTTGAGACGTGGGTCTGGAAACAAAGTCACTACAGGAAATAATCCACACCAAGATAGGGAGATGAAACAGGTCCAGGAATTTTTCCACCATGTGCAGTATTCTGCCTGAGCTGCAGTCTTTTGGGGGAAGATTAGGACTGATTGGGGTGGGGAAACTATCCAGAAGTTTCTTTCCCCTCACCCCTCACCCAGCCCCAAGTAGAATAAACACATTGCAAAGAAGAAGTTATCCTTGGACTAGGTTTGAAAATGAGTTGATCGAACATATGCACAAAACATAAAAATATGCATGAGAATAATTTATTTTGGAATATTGCTGTGGAGCTTCCTCAAGGCACTAAAGAGATTCCTGCCAATCTTTTGCAATCCATCTTTGGACATCAATCTGAAGAGACACACCTTGGCTAAATTCGAGTCTTCCTGTCTCTGTGCTTAGGGATCATTCCTGAGCTGTGCTTGAAGGAACTTATGCAGTGTTAGAGGTTAAACCAGGGCGATCATTTATTATTACCTAAATTTAAAAACTTACTACTCTCTTTATTCTACCATTAATTTAACATCAGTGTGTCTCACACAGTATGTCTCATGTGATTGCTTCTAATTTAATTACCATGGAAAATATAGAAAACTTTAGAATGTCTAGGGAAAAATATACTATGAAATTCTGTTAAAGTAGCATCATCTTATGTGATTCATGACATAAATGACTCATCTTGGAAGATTCTCTCTATAACATAAAAATCATTCTGGACCCACAAGTGTGATTTAATTTTTTGTTAAGTAACAAATTTTCCTCAAATTAAGAAGTTATTGATCATCCCACAAAAATATCCAAACAAGTTTATGGTGAAAGAAGCAAAATGATGTGAGAAGCAGAAATATAAGATCATAAGAATGCAAACTCATTCAAATAGTTTCTTTGCCACATGTAAAGCATATCAGAATAAAATCCACAGAAACAGAATGAGTGGAAATTCAGAAGTGGAAAGGAAAAATACTTCTACAAAAGAAGCTAAATGAAAATACATACCTTCACAAACACACCACTAAACCATCTGCTTGTCTTCAAGTATGGGAAGTATCCCTGGTGGGATTTCCCTCCATCCAAATCAAATGAGTAGCAGCTCCATAAAAGAAAGAAAAGACAGTGGTAGCTGAGGCAAAAAGAGGACAGCCCATGAACATTACCTGCTGTCAGAGTCATTTAAAAAAATAATTAGACAGGAAATCAGACGAATGGAAAAGCTGTGAGAGTACTGATTAACTTTTATCGCAATCAAGCAGATAGGTTTTGTATCACAATATTATGCTAGAGCATCAATCTTAGTGTGGAAGATTATCTCCCTTCCCAAAAATATGTCTGTGTGTACAGGATGACAACACAGATTTTTATTGACAAGCAAAATTCTTGTAACTGAACTCTCCAACAACATGTAAATTTTGGTTGCCCTAAATTTTACTTCCTGTTCATTCCAATAAAAAGAAGCTCTAACTGCTCCCTACAAAAACAACCACAAGCTTTTACAAAATAACGCTTTCTCAGCATCTCTACTTACCATTTATCTTCTATGTGTCTTTTGAGGAATCTCAGATATAATTAGTAATGCCTGGAATAATCAGAATCGCCAAAAGATCTTTTCAATTTGGTTTTTTTATGCCTTTGAGCTAGGCTTTTATTCTTAAAATCATTATTTTTGTTTTATAATTGTAATTACAAAAATAAGCCATGTGCCTCTTGTCTGCTCAGGCTGCCTTGGCAAAACTATTGATGGGATGTCTCTGGGCCACAAATATTTATCTTCTCCAGCTCTGGAGAATGACCAATCTAAAATTCAAGACCAAGCTTCTAATAGGGTTAAGACCAATGAGAGCTACAGGATTTCAGAAATCGCCTTCTCTCTTGAGTCCTCACATGTCAGGAAGAAAATCAACTCTCGGAGTTGCCTTGGTCAGTTCATCAGGTGGGAGGCCACCCCTTTGATTAATTTCACTTAACCATTCTTGCATCTTTAGAGGTATGGGCCCCAAATGTAGTCACTAGGAGGTGAGAGATTTAACATGAGAATTTGGGAAGCACACACTTCGTAACAGCATGATGCAGAAGAAATTTTAGAAAATTCCAATAAGCAAAGAACCAAAACTATTTAAACATAATTCCAACACCTAGTTATTGCTCTAAATGTTGATTGTTGACAGTCAACATTCTGATGCATTTATATTCAGGTACTTTTAAAATATCTTTTTAATTTAGGGGCATATAAAAAGATTTTTGGTACTACTGATATTAAATGCAATATTTTTCTAAATACTTATTTCATTTAATAGCATCCATCTTATGCAGATGTTGATTTATGTGCAACATAAATCAAATTCAATGTAAATCATATGCAACATATGTTTATTTGTGCATGATTTATGTGCATTTATATACCTGAAATATGCATTTTATATACAATGCCTTAATTTTAAAATTCTGGATAAAAAAGAAAATTTAGCAAAAGAAAAAAATAGAGATATGGCCTTGAATGTAAAGGGCAATAAAATAAAACAAGTAACCATAACACAGATTTGAATAATGCAGTCAAGATAAAATCATGAGTTATAATGGAAAATTCAATGATAACCAAAATTGTGTTCCTTAAGAACTCTCAATCTGCTCTAGCGATAGCTGCCCTTCATAGTAGCTTCTAGCTACTAATTTTATCTAAGGAGAAAATATATTTTGTTCTAGAGATCACCTGCGATTACAAGTTTTGACAAAAAGTCAACAACTTAATGGGAAAAAGATGATGTTATTCAGCAGAGTAAAGTAGTAAACCAGAAGATCTGTTATATATACTCTAGTAGGTATGTATGTATATATTTATTACTAAATATTTATTTTTAGTATTACAATTCTGGGAGTATGTATAAGTACACCTGGAGTCCATAGGCAGTCAAAAAGAAAAGTTTGCTTGCATTCTAGAACCCCATCACTATAAGTAGAAATCCTAAAAGAATGAGCTAAGATAAAACTAATATCAGTTCTTGTTCTCACTTTGATGATGACAGTATCCTTAAAAAATAAACAAAAGTTTCTTCATCACAGAGTTGAGAAAACACTCCTGAACCATATTTCAAAGGAATTTTAGAAAGAGCTAGGAGGAAGAAAGAGCAATTCTAAATCTAGTTGCTGCTTTGCTGATCAACAGATCAGCAGAGCAAAGTGGCTGGGGTCTGGAAGCAGAAATCAGAAAAGTCCTACAGTTCTTTTTACCCTCTACATTGTAGAGTTGCTGAATTCCCTGTGGAGATGTTAAATCCCTCTTTAGAAGGTCTCAAGTTAATTAATGTCAAGTTCAACTAAGATACTTTTCCCTTTGATTAACTATACTTTGATAAAGGACTTTTATTACAGCTACAAAATTCTCTCACAGCTGCATCTATATTAGTCTTTGCATAAAATGATCTATATTTGCACACATTTTAGACAAAAGTAGATTATAGGGGCTGGAGTAGTAGTGCAGCATATAGGGCATTTGCCTTGCATGAATTCAACACAGGTTCTATCCTCAGCACTCTAGATGGTCCCCTAACATCTCCAAAAGTGATCCCTGAATGCAGAACCAGGATTAAGCCCTGAACACAGCTGAGTATGGTCAAAAAAAATTAAAACTAAAAGTACAGTAGAAAGTTATAAAACTTTAAGAATACATAAAAGAAAATCTTTGTTGTCTAAGTTAAGCAAAGAATTTTTCTGACACCAAAAGCACATAAGAATGAAAATTTGGCTACATCAAAAATTAAAATATTAATGATTTACCAGACATTACTAAAAATGTTTAAAAGCTATAGACTGAAAGAACTGCAGATATTACATATCTGATAAAGATTTGTATTCCGGGCCAGAGAGATAGCATGGAGGTAGGGTGTTTGCCTTGCATACAGAAGGATGGTGGTTTGAATCCTGGCATCCCATATGGTGCACTGAACCTGCCAGGAGAGAATTCTGAGCATAGAGCCAGGAGTAAACCCTGAAAACTGCTGGGTGTGACCCAAAAACAAAAACAAACAAACAAAAGATTTGTATTCCAAATATATACATAATTATCAACATTCAACATTTAAAAAAACTCAATTTAAAAATTAGCGAAGAACCTGCACATGTATTTTACCAAGGAATATACCAAAAATAGATAATGTGTTCAACATTATTACCCATTACAATAATGCAAATGTAAAGCATAATTACATGGCATCAATAGAGTAATTAGTTTTTGTTTTTTTTTTTTACTGAAGAAATAAACCAAATGTTAGTAAAATCAAAGCAACTAGAACTCTCCTATATAGCTGGTGAGAAAGCAAACTAGTACAAGCACTCAAGAAAGCAATTTGTCTTCTATTTTATTTTGCTTTCTGGGAGGGACCATACCAGGTGATAGTCAGGACTGACTACTGGTTCTGTGCTCAGGAATAACTTCTGGAATGTTCATGGGATCAAATGGGAAGCCAGAGACTGAACTCAGTACCGCATGCAAGACAAGTACAGTACCCGCAGTACTCTCACTCTGGCCCTGGTAATTTCTTAAAAAAAAAAATACTTATTCAATTTACTGAGATTGTACTCATGGGTATTTGATCTAGAATAATGAAAACTTATTGCCTTAGTTTGGTAGATCTAATATAGAAAAATGCAATACACTGGGTACTTAAATATTGGAAATTATTTTCCTTATTTTTATAATTTTATTGAGGCCAATGTGAATTAGAAGTCTTTTACAATTATATTTAAGGTATATATTGACAGTGAATTATGGCAATTCCCACCATCATTGTTGACCTCCCTCTGCCCCTGTTCCCACATGCATCCCATACCTCCCCACTTAGCCCCTTGAACTGCTAGAGTAACAGGTCCCTGTTGTTTAGAGCTTGTTGTAGTTTGGGTCTCTTGATTCTATTGTGATTGACTTTGGGTTGGGTATTTAAATCTGACCATTTTTATTTCCACTCACTGTTAGTGAGACTGCCCCTGGTACTTTTGTTTTTTCTTAATTTATGAGGCAGAACAAGATGATTCATGTTCTATGATTCTGTTGAAAAAATAAAATAAAATAAAGTGGAAAGAAGCGCCTGCCTAGAATACATGTATATTTATATGTTATATATTATATGATATAATATATAATTTAAATATATATTATATTTATTATAAATTTATATATATAATTTTTAAAAAGAAAGAAAAAAAAGAAAAAATACATTTTTTCCTGTTTGCTTGTTTCATTTTTGTTTTTATTTTTGTTTTTGTTTTTGCATAGGCACAGTAAGTATTGGGAAAATCACCAAGGAAATTCCCTTGGCCTAAGACATACAGGGTTTCTCAAACCTTGAAGCATACTGCCATGGGTTCAACTAATCAACTACATGCTCTGGATATGTTCACAACAAGAAAATAAGTCAAAGCTTAGAGTCAATAAAGTCATTTTATCAAATTCATTGTCAATATTATAATATTCAGAAATTTAAAGACTTTTATTTGTCCTGACTTTCAGAAATCTACCAAGACAAATTTTTATTTAAACTGAAAATGTCATAAACTCTCATATATGTAGCTATTATCGTGAAAACTAAAATAAAAACTTAATGAAACATTGGTTCAACCTCCGACAGATTCTACTCTGCTCATTTCTAATCTCTCAAAATTTTAACAAAACAAAGTTCATTGAAATGCAAAATGCATTTGTACTATCCTGGGATATTTTCCTGCATGAGCACTAAATGGAAAATGCATATATGGGATGAAGAATGTAGGTATACCTTAAAGAAACCATTTCTGAGAATTTTAACCACAAGTTCTGCATTTAAACTATAGGTAACCAAACCCTGAATCCTTATTTCTTGTGTTAAGTTACTCAGTATCATACAAAACAGGTATTCTATTCTTCTTGTTCCAATTTCAAGCTTATTAAAAGAAGCTACCCTATGTGTGGTTTAGGAGAGGGACTTATAGGAAGTTCCACTGAATGACTTTTTTGATCAAAATAAAAATTGAAGAGAAATAATATTTATTTATTTTGTCCTCTCTCACTACATAAGTCTTTTCTTTGTTTTGGCTGAAAAAAGACAGTGCTATAATCAGGGAGATGCTAGCTCAAGTTATAGATCAATCACCTTTCATGTATGAAGCCCTAAATGCAGAAAAAGAAAGCACTGCAGAACCTCCCTAAAAGCTGAGTATGGCTGGTTGTGGACATCACTACTAACAACAATGTCATCAGCATCAGCAACAACATACATGATAGATTCATCTCCCCCAGGCTTTTTTGGTATTTTTCCATTCAGCTCTCTTGATTGTCTTTGTTCCTGTAAAAAGTCTGAACTCCCTAGTTCACCTTTTCCAATCAGAGTGGCTGCCAACCTATCCAATTGCTGAGTTTGTCATCCAGAACTAGATCTTTCTAGTAAGAATCTTATAGCTAAGCCCCCAAAGTCCAAGTGACACTACATTTCATCCCCAAACTAATTATCACATTCCTGTATGTGCTCAACACAGGAATATTATTAAGCTTGATACATCTTAATTGGCCCTTAGTCCTCTACAATTAACTGCTGCTTCTCAGATTTCCCAGAGGCTCAAAGGAACTTAAGAAACAACATGGATAGGAGTGGTTATATACCAGTTATTTTATCAAGAAGCTATTTAGGAATCAGTACATGGTCTATTTAATTTTATCTAAAGTGTTGTCCTCCACAATGAGACTAATTAAATCCAGAGAGTAATTGGTACTGACCTGTTTTGATAAACAATACATTTATTTCTCCTCAATAAGTACCCCCAGGAATATCCTTCTTGTGTAATCAAATGGTCCTCTCATGCTTAGCATGCCCAATTAAGCTGCTACACCACTCACCCATCACCTATCTCTACTGCTCATCTTTCAGTAAAAACCCAACACAATTTAATAAGAGGAGTCCAAGAAAATTTTATTTCCCTAGATTATAAAATAATGCTTCATATCAATAAGAATTCATAAATAGGAAATGTCCAAACAAAAGTACATCCCTGAATACTACCTAGATAGAAAGTGAAATAGCTTAAACTTCAGCAAGCAAACAAGCATAAAATCATGAATTAAAGAAGTTTCATATAACAGATATGCTCTTGCTTACTGGGTCTGTCATTATCAAGGCTGTACAATCAATAATATGCATTATTGTATCTACTTTCCATAACCATTTCAAGAAAAGAAATGCAATCAATTAACTCTATGATACTAGGTTTTCTAAGAGTGGCCAAACTAACCCATGACATCTAAGTAGGCCTAATCCAGTTAGAATACTGGATATGAATGGATTTTAATGCTTCTGTTGTAGTTATTCCTATATATCTTATTTCTCTACCCCCTAATCCAGAGATGCTTAAATGCTATTGCACAGTTATTATCCCAACATGACATGCAACTGATGATGCATTAAGTGATACTGAAATTCTGACAATTGCCTCAGTACCATTAGAAACAATTAGCTGACTAAAAGAATGAGAAGTAACAAAAAGTAGTGTAGACCTGATCTAACTAAGATGAATAAATAATAGCAACAAAAATACCAACCATAAACAACATATGCTTCAGTTACAAGCCAATTCTTGGATCATAAATTGCCTTAGCAAAATACCCAAATAAATGAAACTTCCAATCCTGATAAATCATTTTGGCCAAGGACAGTGGCCTTATTTTGCGAATATTAGCAGTTACTCTTACTCCAAGAAAAAAAAAGTTTCTGTCTAAAGACAAATAAGAATATGTACATTTTAAAAGGTTCATTAGGGCCAGAAAGGTAATCAGTGGGTAAGGCATTTGCTTACACATAGTTGAGTCAATCTTCAATCTCTGGCACCATGTATGGTCCCTCTAATCCCCCTAGGAAACCCTGAATTTCAGGAGAATCCTGAGAATCACTGTATATGTTCCCCAAATAATCAGTCCATATTTTAATCAACAAAAGGATTCTGTACATGTTTCTTACTCATATATGAATGACTCTCTTATCTCTCCAATTAACACATTACATTCAATAATAATATGAAAATATATATACACATGTAAGAATGTATTTAACCACACCAAATGTAATGTTCAGTTACTTTTATTATTGCAAAGTAAAATTGTAACAACTGCTTTTACAGTAAGTAAATTCCATGACTGTTTCCATTGAAAACTTATTGAAAGTGGACATACTGAATAACTGTATTCAAAGTGTTGAGAATTTAAAATAAATTACCTATTTGATTCACAGAAAAGACTCTAACAATTTATTGCCAATTATAAGACACCCTATTTTACTAGACTCACTAGAGACAATCATTATTGTCCACTTTAATCTTTGCTACTTGAAGAGAACAATGCTGACTTCTTTTACTTTAATTTGCATTTTATGGATTATTTCTTAGTTTTAAATTCCTTAAATAAATTTCATATGCCCATTAGTTTTATTTCTCATTAGCTATATGTTCATATATTTTGCATTTATTTCCTTTTATTATCATTATAAACACTTTTTCATATTAAAGAGATGTTAAGTATATTAATTTAATGCATTAAAATTTTACAATACTCTCTACACATATAATTGTAATGAAAGTCACAATGTAAATTTCTATGGAATTTAATCTAATTATAAAATTAATTGAAAAGAATATTCTAAAAGAGTTGAAACACTTTCAAAAAAGATATGCTTCCCCTACTGAATATATAATACACAGCAGCATTTTAGATCAGAAAACTGACTGTCCATATGGTGAAAAAATTCTCTGCATCTCACAATACAATTACAGTAACACAAAGGCATTTTGGTGTGACCTTAGAATGCAGTTAATGTTATAAACTTGACAGCCACTAACAGATAAAAGGCCCCAACTGCTATGAAATGCACACTCAATGAACACTACTCTGACATTTTAAAAGATTAAATTTACCTTTTAGCATAAACTAGATAAACCTTAAGGTCATTATGTGAAACAATAGGAAGTAAGAGAGAGACTACTTGATGACAGTTTTACCTATATATGGGACATAAATTACTAAAGCAAAAATGAAATGATAAGAAGCTAGAAAGCCAACTCATATAATCAATGAAAACTTGTAGTTAGCATAGGGAAAGAGAGGATGAGAGGAAAGCACAGAGGGAGCACTTGAGTTTAGGAATTTATTTGAAGTTTGAGCGGCAGAAAGATGACAATTATATATGTGTGTATATATGTAATACTAGTATATACAAAAGTATGAAGTCAAATCCTTATATTTCATTATCTCTAAACTAATCATAAATCAATAAAGTATATTAAAATATTTTCTTATTAATAAACTAAATTAAAATCAAAACTGTAGATCTGGTCAAAGAAAGAATATTTAAATAAGCATTTTCTTTTAAGTTGATTTTAAACTTACAGAGAGGATTTATGTATTCTATTAAAGAGAATTCCTATAAATTGTGGTCCCTTCAGCTGAAGTGGTAGCACAGTGATAGGGCATTTACCTTGCACACAGCTGACCCAGGATGAACATGGTTTGGTACCTGGCAACCCATATGGTCCCTGGAATCAAGAGCTATTTCTGAGTGCAGAGCCAGGAATAATCTCTGAGCACTTTCTGGTGTGGCCCAAAAACAAACAAACAAACAAAATTGTAAGCCTTCATTTACTTTCTCCTGTTGTTAATAGCATATCACCATGCTATATTTGTCAAAATAAATTTCCAAACTATTAGTATGTTAACAATAACTGACCACCAAACTTCATTCAGATTTTACTAGTTTTTTCACTACCACCTTTTTTTCCAACTTAATAGAAAATCTTGCGATGTTGGGAAAGCTTTTCTAAGAAAGGCATAAAATTCAGATACTAAAAAAAAAAAGCATTGATCAATTTAGCTGCATAAAAAATTAAATGGCTTTATATAAAATAGTGGGTACAATTAAAATGAGTAAGAATTTCAATGTCTGATATTGACTTTTTCATTTATTTTATATATGTATAAAATATAGGATATTACTCAGCCCTAGAGATAAAGACAATATCAAAGTAGGTGAAAATTTGCCTATTCCTGACACTGTCATAGAATTATAGCAGAGACAAAGCAATAAACAAGACAACTAGTAAAGTATCTATCTGTATATTAAAAGTTAGTGAGTATTATAATAAAATAAAGAAAGCTCTTGGTGGAAAATGAACCAATAACTAAAACTTTCATGGAACTACAACATCTCATACAGCTAAATATTACTAAATAAAAATAAGAAATATGAAGGTATCATGCTCTCTGACTTCAAAATATATTGCAACATGATCATCAAAATAGTATAATTTGGGAACAAAAGTAAACTCAGAATAACGTAATAAAATAGAGATTTCATAACACCACATATGAGTCAACATTTTTTTGATTTGAGCCAAAACTATAGAAAAAAGTCTTGGGGCTGGAGAGATAGCACAGTGGCGTTTGCCTTGCAAGCAGCCGATCCAGGACCTAAGGTGGTTGGTTCGGATCCCGGTGCCCATATGGTCCCCGTGCCTGCCAGGAGCTATTTCTGAGCAGATAGTCAGGAGTAACCCCTGACACTGCGGGTTGTAGTCCAAAAAAACAAAAAAAAAAAAAGAAAAGAAAAAGAAAAAGAAAAAGAAAAAAAGAAAAAAAAAGTCTTGCTAACAACATTATTAAGAAAGCTAGAACTTCTGAGGAGTAATGTCTGAATGCAAAACCAGGAGGAACCCCTGAGCATTAGTTGGTGTGGTGAAAACGGAAGGAAGGAAGGAAGGAAGGAAGGAAGGAAGGAAGGAAGGAAGGAAGGAGGAAGGAAGGAAGGAAGGAAGGAAGGAAGGAAGGGAGGGAGGGAGGGAGGGAGAAAAAGAGGGAGGGAGGGAGGGAGGGAGGGAGGGAGGGAGGGAGGGAGGGAGGAAGGAGGTGGGAGGAAGGGAAGGAGGGGGGAGGGAAGGGAGGGAGGGAGGGAAGAAGGGAGGGAGGGAGGTGGGAGGGAGGGAAGAAAGAAGGAAGGAAGGAAGGAAGGAAGGAAGGAAGGAAGGAAGGAAGGAAGGAAGGAAGGAAGGAAGGAAGGAAGGAAGGAAGGAAGGAAGGAAGGAAGGAAGGAAGGAAGGAAGGAAGGAAGGATGGGAGGGAGGGAGGGAGAAAGGGAGGGAGAAAGGGAGGGAGGGAAAAAAGGAGGGAGGGAGATAGGAAGGAAGGGAGGAGGAAGGGAGACAGGGAGGGAGGGAGGGAGGGAGGAAGGGAGAGAGAAAGGGAGAAAGAAGGAAAGAAAGAGAGAAAGAAAGAGAGAAAGAAAGAAGAAAAGAAAGAAAGAAAGAAAGAAAGAAAGAAAGAAAGAAAGAAAGAAAGAAAGAAAGAAAGAAAAGAAAGAAAGAAAAGAAAGAAAGAAAGAAAGAAAGAAAGAAAGAAAGAAAGAAAGAAAGAAAGAAGAAAGAAAGAAAAGAAAGAAGAAAGAAAGAAAGAAAGAAGAAAGAAAAGAAAGAAAGAAGAAAGAAAGAAAGAAAGAAAGAAAGAAAGAAAGAAAGAAAGAAAGAAAGAAAGAAAGAAAGAAAGAAAGAAAGAAAAAGAAAGAAAGAGGATTGAGGGAAGGAAGGAAGGAAGGAAGAAGAAAAAAGGAGGGAAGAAGAAAGGAAGGAAGAAAAAAAGGAAACTAGGTCATTTATTAAAATAGCAATAATAATAGAAATGAAGCTAGTTTATTATTTAAGCCATGTACAATAATGAATCCAAATAAATTAGAATTCAGCTATTATCTAAAAGCACAAATTACATAGAAGAAACAAAGCTGATACACTGTTAGACAGTGAGCTTAGAAATGCATCTGAGGACCTGACTCCAGTGTCAAGAGAAAAAAAACAGCAAAATTAATTAGACTATATCAAACTAATATTCAGAGAGAAAAAAACCCACCACCAAACAAGGCAGCAAGCTAATAAGAAGATATCTATAAAACTTATGTCTTAAAAGATGTTGAAGCCCAAAGTATATAAAGAAAACATAGAATGTAGCATCTGTCCCTAAACCTCCAAATTAGCAGAAAGATCTGTATAGCTAACTCAAAATAAGCCAAATGGTCAATAGAAAAAAATGTGAGCTTTGATTATTATTATAAATATGCAAATATAACCACAATGAGCTACCACCTCAAACTTGAGGAAAAGACCAAATATCAAAAGGACTGAAACTAATTTGATGAGTATTTTTGAAATAAATAATTTCGATAGAATTAGATGTGATTATGCTAAGTCAGATAAGTCAGGGAGTAAAAGACAGTTACAATGTTTTTCTCATACATGCAAAATAAAAATAAATAAATAAACTAGCGCAACAAAAATGACTTTTGGACTTTATGGGAAAATAATGGTGATTACAAGAGGGGAAAGGAAAAGAAACCAAAGGATAAAGGGGACCAATATAAGTATGTGAAGAGTAATAAATCTTGGGAGATTATATAGTAAGGCTTATACACCATAAAGATCTGAAACTGAGACAAAAGACAGCATAAGGGTACAGTACTTGCCTTTTATTCAACTGATGGCATTCAATTCCCAGCATCATGAATACAGTACCCTGAGCACCACCAGAGTAATTTTCGACATACAGACTGGAGTAAGCCATTAGTATTGCTAGGCATGACACCCCCCTCCAAATAAAAGCCAAAGGTACAGACAAATACAAAGAAAAAACAAACAAAAGATGTGAAACTGCTTCTAAACTACTTCCAAAAGCATTATAAACTAATGATATATCAATAGATTTTTATTTTTTAAATAATAAAAATAAAAGTGGAGAATGCAGCATTCTTTGTTGGAGCCATGAGCCTTTAGTGTGACTGTCATTTTCAAGAGTGCTCCAGGTAACTCAAAAAAAAAAAATGACCCCGAGGAAAAACTTAAGAGGTAAAAAACTTTGTACACACCTGGAGGCCAGTAGTCAAGGTATACACTATGAGCCAAAGCATTCTGTGTGCGCGTTCCTCTTTGAACAATGGGGAGAAAGGGCTAGAGTCGCACTAGATGAGATAGATGGGAGAAATAACAGGCCAGCCTGGGAAAGGTCTCCAAGCCCAGGGTCAGGACTTTTAAATTTGCTTTCTGTTCTGTCTGACTTTCTCTTACGAGGTCGATAGTATATTAAAATGCAATTTTCTTGACACAGTAGAAGCTCTTACCACTACCACTGACAATATCATCAGCAACTGTAAGGACAAGTACAAATTAAAACCCAGAAGCTTGGTTCTTCTGGCTGAGAAAACAAGGGAAAGCTTTTCCTCCCTTCTTTTTCTTCAGAGCTTAGACTTTAGAAAACTTGGCACCATGGGGTGTTTTTTATGTCTTTGAAATAGAGATAAATCCCTTTGAAAACTAGATAGGTCTTTTGTCAGCTTTATGATGCAAGACTGTCTTCCTCAAGGACCTGGGAGCCATCTCTTGGAAAGGTAATCACCAAGGCAGAGAGCACTTGTCTCCAGTCTCCTTGGGAGGTTAGAAACTCAAGGTAGGCTCCTAGCCTTGTTCCAAGTGCAAAACTACCTCTTTGTCAAACTGATAGGACATTTCATTTTCCTCTGGAGAAAGCCTATTAGTTAGCGAGCAATCACCACAATTACTAGGTGAAGCTAGGATAAGAATATGTGGCAAGTAGTGTTAATTTTTAGGTTACATGAGAAATGTTGATTATCTGGAGAACACATGTAATCTTATTTGCTTAGTTATTTTAAAAGCTGAGGATTTTGTTTTGTTTTGTTTTTGCTATCTCTTAGCAGTCTGCCTGTGATAGGTCATATTCCAGACTAACAACTTTTCAATAATAAAACTGTTTCCTTTTAGTGGAAACAGTGCTTTGAATTTTATTCATTTTAATTATATCTTAATTGAATCACTATGAGATAGTTGCAAAGGGGTTGATGGTTGAGTTTCAGTCATACAATGTTTCAACACCCATTCCTTCACCAGTGAATTTTTCCTGCCACCAATGTCCCCAGTTTCCATGCCTGCTGCTATGACAAACACATTTATTTCTCTCTTTTCTTTCCTTCTTTTTTCTTTTTAGGCATATTGGTTTGCAATACTATTACTACAAGGGCTTCATGAATTTCAATTGACCTGCATTCAGCACCCAGTTCTTGTTCTTGATTATTTTCAACTATGACAATAATAGTGATCCCTTGTCTGCCCTAACTCACTACACCCCCCCCCTCTTTTTGGAAAGCTTCCTAATATGAACCAGTCCTCCTATCCCTTATCTCTGTTGTCTTTGTGTATTATTTTCACATGATTTTTATATCCTGCAAATGAGTGTGATAATTCTATGTCTGTCTCTCTACATTTGACTCATTTAACTCAGCATGATACTCTGTGTCTAGCCATATATAAGCAAATTTCATTACTTCAGTTTTTCTAACAGCTGCAGAATATTCCATTGTGTTTCTGTACCACATTTTCTTTAACCACTCCTTTGTTCTTAAGCACTTGGGTTGTTTCCAGATTCTGGCTATTGTGAATAGTATGTAATGAACATAAGCTTGCATATGCTTTTTCTGTATTGTGTGTTTGAGCCCCTAAAGTGTATTCCCAGGAATGATACTGCTGGGTCAAATAAAAACTTAATTTCTAGTTTTCTGAGGAATGGCCATATTGTTTTCCAGAAAGGCTGCAACAGTTGACATACCCACTACCAGTGAATGAGAGCCCCTATCTCCCACATCAGTGCCAGCAATAGTTCTTGCTCTTTCTGATGTGTGCCAGTCTCTGTAAGGTGAGATGATGTTGTATTATTGTTTTGAATTATATACTCTGATGATTAGTGATACAGAGGATTTTTCATCTGTATTTCTTCTATCAAGAAGTTTCTGTTCATTCCTCTTCCATTTTTTATGAAGTTGTTGACTTTTCTTGTCAATTCCCATCAGTGCCTTCTATGTCTTCTTTATTGCCACTATGAAAAGTTTTCCTAGGTTTTTCTAAATTTTGAGAAGGCTTTAATTATAATTTTAATTTACATTCTCACAGTACAAACCATACTGAATGTCTGCTTTACATAAAGCATGCTTTATATGTGTAGGCCCTATCCATATGTTTTCTATGCTTGTCATTATCATATAATCAATAGCATTTCTGAAACAACTCAGAAAAAAATTAGAAAAAGATATTCACATGCAACAAGCAAAATAATTAAATGTAAACAGAAAATAAAAATAAAAATATATATTTTAATAATATAAAAGAAAACTGCTTAATGTTTTATCTATGTCAGACTTACAAATACATATATATGCATATTGTAATGTTCATGTTTTGTTAAGAGTGTAGTAAAAAGATTTCCTCAATGGCACTAAAAGAACTCTAAAGAAAACATTTTTAAAGAATATTAGCAGAAACTGTAAAAATGAATCACACACATACAATTTTAACATGCAATCCCTTTTGCCTTTACTTAATACAAGATTATTGCTATTTTTTCTCCCTGTACATCTGTCTTCTTCGTAGAACATTTATGCTTGGTTAAAAAAAAACTAAGAATATGTAAAGTTTTTTCAAAATAGAAATATTTAACTGGCAATAATAGTTTTCCAAGTCAGAAAGGTATTTTGCTAAAGAATTCTCAAATTCCTTCATCTCCCTCTCTAGCATAACCACTTCCAAAGTTAGGAAACTACTAAACTAATATTTAAATCCTCTAATCTCTAATAAGCTTTAGCAAGACTTAGGAAGAGAGGAGATATTACACAGGGGAAAATGAACTCACTAGGTAAAAATGTTTGGAAGTGTGAGAGAAGAGGTGATGAGAGCAAGAGGCATAGATTAGAAAGATCAAACAAGAGGCTTGTTTTGGCATTCAGGGTCTCTAGCTGGGAGGCATAGTCTGTGGTTGGAGTAATACAAAAGTCTAGGGACCATAGAGATACCACAGCAGTAGGGCATTTGACTTGCACATGGCCGACCCAGGTTGAAGCCAGGTTCAGTCCCAGCATTTCGTATGGTCTCCTGAACATGCCAGGAGCTATTTCTGAGCACAGAACCAGGAGTAACTCCTGAGCACTGCCAGGTATAGCCCCTCTTTTAAAAAATTAAATGTTCTTAAAAATTAAATGTTATTAAAAAATAATAATACAGAAGTCTAATGGAGAGCTATTGTTACATACTTATTTAAAAACCCAGAAAGACCCTTCCAGTCTGGTACACAAACTTTTCCATGCCGGTGTAAATATTATATCACGTCAGTATCAAACAGAAGTCTTGTCCTATTTAAGCCATTTTCAAATTCAAAGTTGATTTAAAGTTGAGTTGATAACCACCCAACTTACCATGAAGACCAAGACAACAAATAAAGTGTTCTTTGCAAAGAGTCTACAGGGAAAACTGCTCACTATTTCTTCTGGTCTCTGGAGTTCATAACTATGTACAAACCAGAAATCCGCTATCAGAATATTTATTCTACAGAATCTCTCTGTGTGTGCCTAAGGCATTTCATTATAAAATTATTTGTAATGGGCAAGTATTAATGAAAAATGCAATGTCTAAACAGAAGTTTGACCTCAAATAAGAACACTAACTCCAACAACAAGCAAATTTTTCAGATACACTCTAGAAAAAAATGAAAGGTAGATCGAAGATTACTAGTAGATTCACATCTGCTCTTTAAATCTATCAGAGGGTCTCCTGCCAAATTTTTCTGGAGATAAAAAAAGGACCATTTCCGTAAGTAAACTCTAGGCATGTTGTGTCCTCTGTCTGATGTACAAATGCATGGGTACTCTAAATCTCCAAATCTCATTTAAGTAGAGTTATAAATATTAATGCTCACAGAGGAAAGTAGAATTAAATGCATCATGGAATCATCATACCATAGAGTACTACTCAAAAGCTATAAAATAGTGAGAAAATAGTCCCACTGCTGACAATTTATCTCTTCTGCATCAAATATTAGCTGAAAATTCTATACATTAGAATGTCAAAATGACTCAAAAATAGCTTATTATAAAGCTCAACTTGCAAAACAACATGCCTAAGTTGACTGAATCATTATTTTCTAATCATATGTTTGTATTCTATCTTTCAGTCACATGCATTACACTATTCTTCTTCCTCTAACACAGAAGATACACAAGTCAGGGTAAAACTAATCTGTTGTGTGAATAAAGCAATAGAAGGTAAGGCACTTGACTAGGACCACCGTAGTGGTGGTTAACCACTAGTTGACATAGACAACCCAGGTTGTATTCTTGCCACCCCATGTGATCTCCTGAACCAGCCAGGAGTAATTCCTGAGCACAAAAAGTATAGCCCAATATTTCACCCAGAAAATTAATGTGTTTTAATAAATTAACAAGTTTTATCATATGAAAGAACTTTATTCCTCACCCATGAAAAAGTCCACTTGCCAATTAAATAGAACAGACATACTCTCATTGTCCCCAGGATTTTGGCTACCGTAAAGTATCTTCATGTTTAAAGCTGGATTACTTTGGAAATGGATATCTAAAAATATCTATGCCTAGCGCCAAGTTCCAAACCTAAAAGAATCCAGTGCTTATGCTCCTTACAAAAACATATTCCTCTGGTCACATGTATTTGCAATAGCTAAACATAGTCTGACCCTAGGGAAAGAAAAGTGACAGAAAAGCCAAATGTATTTTAATAGAGAGTGAGGGATCCACATTTTCAGAAGCAAATAAATTATGTTTATATATTACTCTACAACTCAGCTTTTTGGTTTTGGTCCACACCAGCAATGATGAGGGGTGGTCCTCAGGGTACCTGGAAGTGCTCAGGAGATCATATGGGATACTGGAGATCAAACCCAGGTGGACCATGGGCAAGAACCCTAACCACTGTACTATTTCTCCAGCTCCAACACAACCCAATCTTTGTAGAAATAATTTGAAATTATTTCAAGGTATTTATCACCTCTTCCATTACAATTCTATTTGTCAATAACTTACCAACTGTAATAGTTATTAGTATTTAGCCATATCTATATTTTAATGCTTTTGCTTTCCATTATCTTTTCCCTCAAACTTTCTTATTCATAAGTTCTTCTCTTCAATATATTTTTCAGTTAGTTACAAATATTTTATTGATCTCTCTTCTCAAGAACAGCACATCGGTAATTAGTTTTCTGATTTTTTCCATTTCTCAGAATGTTTTGCTATTGCTCTTGCACATGGATAATTTTTGGATGGATACACAATTCTCGGGTCACAATGATTTTTGCTGCAAAGCTCTTCCGTGCTATTTGATTGTCTTCTGAAATTGAATATTTCCAGGAATAAAGTGTGATTAATAGGCACCAGAATTTTCTCTTGAATACAGAAATTTCAATGAGATTTTCTAAATAGAAATCATTTAAATAAGGTTGTCCAAATACATAACTGATCTAAAGATTCAATCTTTCTGCAGTCTCAAGAAATTTTGTTATTTTTTTAAAAAAATTATTGTTTTTACAGGTAGTATAGTAATAATATTCAGAGACAATAGAGATAAGGGTCAGATTGTCTAGCCAGGGTAGGAAGGTCACCACAAAAAGCCATGAGTGTTGTTAGAGTAGAGAACGGTCTATTAAGACAATGATAGTTGGAACTGATAACTTTAGACAAGAACTCGGTGCTGAAAGGGGAGAAAGTGACATATGAGGCACCCATCCATTAACAATAGCGCAAAGCAGTGTCAAAAAGGAAAGAGAGAGAGAAGTAAATTGCCTGCCCTAGAAATAGGCAGGATTGGGACCGGGTGGGAAGGAAACTGAAGACATCAGTGATGGGAAGAATGTTGTACATTGTATGATTGAAATGCAACAATTAACAATTTTGTAACCAGTGCATATATAAAGCAATTAAAAATAAAGAGTAATAGGGCCATTACGATATATAGCATATTTGATACATTTTAGTGCATACTTTTCTGCTTCTAGGCACTGCACTCAGTAAATGTAATAAATGTGTAGAATAAACTGACAACATTAATAAAAGTTATTATAGTTAAAAATAAAAAAAATTGTTTCTCCAGATCCAGCTAACTTTCAACATCTTCACCCCCTATTATATTCAGGAGTTATATCTTTAATGATTTTATCATTATTCTTCAATTGTTTGCAAAAGTTTCTGTATCATTTGTTAACTTCTCCATCTATTTCTGGTTTACATTTCTTCTATAGCACACAAATGTTGTATCTGCTCAGCATTATATGCTAAGGAGGAAAGATTTTTATTTTGAAAAAAAAAATTAAAAGTACAGCAAAAAAAAAAAACAACATTGGGGTATTTGAAAATTACAAAGCAATTGGCAATGTTTTCTTTTTTATAATTCTTGATCTTAAAATTCTATTCTCAGAGATGTAATGTCCTTTATTAAACCTTTTTCAAAAACCACAAAATAAAATGTCTTAAGTTATCTCAGTTCCATGAAGCAACTTCGCTTCATAGGGAGATTTTTTGCTCTTATTCTTTAAATCCGTTTCTGATGAAGGGCTGAGTCTTTTTCATATGTCTGTAGATTTCTTTCTACTTTTGTCCTTAAAATGTAGGTGACAGTTGGTGGTTGACTGAGAAGAAAGAAGAGTACATTGTCCAAAACAGGGAAAGACTTTTTCAAAAGATTTTCTTGTACTCTTTATAAAGTCTTTGTGGCACATAAAAAAAGAATGAAGACAACTACGAGTCCACTGTATCTGTTTGCACAAGGCATAGTAGACTGTTCATAAGGAGGCAGAAGATGAGCTGGGCAGTGAGGGCCTCGGGTCAGCAGCTCTATTTATGACAAAGTTCCTTTAAACTTGTCCTAGAGATTACAAATAAGTAGAAAAGAATTTGATTTCCTTATCTAAACAGATATAAATTCTCCTGTTATAAACACAACATGAGCAGAACCCTTAAAGTATTTAGATCCCATTTATTGGGATGAACCAGGAAAATACCTAAAATTCTTGCAGCAAAGGTGGGGACTGCCATGGGGTGTAAAAGAAAAAGAATATCATATATACTAATCCAACACCCACCATATCTTCTAGAAAGAAGTTTTTAAAAGTTGATGACTTCATTCTAGAATGAGTAGAAAGCAAGTTTGTTAAAACCAAATTCACTAGGGAGACTTGATATATAGGCTATTATCTGAAAGAGGGCCTTTAGGTCTTAAGCAGTGAAAGTTGGGAACAGATTTCAATATCAGCCAAAATCTCCACCCATTCAACCCTTAGCAGTGATTTTAAGGTCAGAGCAGTATTTCCAATGTGTTGCAAGAGAATTCAGGTCTGTCTTTCCTTAAACTGGGCTATACCACCTTGATATTCAGTTAGCTGAGGTTTAGAAGCAGAGAACATAGTCTAACATTGTGTACGCACTATAATTAGTAAAAGATGCAATTGTGCATGAAAAATCTTTAAACACATCTGGTTTTAGAGTTCTGAAATTTCTTTTCTGATTTTACAAAAGATATTGGGCTTATGGTCTACCCTGCAGAAAAAAAGTGGCCCCACTCTTAGAATTTCCTAACAGTTCAAGCCTGCATCAAATAGGAGCTGAGAATGCAACAAATGTTTGACTTTGTTGCTTTGTGCATCCTGG
Source organism: Suncus etruscus (assembly GCF_024139225.1). NCBI lineage: Eukaryota > Metazoa > Chordata > Mammalia > Eulipotyphla > Soricidae > Suncus > Suncus etruscus. The sequence continues at coordinate 42,738,110 of NC_064859.1, read as the reverse complement.
CTATGATGTCTATCATTGTACATTGTTTTGTGCATTCTTGCTTTTAGTGAAATAAATAAGATTTACTCTTCACATTAACTTCCCAAGGACTTTCCCTGTATCATCCTACACAGATTTCCACACAGTGCTCTCCTAATGGCTGCTTCCACTTACTTTCAAAGTCAGTGGCAGCTTCTGTGCAGTGACTCAGAGTTTGAGCAGAGTTTGAATCCACTGTGGGGCTGCCAGTGCAGGGCATCTTACAGAGAGGCCTTGGGCATGGGGCAGGCACTCTTCCTGTTTTTCTACTCACACAAGTTCTTCTGTATTTTTATATTTTTGGCAATGTCAATTAAATTGGAGAAGGGAACAAGAATTCCAATTCTGGGGTCACTTTGTCTTGTTGATACAGAATATGGATCAGTTATTTTACACAAGCATCCTCTGAGTCAGAGTAATCCATTTACAGATGGTAAGCATACGTGTTTGATATTCAATGTTGTGGTAAAACTGGGCCTAATTTACAGAAGACACTAGGAAGCCAAAATGAACCAAAAATAAAGGCTGATATTTCACAAGACTGGGAATTAGAAAGCCTGGAGTTTTTGTCTTTGGTATTGACTCAGGTCATAACTCAAGGCTAATGTCTACATTTCTACCCCTTACCTGCTCTTCCTATCAAGTGAACAAAAGAAAGTACATCAGCCCCCCATGCCACCTGCAGAGAAACCTCAATGGCACAGAGAAAAGACAGCATTTCATGGATTAATAAAGACATGTAGGCAGTCAAAGACAATGTCGTCTGTACTTTGCCTACATAGAATAATGGAGCCAACATTGAGGGTAGAGAAGGCTGATTTCTACCTAAAATAAAATGTTTTGAAAAAGAAGCAAACATTTATTAAATGTTTGCTTATTTTGAAAAATCTCAACATGATTAATGCCTTAGTCTGATGAGCATGATATATTTTTATTTGTGCATTATTTTTCTTTCTTCTTAGAAAGGCCTTTAAAACATCCAACTGTACAGAAATGCATCAGTATAATTGATCACATACTTCAAAACACAAATGAACATCAAAGGAGAAGGATAATTCTAGAATTACAAATCTCTGTCTCTTGCTGGATTGGTAGCAAAACACCAAACACACACTTACAAGGGTCAGTTCCTATTGCACTGAGATCTGGGTGAGTTATAAGAGGCTACAATGGAAAATTGAACTCACATTTCTTCCCTGACAACACAGCATATTAGACTCTAATCACTCAGCGTTGGGTTATTTACTATTTTACTGCTCTCCACATTCATGTATATTTATGCGAAGTCCAAAAATATCCAGCAGCACTTCAGATGATTATCTATGTCCTAATCAGAAATACTAATCAGGAAACATACAACATACTCAAATTCTATTGTGTAAGACAAACATCCAGAATACAGAAAAATTCTGGTTGGATAAAATGTTCTTCAAATTATCTTCTACTTTTTACAACATAAGGAGAAAATAAACATAATTTCCCCCTTTTTTAGAAAGTTGGAAAGTAACAAAGTTTGAAAAATAGATCCCCCCCTCAAAGGATTTTCTAAGAAGAACAGAGAAGAGAATAGTCCCAAGCCAAATAATTTTCATACATTCTCCATAATATTCAATAATTGGAAATAAAAAATTAAATTTAAAAAATCTTTAGATTTTTCTTCTATAAATAAATTTCAGTTTCAAAATAAAATTACATAATTTAGAACAAATGTCCAGTTATTGCACATTATATACAGTTAATAATTTCATTGATAATCTACAAATTTTCCTGATAAAGTACATTATAATCGTGACCTAATCCTAGTAAAATAAGAAAAACATTTAAAAAGAGAGTGTTTTTTTTAAATATTTGGATAAATAATGTAAAAGAGGAAAAATGAAGTCAAACAATTTCTAAGTAAAAGCCAAGAAAACAGGCTAAAAAACAGCACATCTGGCCAGGCCAGACCTGTTCCCCATCGAAGAGAGTGAAGCCCTATGAGTGGGCTGAAGGCAGGTCACTACAAACTTGGCCAATTGCCATTTGACTATGTTTCCATCAACCATGACTAAGCCATTTGAATAAATTGACCTGAGTGTAACTCTCTTTTCATGTGCCTGGAGTTCTATGCTTTGGAATACTGGAAAACAGTGAATAGCAATTCCCTGGATCTGATTCTTCTGGGCTGCAATTCTAAAATGCACATAAGTATTTTATGAAAAAATTGATTAACTGGAATTTTCAACTTATGCAAAATGATCAATGGCCATGTAATCATTCCCTTTCTTAAATCAATGTTTCTTCTCACAGAGGGCTACTTAGAAAAGTCTCTCATGGAGGTCCAGAGTGATAATATAGCATTTAGGGAATCTGTCTTACATGAGATTGACCTGGGTTTGAACCCCAGCACCCCATATGATCCCCAGAGCCCGTCAGGAGTGATTTCTGAGCAAAAAGCCAGAAGTAACATCTGAACACTGCTGGACATGGTCCCATAATTTACAAAAAAAAAATAATAATAATAAGAGACAGAAAGGTCTCTCATAAAGTAGCATCTTGCATAATCCCTTTGAAAGATGCTTCCATTATTGACAAATTTTTGGTTTTCTTCACAGCAATAGAAATAGAAACATCCATATTTGGGATTTGATTCTGGCTCAAAGCTCTCCTGTTAGCTCTCCTGTTTATTCACATACTTCTCTACTTCCTTCTAATTCTATAACTTAGCATTATTTTCTATTAACCTTGATTTTAGTTCAACAATTTTCCCATGTGTGTGGGACATGTGTGTGCTTGTGTATACACATATATAAAATTCTATCCATATATATGGATATATACTATAAATTTAAATACTGTGACTCTATATACCATGATCCTAGCAAAACCTCCTAGGATCTTATTCAGATTTCATAGTAATTCACATCTCAGTTCAGCGAAAGACAAACACTTCTAGAAGGTAGTACAATATTCTTTCAGGAGGCTATTTAAATAACACCGATTTATATTTATCGAGAATTAGGTTATGAACGATCACATTTTAAGATGGAATCATCATGTTTAAGGCTGTCTCTGATCATTCACCTCTTAGCCAATCCAGTTGTTTTCCATGCAATTGCTCGCTGATAAAATTGAAAATTTGACCTTGACTGCTTAATCATAAATATCAGCCATGGTAAGGAAGCAGGCCCATAAAGTCTATAGTCATTCACAGAGAACATGCTAAATTAAAAATGTGGTAAATTTTGCACAATAAATACCAAGTCATTGTGTGACATTGAAAAAAATTATGAGAGTAGGTAAATATCTCTATGTAATATTATATTACCTTAGAATAGTTTTTATCATTTTATTTCTCTTATTGACCAGAAATCAAAGTCAACCATTCTCAAGTGATTTAGAAAACAACCCATCTATCTAATATATATGAGCAAACAAGAATGTACTTCATTCCTTGAGTATTTATGTGCTACTTCTTTTGGTTTTATAGTAATATATTAGTATACCCATAACTATGGTTTTTAGTTTTGTTTTGTTTTAAGAGGCCATGCTTGGCTGCACTCAGGCACTCCTGGCTCTGTGCTCAGAAATCACTCCTGGCTTGATAGACCATATCGGATGCTGGGGATTGAACCGTCCTGGGTCAGCTGGAAGCAAGGCAAATGCTCTACCACTGTGCTACTACTCTGACCTTATGATTTATTTTAAATTAAAAAATTTACTTTTTAAATTCAGAAATTTTGGAAGATAACTATTAAAGAATTTTTTTAATTATACATATAATTTCCTGTCAAGATGACAGCTAGAAAAAAAGCTGAAGACATTGACATGTATACTTGTATGGAAATAGAATATGTAAAAAAAGACTTCAAAATATTAGACCTTATACAATATAAATAAATATAAATAAAATGAATAACTGGATTCTAGAGATTTATGAAAGGATGGTAAGAAACAAAGCACTGGTAAGAAACATGCTCTATGTCCAAGCTGTCTCTTGGTAAGCCAAACAGCTTTGATAAGTTGGTGGGTGATGAATTCATCCATTGATGAATTCACTAAAATTCAAGATTCTTGACTAATTATTTGAAGTGCAAATGTACTGGCTCTAAGTGAAGAAATAGAAGAGCGTGACTTAGTAAATATATATATATATATATATAAATGCTGCTTACACATTCTTATCCAATTTACATGAGAAAATCTCCAAGATAGACCACATGCTGGACCACAAAACATACCTCCATAAAATCAAGAGATATAAATTATATTGAATATCTTCTCAGAGCATCATGAATTGAAAATAAAAGTAAATTACAAAGAAACACACAGAAAGACCATTACACCTGAAAATTAAAGCACACACTACTCAACAGTGAGTGGACTAGAGAGGAAAACAAAAGCTTCCAAGAAACTAATGAGAATGAAGACAAAAATTATCAGAATTTGTGAGATGCAGCAAAAGTGTAGTATTAAGAGAAAAATTGATAGCCTTGCAAGAAATCATTAGGAAGGAAGAAAGAGCCAACTTAAATAATTTAGTTAAACAGCTTAAAAATTAGAAGAGGACCAACAAAATGAAGCAAAAATAGGCAGACAGAAGTAAATAACAAAGTTCAGAGCAAAAATTAATTAACTGAAAAACCAAAAAGGAATCCAAAAGATCAATGAAGCAAGAGTTGGTTCTATGAAAAAAAAATAAACAAAATTGGTAAATTACTAGCAATGAGAAAGAAAGAAAGAAAGAAAGAAAGAAAGAAAGAAAGAAAGAAAGAAAGAAAGAAAGAAAAAAAGAAAGAAAGAAAGAAAGAAAGAAACAAAAA